>NC_135499.1:210149202-210452952 GCF_052857255.1 Amblyomma americanum
AGTGATTAACTCTTATGCCACTTCATGTTCGAGAGAAGTTTCTTTACGAAGCTCTACAGCGCTAAAACGTACCCTGTGCTCGTTTGAACAAGAGCGATCGTCGTTTTGAAAGCATGTAATCAAGAAGCTAGAAACGGCGCAGATTCTAAAAAAATAGGCCTCCTCGAAGCGCTTTTTCTATGCTCAGAAGAAAAGCAAGCAAAGAATCATTTCCAGTCGCAAATGTTTCGAAACAGGCAGTCCAGCCAAGGGACACTTTGGACACCGTTCGCTTCGTTTAAGATGTTTCGTCGCAATAATACTTCCGCGGCAGAAATTCCCATGTCAGGTTTATTAAGCCGCCGGTTGATTGATACCTCATGCGTTTATCCAGCAGCTGAAAACCTTCTGCGTTGAGTTTCACAATTAAGATTAGAATTGAGTAACGTAATCTCCCCTACACGCTTTATGCGAACGTCGGTGATGTTGATTGTGTCAATGATGCAGCGTGCTCATGCTTTGCTAACCCTGAATTCATGTTTCGATGACTGCTTTATACATCGGCTGCACTTAAAATGAAAAAGGTCAGTGGGCGCAATGAGCGACGTGAAGCGCGCCGAAAATGATTTGCTAAGCTTTTAGCTAACGGTGGTTGTGGCGAAATATTCACATGACGTCCTCCTGATCTGACCTTGAAGACAACTGCACTTTGAGCCAAGTTCGAAGTGCAGTAGAGTGCGTGCCACGTGAAAAGCCCGTTTCACGACGGTAGTGTCCGCACCACACCCCGAACGTGCCTTGAATAATGCGCAGAGTGGAAGACGAGGACCCTTATCAGAGCCACAGGAGTGCTTTCATCGACCGTAACGTCATTCAATGTGACATCTTTGTCCTGTTACACCTGTGTAAAGGAACACTTCTATACTGCAGTAACTCTGCACTGTAGCTCTTCTATATTGCAACGTCTCTTTACGGCCTCCGCTGTGAATCGAACTGTAGCCATGCACCCCCCTCTGCATTATACTGTAGCTTCTCCGCCGCCGGCTACAAATGGGGAAAACCACCGCAAAGAGCACAACTGCTTTGAGTTATCTTCCCGACCCACTCCCTACACGGTGGACTGTCTACTTTTCATGCTGGCTTGACAGACCCGGGCAATATTTTTAGACATGCGTCGTCGGGAACACATCGCGTGTGATGCGGACCGGTTGGTACTGACGGCTGTACTCTAATGCCTGGCAAAAACATATCTTTGTTGGAAAACCACAAAGTTCGCTTTTAGATAATTTTTTGGGTCCGTGCTGTTCAGTAACACGAAACTCATATATGTCTTTAATGAAGTAAAAAAAACGTTTATAAAAAAGTCCTCTCTGGCGTTTCGGTAGAGCTCCTATTCCAGGGCCCCTACGGAGACTGTAGCAGCTCTCGCCCGATCCCTAAAGCATCGCTAGTCTGAGCTGGTCTGAGCTGAAGTTTGTGCTGCATAAAGCCTCCTCCGACTGCCCCTATGATTATTTGGTATACTGGAAACTTCCTTGTTACATCTGCCGCCCTGCAATGTGTTGTACAGTGCGGCCACCTCGCCGCAGAGTGAACAAGCGGCCCAAAGTGTACATTAAGTGTTTGTCTGGAGCCGTTTCAAAGCGGTTGCCTGTTCTTTTGTGAGCTGGCTATGAAGTGAAGGTAGGGCCACCCTCCACCCTTGATGTTGTTCAAATACACTACCATACGTAGGAGCCACAGCTCGGTTCCAGCGGGTTCTCCACAGCTCGTTTAGCGTATCTTCGAGCTACGGCATCCCCCTTTCAGTTCCCAGCCCGGCAGGTGCATCGTCGTGTCCATATAAGTTGGTGTCAGCCGTGCGGCCTCGCCGTAGGACTTGGAGGGTGGCTTGCTGATCTCACCCTTAGTGTAGTTCCAGGAGGCCGCCTAGGAGTCCATGACTATAATGACTATACAGCCAATCCGCACGTGCGCCCCTCTTTGAAATACCCTATGCCCAGAGTGTGGTAAACAGCTCGTGGGCAGGTAAGGGTATTGTGGTTAACTGTGCCAAATTACGGTGTTTGGGAACAAAGGGAACTGTTAGTTATTAAGAACACGTCACACGGGGTAATTTGAGGAACCCTGAAATAATCAAATCGGCGTTAAAACCGTTACGCCAACGCTTATACTTACAGAGCTGCCTGACCACATCACAGGCTCTAGTGTCTTCGCTCTTGTCAGGCTCTTTGCCGGAGTGCCCGGTTATTTCCGCTTAAACTACCGCGGATGTTTTTAGGCAGGCACTTGGGAGCACTGCGGCACACTCGATCTGAAAACAACGTAGGGTCGGCTCTTGTCTAAATTATTTACGACCCAACAGCTACCCTTCTGTAGCGAGGTTGTTCCCGTTATTGCTTCAAGGTGGCGAAGTGATTTCTTCAGTGTACCGAATCTCGCTGCCAGGATTCGCTTCAGCGGACACAACAGAACAGAGCGACACAGGGTCTGGAATCGGCATGGAGGTCCCGTCTGCGGTAAGAGTGAAGGATTGTGCACGGAATAATGCAGCGCCGCTGGCTAAATCGGTGCCTGGGGAAAAAAAGTGATTTAGATGACTAGATCTCCTAGCTTGCGAATTTGTTTTCCTCTGTCCATTCTTAGGGGGCAAGAAACGCTACAAAAAAAAAGAAACAGAAGATAACTGAAGAAAAAACAAGCCATCTTCCTTTGCGGCGAATCGCTTGCGGTTTCTGTTTGCAGCGCTGTTAGGTGAATGCTTCCTTTCGGAAAAAGAATGACTGCTGAAAGAAGCTTTGCCTAAAGAGCTAAAACCAGAAAGTAGTCGCCGAATAAGCGGTATCGGCCTTTTCTTTACTATCATCATTATCACCGTTCTGGACAAAAGGCAGCTCCAATTACTCTCCAATTAATCCTGTTATGTGCAAGCTGCGGCCATCTCATCTCTGCTAAGTTTGTAATCTGATCCTTGCACTTGAATTTCAGCCTCCCTCTGCTATGCTTTCTTTGTCTTGGAAGCCAGTTCGTTACCCTTAACGACCCTCGATTATCTTTTTTGTTGTCACATTAAAAGCCCTACCCATCTCTTCTTATTGATTTCGTCCAGAATGGGATTTTTCGCGTTTTTTTCTCCTACCCACTCCTCCCTAATCTTGTCTCTTCAAGATCATTTTCCTTTCAGTAGCTTGCGGAGTTGCCCTCAGATTAATTTCAGTCGTTTTCGTTAAACTTCGTTTCCTGCTCCTTAGGTGATTAGCGATAAGGTAAAGGTGTTATGTACATTCCTTTCGAGAGATTCTACTACTGCTTCCATCCGAGGCTGCTCAGCATTTATTTAGTTTTCTGCAATTAATTTCTACACTCATCGTTTCGTTTTGCATGTCAAAGTCATTGATCAAGGTTTACAGTTCGTCCCCTGAGTTAGCAAGACAAGGTCCCCAGCGAATCGCAGATTAATAAGGTATTAAGAAGGTATTCTTCATTATCTCTTATCCCAAATTCTTCCCAATCAAGATCTCTCAATACCTACGGTAAACACGCGGTGAATTGTACTGGAGAGATCGTGTCTCCCTGCGCGACATCCTTCCTTTTAGGAATTTTATTTCTTTCTTCATGAACATGAAGGACTACAGTATTTTCCAGTGTTTTTTCATATGCCTTTTCAACAACCTTGTGTCATGATGCCTGCGCGACTGCTGAGATTTTGACCGAGTCAAGTGCGTTCTGTAAATCTTTGAAGCCTATGCATGGTGCCACTGCTAACTTTAGCCAGGGTTTAAAAATATGGCGACGCACTCTAAAACGACACGACCGAATACGCGGCCAAGACAAATAGTCAGCGACGAGATGCATGTGGTTTGCTATTGCATGAAGCAAGTCACACTATTTTTGTATTCTGCCTAATTGCGCATTTAGTCAAGATTAATTAACCAACTTCGCAAGCGACAAAGTTGGTCAAATTATTACAATCGGAAAGTTTTAGAACTGTCCAAAAATATCTTATTGGACAATTTCCAACTTTTCATCTATTGCCTATTGTTCTTCTCTACTCGCTACAGGTGCCCGGGAAACAAAAAAAATACCGCGTGACATGCCTTCTTGAGCGCCGTGAACGCCGTGCTCTCGGACGTTCCGCGTACAAACGAACCGATCATTCAGCCGTGTGTGCTGCCGCTTAAAAGGTGACATAGCAGCCGCGCTGGCTGTGCAATTTGGCTGCACGGCCTAATACTGTGACAATATAAACTAAATTTTTGTCCGTGTTATTGCTCGTTGAATGACAATAAAATCAGATGCGAAGTAGTAGACAATTTGTATTGTGGTCTATAATAGGCCAGAAAAGGCGTGCTTCTCTGCGGATCAGAATGCACCTTGCGCAAGAGCTAACCAGGTAACGGTAGCTCAAGTCTTAGCTTTTAGCAGTTCGCCGAAGGTAATTTTGTTTATTAATGTTTTAAAAGCGATGTTTATTAACTAGACAATCCAAGTGAAAATTTCTGGTGCGACAGGCCGTCAAAAAACGAAGAACTTGCCTCGAACATAAACATTCGCTTAGGTACTTTGGCCAGTACGTAAAAATTTTACGCAATATTAGGGGCACATGTCGTGACTGTTGAAAATAGTAGCAGGAACGTGAACTGATAACTTATAATGTTGCCTAACTCACCTAAGACATCATAATGAGATAACTTATTGTGTTACCTAAGACATTAGAGCTTACACGTCATTGTATTTTTCATATACTGCAGATTATGTAATGTGGTGTATTACACCGGACAGTCGCAATGAACAAGTCGTGCCCTATGCAATGTTTTCTCAGAAGGACATGCGGCCCTAATCGGGGGCTACGGACGCATATTAAAGCTTGCGTGAAATAGTTGCGTGGCTTAATGGAGCTGCGGCTGTTCCGAACACGGATGAGGAGGAGGAGGAGGAGGAGGAGGAGGAGGAGGAGGAGGAGGAGGAGGAGGAGGAGGAGAAGGAGGAGGAGGAGGAGGAGGAAAGGCAGGGCGGTTAACCTGAAGAATAACCGGTTTGCTACCCTGCACTGGGGGAAAGGGGTGAAGGAAGAAAAAGATGAAGGAGAAAAGACAGTTGCAGGAAATTAAAGTCACTATGTAAAGTCACAGCATTGTGTAAAGTCACAGCCTATCGTGCAGGCCAGAAGTCTTCAAAGAGCGGAGCAGTGCCTTGGAGGCCTTCACCGCCGACTGCCACCGCGGCCAGTTCCTATTAGGCAAGTAGAACAGAGAACTCCGAACACACGAAGAGCTCTGTCATCGTGACTGACAATTCTTATGACCCACAGGGGTGGTGGTGTCAGCCAACTCCCAAAATGCACAACGAAATGCAAATCTATCATGCCAACACGGCTGCTGAAGACGGCGAAGTTCGGAAACCTATCGGAGAACAGCGGGAAAATTTAGACAACTTTTGTTTTAGAGCCTTCTTTTGTAAAAACATTTCTCTAGATAATTCTATCCCCATTGTTTATTTTGCTTTTTTTTACAGTACACTAGGCTCGCGTCCTTTAACAGGCCGGCTTGCGCATTTTCTTCTGTACAGTTTATTAAGGAGCCAAAATGCGGCGGTAAATTAAGCCTTGAGCGAAAAGCTTGCTGCGGCAAAGAAGAAAATTAAGGCTCCACCGTACCAGAAGCTTCGAGGAACGCAAATATAATGTTAATTCATAAGAAAGCAGACGCCAAGGACTTGAAAAATTACAGACCGATCAGCTTACTGTCCGTTGCCTATAAGGTAGTTACTAAGGTAATCGCTAATAGAGTCAGGAAAACCTTAGACTTCAATCAACCAAATGATCAGGCTGGATTCGCAAAAAATATTCCACAACAGATTATATTCACACTGCCAATCAGATGATAGAGAAATGCGCAGAATATAACCAACCCCTATACATAGCCTTCATTGATTATGAGAAAGCATTCGACTCAGTGGAAACCTCAGCAGTCATGCAGGCACTGCGAGACCAGTGTGTAGATGAGCCTTATGTCAAAATACTGGAAGATATATATATATATATATATATATATATATATATATATATATATATATATATATATATATATATATATATATATATATATATATATATATATATATATATATATATATATATATATATATATACCATAGTCCTCCATAAACTCAGCAATAAAATTGCAATGAGGAAGGGCGTCAGGCAAGGAGACACGATCACGTCAATGCTAAGGTTAGGTGGGCGGATGAGATTTGGAAGTTTGCAGGCATAGGGTGGGCGCAGCTGGCAAAGGACAGGGTTAAATGGAGAGACATGAGAGAGGCCTTTGCCCTGCAGTGGGTGTAGTCAGTCTGATCATGGTGATAATGAATACCTAAATGCGTGTCTAGACTCTTGAGTGCCGCACACGCGTCCGGGTGCTGAGTCTTCATAAGGAGATTGCCTTCTACTGCCTTTGCACAAAGCTGGCTGTACCCGCTGACTAAGCGTGGAAAGACATATAGCGTCTAATTTCCAACATTGCCAAACTGTGTCGAATATCCTTGTTTATAAAAACGAAGCGTAAATACTGCGATTGCTTTTGAAAGTAAATTGGACTCCATTAATAACATAAATATGCTCTTGCGTGGTAAGAAATGTTCATAATATGGTTGATCAAGGAAAAAAGACATTGAGGCAGGTGAATGAAATGTTTTTTTTTTCCCTATGTAAGCAACTTGCGGCTTGTCACATCGAATGCTAAGTCAACCCTTTTGGCTCATGAGACTGAAATGGCTCCATACGAGTCCTATCTGAAGATTCGCTTTTTTGGTGTTTTAATTTCGCATAGTGTTCTTGTAAGGTGCCAACCACCTCTCAGCTTACATCGTTCAGTGCTCGATGCGGTACAACAGTTACATCTTTCACCTTACATCGTTCAGTGCTCGCATCATTACCTAAGCATACTGATCTGTACTAAAGCATCTTTGGCTTAACCAGAGAGTTTAATGTGATTTGTTCCAAAACTGTTAACTGTGAAGGCGTTTCAATAAAACTGTTGCAACTGGGATGAGTAAAAATGGGATGGCAATTTCAATGCTAAAAAATCACCCAGGGTATAATCATATATAAAACCAAGAACGATAAAGAGAGAAAACAATAAAATTAAATGCACTAGATACGTGTAAGCATTATATAACAAAACTTTGACAAGGTTCAGTTAAGCAAACTGGAAGACAAGCCTCTCGTTGAAATTGTAAGGAAACCAAATTAGGAAAAATTCATTCCCATAATTTTTTTTTCATATAATGTAACTAAGTACATCTAAAAGCCAATATCGAAATTTTTTTAATGCGTCTGAAACTGAGAAATTGGTTTGTCACGAAGTAAGAGTAATTATCATCTGGTTCATTTTGTGCAGCTAGCCGGTGTTGTGTCAAAGATCGAGTGAAAGGCTTCTAATTGTTAGAAAGCCCAGAGACAGTAAATTATTTTTTCTAACAAATGGGTTCGTATTTTCCCGCAACAACTTTCAGAAAATGAGAGAGGGGAATTGCTGAACGCTGGCCGAAATTCGCATATTCTTGCCCCCATTTTTTTCGCACGCTGACGCCAAACATTCTGACCGGGAAGCTCTGGCTGCTGAAAATGCGTTGATAAACCTTGTATGCAAGCTCCATGTAGCAATAAGCGCTCGGTGACGAAATGATATGTCGAGAACTCGCGACACAAGACATGAAAGGGTTGAGTAACTGTCCCGTCCAGCGGTAGAGAAATTTTTCTCAGTTGACGTAGGCATACTTGCGCAACCAGGTGATGAGAAAGCGCGCGCATGTACCGAATGGGGCACCAGCCTGTGACGTAGTTTGGGAGAATGCTACCTGTTTTCTTGCACTGCGTAGAATCGACCAACGAGGCATGCGAGGCCCAGTGTCTGCTGGCAAGCCGTGCGTGCGCCCGGGCTGCCGCCTGCCGGATTGCCTTACAGAATGCAGCTAAATATTTCTTATGGGACGTTGCCAACCAGCCGACGTAGCTAGCACGCGTATGTTTCCTATCTGTTTGCTTCTTCTTTTTGCTGCGTAGCTCCCTGCTGGCATTCGGCGATGAACGCTTGTTTGCGCCCGCAAGCTCAGCCGATGCTGGTTGCGCCTGTTTTGTCGGCCAAAACCGTTATACTTAGACGTAGACCACGGCAAATTACGGCAGTGTTGGCAACAGAACTCAATATTTTGATTTCAAGGATAATTAAAAATCGCTAATTAAAATAGACTGAACTGCATAATTTTCTGAATCTGCTTTAATCGTCTTATATGCAAACTTGACAGGTTTGTGGCGGAAAACCGCCAAAGTTAAGGATTCATCTGCGATATGTTCACAAGCGTAAAGTATTTCATTTTTATAACGCTTTCTAAATTAAATTATTTTATGCACCTATAAATCAAGTATTACATTCATTACCTATTGTTCATGCAAAAAGTTATTGACTACTTCATAAGTAAATAAAGGAACCTAAGGTCACAGACTTGCAGGAATAAAAAAGTGTATTCCCTGCCTCGGAGTCAGAGTAGGGAACCACTCGTGTCTGGCGAACGACTAGCCTACCACGTAAACTGTGTGAAGAGCTCAAGAAGAGAGCGTCCTTGAGCGGGAAGTCTTTATGGCACTTTAATTTTGCAGGAAATAAAATCCTCAAAGCGTTAAAACGACCGTTAATGGAAGAACTCGACGTTGGGCCTATTGATATATAGGAGGGATGACCTTTCGTTAGCAAGGGCATTGTGGCTAGAAGTGTTCAGCTTCCTAATTTGAGCTGGCTGGCACTCTAGCCCGCTCTTTAGTGCAAATGTCTGTGAGCTTGAAATATTTATCGCAGGAAATCCCCGAGTTAAACTCCAGTTTACGTATTACCGCGATAGCTTTATGTGCCCCGGGTCGCAGAAAAGACGGCGACGTAGGCAGTGTCGCTGTTGTTGGCCGTGAGCGAAAAATCTCCGGAGCAGACACCTAGCGAGAAGGTGAGCGATCTAAGTCATGTGACCTTGTGACTTCATCGCAGCCTGCACTACGGATTGTGAACAAACTGCCCACATTGGCGGGTGGGAATTAAATTAATAATTGGTCTCCAGAAGTTGCTCTGAGTCTCACAAGCCCTACCGGTTGCTCTGTTCAAAACAGCCGCCTGCCAGTGCAATGGCACATCGTTTAACCGCTGCACAACTACGCCAGGAGTGAAATCAGGACTCTCAGCGATCTATGTACGTAAAGTAGAGAATTACCAATTTTGCATATATGGGCATTAACCCTTTAACGCTATCGCGTCACAGACTTAAAGCGGAGAGCTTAATAGTGCCCTCCACTTTTTCTAAACCCTCAGCGCTATTTCACAAATTCGCTTTGCTTCCTCCAAGTTGCTACTGTTGGGATTCAGGTACCAGCATCCCACCGCTACCACCAGTTGTTGGGATTCAGGTAGCGTGACTGGGCCGGAGAAGAAACGAGGACGATCGGGGGAAGAAAACTTGAAAAACTTTATACAAAGACTATTTACATAATGTACAAGTAAGGGCAACTGAGAGTGCTTCTCAGTAAAGAGAGCTTCCTAGCAGTCGGGAGTCTCTCCCCGCAAAGGGTATCTCTCAGAAGGGGGCTCTCCTCTGGTACCAAACCAGCAGCTCCTTAAATACTCTTCGTATTCCCCAGATCCCAAGCTGGGGAATACAGTTCGAAGAATGATGTCCAATCACACGGTGGCACTGATGGTACCACCCACGGCAGGGCAGTCCTGATGTTCTCTCGCAGCTCAGTCGAGGGAAAGGGAACAGGACCCGGTCACGTTGTCGTCCACGCGGCCTCCAGTTTGGCGCGCACGTGTGTCCGGACCGCGACCATGTGGACCCGGAAGGCGCCTGCGTGGCACAAGAATACAGGCTGTCTCCCAGCAGGGGTTGAAAGATCTTGTACTGATGACCGGAACGCGGAACCTCTGTCGAAGGTGCGGCACTCAGGCGATTGTTCAACCCCAGCGTTGCTGAAGAGGGCAACACTGATCTTGTACTTCGTCGTCTGAGGACCGGAACGAACACGTGGGGACGCTATTATCGTCGCTGCTTTCGGCATTCCAGCCACGTCTCCCCCACAGGACTCACCCACCCTTGAGGTGGTCCTCAGGTAATCCTCCCTATGTCCAAATTCGCCGAACTCAACAGCAGGAAGGAAGCGCGAGCACAACACCACACAGAACTTATGTTTCAAGTCATCAATATTTCTCGGTTCCATTGCCTACATTATATTCAGCACTGTATTTGTATATTGGTAAGCCGTACCTGCCCTTTTTGCTGGCCTGCACTCGATATCCTTAGCGGCAGTAGAATAATGGGTGCCGTATCTTCTGAAAACTACATTTAGTGCAGAAACGGAACAAAACATTAAAACTGTGCGTCAATTATCCAGTGCTACTGACACCCACCAAAGTCACCGCGTGTATTTCTTTCAGTGCAATCTACACCTATTATAAATACTATTTTTCTGGCTTTTTGTTTATCACTGCTTTAATGTAGTAGTTCGTAAACATTTTTTGCTTGTTTATCTTGTGCGCGTATTTGAATTTTTTAGTTCTATTCCCTTCAGACTGGATCTTAATTTCTTTTAGTGCATATGGTTTTATTGCATTTGTTCTTTGTGTTTGTATAATGCTTCCTACCTTAGATTCATTATCACTTCTAAGCCCCCAGGTTTCTTCTGTTTATTAAGTGCAGTACTTTATTTTTTCTTTTTTCCATGTTCTCTTATATATGATTTTAATACGTTGTTTGCTTGTTATTGTACTATATGCAGATTTACAAGTAACAGGATGTCCCGATACAGTCATTAATTCTGGGACCCCTTTTGTATATTTATTTTTGCAACCACTTATACGAATAAATTGAAATTCAAATTAACTTCTTGTGCATTAAACAGCTATGCGTCCATTTTCTCCCCATTGTTGTGCGCTGGTTCGCAATCAACGCTTCATGCGCGCACGTGCGCATGTTTTCCATGTAGCATCTTTTTACAGGCTTTAACCATCGTGATTCCGCGCTTCCAGATTCTTATTTCCGTCATCACCGAGGGGCGTCTCATGCATAAACAGCAGCTTTCAGTCTCTAACACAAAGACGCGACCTTTGGACTTTAATGCGCGCTCACGTCCTGCCTATAAATATTAGAAAGCTGGTGCATATTTCCCGGCTAGAATAAAGTTGGACGCAGTGAACGGCGCTTGCGTAAACAAACGAGTGACTCTGAGAGGAAAGTGAAGACGCTATCGTGAGAAAGGCTAAGTCATTCTCAAGAGAAAGTCTTTGCGAAGCCTCGCTGAGAAGTATGAATACACCAAAACTTACTCAGTGAAATAAGAAACAGAGCAAAAAGAATCAGCAAGATGGAAGCGTAGGAGGCTGCATGAAATAACAGAGGTTAAGTTTAGGAGCACCGCTCTTCAACACCCTCTCCCTTCCTTTTTTCCTATTCTTTATTTTCTTTTATTTTGCTTTCACTTGACTCGACATTCGCTCCTCTGCGCCCTCTTTACCTTCCCGCTTGTGAGTCTTGTGTATGTACACATAGACGCTGCAGGTTTTGCGCAGCGGCGCTAAAGCGGGCCTTGATACCCTGCGCGTGGTTTTCTGTTTATCCCTCACGGTGCGCGCAATCATCCAAGCGCTCCATCACTCGGCTCCACCCAATTCGAGCCGTGGCTCTCGCGTACGCCTAGCTCTTATGTGCGCACCGGGCAAGGGCTTGCCGAAAACGTACGCTTCTTCTGCCTTTGCGCGAGCGGTTATCTGCAACGCTATAGTAACTTCTTGTATTCTGATCGGGAAAGTCAACGTGTTCGAGCGTTTCGAGACGAGCTTCCACTGCATTTTTTTTTCTCTTTTGGACGCACAGAGGGGCAGCGAGCGTATTCATTAGTGACGTGTTCGGCAGCTCTGAAAAAAGCACCTCCGTAGGGAGGCTCTCTTCCAGGTATATCACGTCAGAAAGGAATAAACGAGAGATGTTGATCACGGTGGTATTTTTGCAAGCAATTTGTTTATATTAAATTTATTTTTCTCCTAAAGACTCGAAGTCATTGCATAAGGAGGGAGGAAAGTCAAGTTTTTTTTTGTAGGGCACCTTTTGGACACTTTTGGAGGGGGCCAAGGAAGCTATAAAGGAAGATCAGTCCACAGGCGCGACCATGCGCACATGCAATTTCACTTTGAAGAATATGAAAGCTTTGCAGACACTCCTGAAAAGTAGGAACACGTTTTGAAGCGAAGCTTCATACGCTAGTCAACACCGCGCTTCGCGCGAGCCGGCGTATGTCGGAGCACGAGTGACGTCACGCACGGCGCAGGTGGCCGCCGCCAACTCCGTCGCCTCCGTAGCCGCGCGTTACGTCATGCGCGGCGCAGGTGGCTACTGCCGCGCGCTATGCGTCATCGTTTGACGTGCGCCGCAAGCGCGTGTTTACCGCGGAGGCCGACTACATAACCGCTTGCCAGAGAATAGGCATTCAACGTGGAAGGAGAAGAGAGTGATAGTACCGATACAGAAGTGCTACCGCGGGAGTTGGCTGAAAAGGAGCGAAGAAATGAAAGACTGAAAGCTCAACGAGTGTCCGAGACACCCGAACAACGAGAAGAATGCCTCGCTAAATGACGCAGCAAAGCCGAGTCTGAAACGCCAGAAGTACGACAGGCACGTCTCGCTAACCGGTGTGAACAGCATAACCATAAGCTAAACCATAAGCATCACCGAACCTTTTCGCTTCAAGATATCCAGGCTTAAGCTTAGCTAAGCCCCAGTCAATTTTCTTCATAGGCTTCGCGCCCAATATCTTTGATTACTCCACCCCAGCATTCTACCAAATGCAGCCGTTAAAAGCTGAGTGAGGAGGTTTTAGAATTCGACAAGCTTAAAGTGATTGTATCTGTGAAACGTATAGGTAAAGCGTGCAAAAGCTTTGCGGTATAGTGTTTGAAGTGTCGACGAAATCGTCGAATGAAACCGCGAAAGTGTTCAGGCTTTCCCGCAGCGCACAGCGGCGGCTTGTGACAATATTTGTCCAATGTGTGTTGGTTGGGACCGCAAAATGACATCGTCTACGGCGGCGGGGCATTTTCAACGCAGAAATTCTTTTTTTTTTTTTGCGGTGGCTCAGTGATTATAGGGCGCTCGGCTACTGATCCGGAGTGCCGGGGTTGGAACCCGACCGTGGCGGCCGCCTTTCGATGGAGGCGAAACGCAAATGTCGCCCGTGTGCTGTACGATATCAGTGCACGTTAAAAATACCCAGGTGGTCGAAATTATTCCGGAGCCCTCCACTACGGCACCTCTTCCTTCCTTTCTTCTTCCACTCCCTCCTTTATCCCTTCCCTTACGGCGTGGTTCAGGTGTCCAAAGATACATGAGACAGATACTGCGCCATTTCCTTTCCGCAAAAACCAATTATTATTATTATTATTATTATATTATTATTATTATTATTATTATTATTATTATTATTATTATTATTATTATTATTATTATTATTATTATTATTATTATTATTATTATTATTATTATTATTATTATTATTATTATTATTATTATTATCGAAACTCTCCTTTCGAGCTTTCTTTATAACAGCGTAAAACGCACTGGCCTCCCATCCAGGAATCTTTATAAAGCGATCTCCGTGCGTGCCCATAAATAACGTCGGCGGATTATGAGCACCTTAAATATTCTTGGAATAGGAAAATTTTATCTCCTCATTAATTTTTTCTGTTAATTGTTGCCTCACTTATCTATAATTTTACCTGCTTTTATCACATCATTGAACTTTCGGCTGTGTTGATTGTTGGACCACGTTCCTTACATCAGTTTTTTTATCGCTTCATGAATTTTTTTCATGTTAATTATTGCCTCATGTGTGCCAACTTTTAACCTATTTTTTATGCCTCCTTTTGGACTTGTAAGCCTGTTTGCTGTGTTAGCTATTGGCATTTGTTGACCCAGCCTTTGCCAATTTTTTTTTTGCTGTTTTTTCGTGCTTCTTTTCTTCTTTTGTGAGGGTTGAGCAATCCATAATTGTTTTATCATCGTTTTTTTTTTCGCCTTTTTTATCACAACTGGCTGCTATAGATCGCCGTCTTCATATCTGTGTTGTAGGCATGCTTTCTCGTCAGTGTCCTTCTGTAAAATGTAGAGGGCGGATAAAAACACGTCCAAAACTAACTAAGGGCAGTTGTGTGCGCCCTGTCTATGGCCCCGTCTGCAAGCGCGTTGATTCCATGATGCCTGTTATGATTCGTTTCTCATTGCTGAAGAGCCAGAAGGTGTACATTTTTTACCTCCCTAATTTCCTGCTATACCTGTTCACACTGTCATGCTTGCATCGAGCTTGTTGATGTGGATAGTGAATAACTTGAAATTTTCACTGCAGTCTACATAAAAACCTGGCTTCTGGATAAACCAATGGGTCTTATTAATCTCAAAATATTAATTTCTTGCACCAACGCAACATTTAAAAAAACAGCTCCAATTGAAAGGGGTTAAAAAGGGTTTCAAAGCCATTTTTCAATATCTTTTATCTGTCGGAGAGCGGAAGCATTTTATCGCGTGGAAATAGTCCACTTGAAAAACAAAAAAAGAAAAATACACGTTTGGTTCCTGCGGTTGATCCAAACCTTCAACACGAGGCGCCACCCAACAGATGCTTTCGCAGTTGGGTAGCGGGGCCGTGAGTCACACCCTAAGCGCCGGCCGCCTTCGAGCTCCGAGAGTGGGGTTGCGTTTCCGGTGCTATTGCAGAACAGTTTCATGCGCAGAGCAGTGCAGTCAAAATCAACTGCATAAAAACACGCCCATTCTAAATAGCTGCACAAAAGAATTCCGTTCGCTGCTTTTTTTCTTTTCCGGGTGAGCGAACCATTTCATTTTGTTTAATTTCAAATCATTTCCTTTTATTTCTTTTACGTATTCTGTTGCATGACCGTGGCAGGAACATCACGCAGACAGTTCGACGAGAACACTTCGCAGAGATCAGGCATACGCTGAATCCATAGCTGAATCTATCGTGTAGGCGTTATGGTACGAATTCATCGTGTAGGATTTTTTTTCGACTAAATGACGATAGTTTGGATGCATGGGCAGCAAGAAAAAGTAAGAGAGCCAAAAATATCGTAAGGTTATAAACGAAATTCTAGCTCGATGCAATAACATTATGAGAATACAGTGCCGTGCAAATCCACTATCCCTGAAAGATTTCTGGGCCAGAAAGGTTGCTTGTTTTATTGAGTGCATGTTGAAAAACAGAAGTTCATTTAAAAAAAAAGACTACTAACTTCTTTCAGCGTTTGAGCACTTAGACTTTCCGCATGCGTGCTCCAATATGTACCCTCACAAAGTTAGGCGAGCTTGTTCACGTTTATGTTCATGGGCGACATGACCAACGTGCTCTTCAGGAGCTGTGGGCCGAGGCGGGTTGATACGAGCTCATTTTTGTTATAACCTATTGATTTTCGTGACTGTGAGTTCGTTTTTTTTTTTATCTCCCTCGTGCAAGCTTCATGCCAGATGCTCTTCACGTCTCCCTTTCTCTCTCACAAGTATCTAGAGGCACTCGACACTGATTTCTCGGGAACATCTCAGCGCACTATAAGAAGAAGCGCTCCAAATTCCGGTCCCAGACACCTTGAGGACGCCTTATCGATGTTATGCAGCGCTTTCTTAGCTCGAGCACCATTTTCACCAACTTTCTTGACATGAGCGCGACGCACGTAAGTACGAGAGCAGGAAAATTAATGACGCCGCTACGCGCCACCCGTTGACTTCACGCTCGCAGAGTAACTTTCGTGCTTTCTTCGCGGTTCTCCTGCACTTGCGCTGGCCAAACTCTTCATATAAGGCGACAGCTGCATCTGGCCACCCTTTCCTGCTTGCGTAAGCTGTCGCGCAAGGATGCTCTCAGTATCTTCCAGTGTTTCTGACAGTGCGCCAAGCGTCACGCAGCCCATGCAGCCAATTGTGGAGATCTCTTATGCAGCCTTTTGCTGCTTCTTTGCTGCCTTCTCTGCGACAGTGGCGGCCTCTCTCGACGAGCATCCTTACACTCCAAGCTACTTTTTGGTCATTTCGAAGATAACGACGACCGTTGGTGCGCGGAGAACAAGTTTAGGCAGCAAAAAGACTAACTTCGGTACGCGGTTCGGCCTTCGTATTCAAAGAGACCAACGGACGGACGAACGACGTGCACCATTTTTAGTCCCCGATCTCTTGCTCGGCTCTGCTGTAAGCCAACTTTTATGACACATTTGCTTTTATGAAATCGTAACTTTTTGTAATCGAAATACGCGAAAGTAAATACTAAATAAAACAATAATGAAAGAAGGTTGTTTATGAATATCGCTATCTAAGCGGAGCGCAAGACTCCGGCATCAAATTAGTTGCATCGGAGTGATCGGCCACAGAGAATGCGGCGATATGAATGCGGCGCTTTTAGAAACGTTTGTAAGGTTCAGATGCGTTGTAGGCGTTAAAAATATCATCATCATCAGCCTGACTACGCCACTGCAGAACAAAGGCATCTCCCAACTCTGTCCAATTACTTCATCCGTCCACCTAGCTTTCTGCCGCCCCCTGCTACGCTAGCCTTCTCTTGAAATCCAATGCGTTATCCTTAAGGACCAGCGGTTGCTCTAAGTATGGTTTTATACTGTATAACAGCGAAGCGGGGCTTGAGGTGCCAAACGACCGGTCCTCGTCGCGGCATCGTGCACTCGACGCCACCGGGTGCATTATCCCTGTGGTTGGTTGCAAGTCGAAGCAAGGCACCAACTGCAGCATCGGGAAATGAAGACAGCACGGATACAGCGCTCACAGGGATCGAGCGAAAATTGTCCCAATTGAGGCAGTACCCGCTGCGAAGCCCAGAGCAACTGAAATACACGCTGCTCGTTTACACTTTGTGCCGAGAACGCATGTTGTAAGTATGGCGTGTATGTTTTAAGGGTTGTCAAAGCCTTCTGCGGAAGCGCAAGACAATAAAAATTGGGAGAACTAAAGCTTCGCATTTAAGGGCATGACGCGATATCGTCAATAGGTCCCCTCAGCAGCTCCTCTTGCCCACACAGACACGGACACTGTTGTAATATTCATTGGAAGACCACACGACGTATCCCCTTTGCCAGAAGTAACAAGACTGCCCGGTTTGCTTCTCAGTTGTATAGCGGAACAATTATCGCACCCATCAAACTTTGAAGGGGGTTCAGATCTTTTTTGGGCGCCTTCAAGGCCGGTGGTGGTCCTTTATGTACACCAACTCTCCCACAACCTAAAAAAGTGGCTGTCAGGCACCGTGTGCCCTTGGTGTTTTCAGCACTCAACAAGCTATCTAAGTTATGCCCTCGCATCACGCGTTGTGCCGGCAGGGGCTGCAACAAAAAACATGGGATCGCCTACACTAAATGTGCAATAGGAGTGGTGTACTGTATTCGCCTCTCATGTGGGTCTTCATACGTTGGTCAAACTGGCCGCTGTATTAATGACCGGCTACGAGAGCATGTCAAAAACATATAAAACAATGACACTAGTGCTAATCTCGTGCGTCACCTTGCTTCGTGCGCGTGTAGGGCAAGGTTGGAGAAGACCACGATTCTAGGCAAGAGCGGCAATGATGAGGCTAGGCTCGTTCTAGAGGCTTATTATATCTGAAAGCTGTCCGAACGTTGTGTCAGTGACACGTCTGTACACGTTTATTTATCGGAATGTGCCTTTTTAAATTCTTTTTTTGATTAACTTGCGCGCATGACTGATGTACGGTTTTTGTGCCTTTTCCACGCGCATGCTCGACATTCTGTTCCTATGTATCCCCTGTCCCACAGCATGAATAAACAGTTGGTAGTAGCGCTCGTGAACCTGTTTTTGTGTCCCTTACTCTGTTTCTCGTCCGATATTTTGCGCTTCCTAGTTTACAGCATGCATCACCAACTAGCCAGGCAGCTTGCTCTTCTGGACTCCCGACTAATTATCTCAATTTCCTTTTCCGCGCAGTTGATTTTTTTTGGTATTAATCCGCGCAATATTATTCGCAACACGTCCGAAGTGAGCCAACTGGTCTTTTCGCTTCATAGTAAATCAATGCGCAGAGCATTCACCTTGCACAACCATTCATTGTACTTTGTTTTAACATCTATGGTTAAATGCGTCAATTTTCAGCACCACTGGACTCACTGCTCCGTGAATTGAGCTCCTGCTCAAATCACGAAGTTGCAAGTTTCAATTACAAGCGTTGAGTGGAAAATAAAATATTGTTGTTTAATGTCGTCCCAGCTGTCACCCGGTATTTTCACCAGCATAGAATGACGTGAATGTCTACTAATTATAGAGGCCCATGTACTGTACGATGTGAGTGCACGTTAAAGAACCCCAGGTGGTCGAAATTTCCGGAGCTCTCTCTTAACTACGGCGGTCCTCATAGCCGGAGTCGCTTTGGGGCGTTAAACCCGCATACACCAAACCAAACCATTACCGAAACTTCTTCGGATACGCGAGAATGCAGTGAAACGCCAATGCGCTTCGCCACAACGCAGGATGAAAACTTCGGCTATATCTGGCAACCATGCTTGATCGCTCTCCACTCGCACAAGGCATCCTGATCGACCATGTCATCAACAGCCATTGTCGATAAGAATTGCTGGCGTGCTTCGGAACTTTTCGGTGGGCGTGGGAGCAGCTTCGTGATGCGGCTCTTCAATTTCGCCCGTTTCTTTGGCCAGGTCAGTCACTACTCTTGTCTATATGCGAGTAAATCGGACAATGTTTGCTTGTTGCTGTTCCCGCGCCAGGGAGTACAGTTGTCTTTGCTAAGTGAGTGTCTTGTTGTAGCTAAAGAGCTGCTTCTACTTTGCGGTGATGTGGAAGGAAATCCTGGGCCCAATACGCGTGCCCAAGACGCCGATGTTTAGGCGAAGCAGGTAAGTGGCATGTTTTCGTTACTGCAAGATATTAATACACGAACCGCTAAAATGGAAAAGGATCGGGCTGATTTAATCAGCACAGTGAACGAAATAAAAAGAAAGTCGGGAGGCAAATCAGAAACACTTATCAGATATTGATAGAAGGCGAACTGTGGTTGAAGGCAAAACTGCTGCCAGTGAATCGCTTCATCTAGAATGTCAGCGACTGGGATGCTTCGCCGCTAACTTAGCTAGGGAATACTTTAAATTTGGGGTTAATCAGGCGGAGGTCGATCTAATATAGGCAGCGCCGTGATAATATTCTGTTTTATATCCTACCTGACGTCAGATGTGAATCTTGGGTTGAGACTGAAGAAAAACTTGTTAATCTACTATCACCCGCCTTAAATTTTTCAGTATACGTGTTGTCGATTGAACGGGCCCATAGGCTTGGCGGTTTCTTCTAATATAAATGCAGACCAGTCATGGCGAAGTTCTCGTCATTAAATCAAGACAAAAAATTTTCTTCTCTAGTCCAAACTCAAAGATGATGGCATCGGTGTAAGTGAAGATTACTCTTTTCTGGCCCGTCAGGTGAGGAAAAAAACAAGTCTAATTCGGAATCAGTCAAAAGCCGAAATTCAAACCGCGCTACAATAAGCTTTACATGACTTAAGCTGTTAGAGCTACAATCATCTTACAGTGGCAGTGTTTCTCAAGGTCGTATTGTTACCAGTATTTCATCCGGAACTTTCCTAGATTAGGGATGCGTGAGGGGTAGTGGGCACCGACCTGCAGCCAGGAACTCATTGTCGTTTTTTGTATACTAGCTTTCGGAGTGTTTTGCCTAAACGGGATGACCTTTGTGCGACTATCGACGCATGTGACGCGGACAATGTTTGCCACATCAAAACGTGGCTTTCTGCGAAAATTGAGGGCTCTGAAATTTTTCTTGTAACAAGCACTTCCTCACTTACCGGTGTGACAGGGATGAAAGAATCGGAGGTGGCGTTTTCATAGCCATTGTTGACACTCTTTTTTTCTTCTCCCGTTCATGTTTCTACCAGTTTAGAAGTTCTTAGGGTTGAACTGCACACGGACGTTAAAAAAACTGATTTTGAGTGTTTACTATCATCCTCCTCGTACGGTGCCATTTTCGTTGAAGAACTTCATGATGCTGTTTACGCAATGACCGTTCGTTTTCCAAATGTCCCTATTGTTTTAGTTGGCGGCTTCAATTTTCCAACTATTTTAAGGTCCAACATGCGTACTTATGCCGACCCTTTTTTGACTGAGTATGAAGGTTTTTTTGTATGTCTGCTGATTTTGATCTGTCACAACTTGTCACTCAGTCTACCTGTATTAGATCTCCTTCCTCCAACTTGCTAGACCTTATCTGTCCACTGCATTTTCAGCACCACGTGACTTCTGGGTGAGGAGCTCGACCGTCAACACACAAACGCACACACAAGAGCACACGCGCGCGCACAAGCATACACACCCATACGTGCAGATAAGTGGAAGTCACCCGGCGTACGCCGAGTAATAGCATAGAACCACAGCTGCGACAAGCCTTCGAAAATGACAAACGTACCAAACGCCACATGTGCGATGAATGGTCCTAGGAACGTTCGCCAGCCTTCTTTCTGTGTTCGCTCATGGGGATTCTATTTTCTGCTGCCGCACTATTAGTCTTTCCTAATGGCTTAGTGGGATTGCAGGTGCTTCAGACGTGTTAATCACCCGTATGTGCTGACGCAAACCAGCCTAACTTCGTTCCCTAACCCCACTTAACGCTTTTACTGTTGAGACTGTGGAATCACGTTAGTCTTTCGCAACTAAAAGCAACAAGGGCACAAGTGCCTCATCAGGCGAGCGCCCTTTGCGCAACTTCGTGTCGAGGTCTGGCTTTGCTCTTGTTCACATTGCTCAGCGAATGAATATTCGCGTATGTGTATTTGTGTTAGCACCAAGCCTAACAAGGCGTCCTTCTGTCAGTGCGCAGCCATCGTAAGCAATGTTTTTCTGCAGTGAAAGCTGTTATATGGAACCTTACCCGGCGGACTAAGGTTTCGCAGCCTAGACTGCCAACATTCGATCGCGTCACAGAATGTCAACAGTCGCGTCACCTGTCACGAAATGGTCGTTGTCGTAACCCTAGTTCTCACAAAATGTGTGATTGTTAGAGTTTACAATTGATTTTAGGCATTTGCAAAATACAGAAAGCAGCACGCCGAGAGTTATCGTTGCGTTTAGCTCCTTACGCAACGGAGCGCTGTCACTTGGCAATTTTTTCTTTTCATCTCCTTCAAGTAATTTTTGTTACATGGCAGGCTGCTTTTAGGAAGCTTATGTTCATCACGAGGAAGTGAGAGGCGCTTGTCAGCTATACATTTTTGTTATCCCGACATTGCGATTGCAGGACAACTCGAGTCCTCTACCATGGGTAGCTAGAAAAATTCCGCATGGAATGTACCCTGTTTCTTATGTCTTCATATAAGGCGAAGCATCAGAAAGCATCTGGTCGACTGAGCAGCTCTTTACCTGCGAAGAAGTTTTTCTACGCAGTTGCTCTGAAAACAGAATGCGCAACCGTAACGTTAGTTATCTCTCCGGAAGACCAGGCCGACAAAACACAGGATGCCCTGCCCAATTTTCAGGCATTTGTTTCCCCGCATGCTGCATGTAGGCATTAGTATTACGGGTATGATTATCTAAACGTTGCTGTGTGCGCACTGCGCCCATGCAGCCGTTGTCTCTGATCAGAGAACGTTCAGTCTAGCCATGTCATCTTTACTGAAATCACAGAGATATCAGGGAGCGCAGCCAAAAAACCTATAAAGTCCTGACAAAAGGCCTGCGGCCCTGTACGAAACTTTGCCATCTTCAGCAACAAAAAAAGAATTTTGTTTACACAAAAACAGGAGACAGCGGAATTTTCACAAAAAAACATGTATAGCAACAACGGGAATAGAAAGCACGCTAGCGGATAAAAATAAAGAGCATACATGCCTTGTACGTGGTGTGCAAAATGAGTAGCGGAGGTCTGTGTGTTAACTGATTCCGAGGTTCTCTGTAACTACGGCCTAAATATCAAGATCTTTGAAGACTCAGCGTTAAGTGAACCAGAAAAAAAAAACTCCCTCTAGAGTACCAACGCGTGATCAGCGGTGATCTTGCTTTCGACTCATTATACTGTCTTCCTTGTCGGCGTGTGGCTCCCCGCCGCGGTGGCTCAGTGGTTAGGGCGCTCGACTACTGATCCGGAGTTCCCGGGTTCGAACCCGACCGTGGCGGCCGCGTTTTTATGAAGGCAAAACGCTAAGGCGCCCGTGTGCTGTGCGATGTCAGTGCACGTTAAAGATCTCCAGGTGGTCGAAATTATTCCGGAGCCCTCCACTACGGCACCTCTTCCTTTCTTCTTTCACTCTCTCCTCTATCCCTTCCCTTACGGCGCGGTTCAGGTGTCCAACGATATGCGAGACAGATACTGTGCCATTTCCTTTCCCCAAAAACCAATTATTATGCGCACAAAGACTAATTTTATGCTACACATTGATACAGTGGCACATTGAAGCATGGCTATAGAAAAAGTGGCGTCCTGATGTCGTCGATAAATCGCCACCTGTGGCGCCCCAGAAAGAATTGGGCACTGCTTCATCTACTACAAGGACGCGGTATTGCTCCTGGATTTCTTGTAGCAGACTCAGAGGAAGCGGATAGTTTGACTTACCATATTGTGCGACACCTTACTGCTCTTTACAGAATGTTGATGAAATACAAGACATATTATTTCTTACTGGACTTCACAGCCTTCAGAAATGGTATGATCCAGCATTTTGGATACTTTGTTTAAAAAGAGCTCTCAAATTCAGCAAAAAGACTTCATTTCAGGGAACCGTGTGATCGCTAATAGAGACAGACCAGAATGGCACTCCCTGCCAGTGACTGCTGCCTGGCGAATTTTGTTTTGAGCAGTGATATTTCAATCGGGGAATTTTTTTTTCTATCGGAAAAGTTTCAGTATAAAATTGAGCCGCAAGAGAAAAGGAAATGTTATGAGTTTTCTTAGAATTTTAAGATTATCAGAGAAATAAGGGCAAATTTTCCCTCTGAGGACACTTTCCACTAAAGATAATGACCAGGGCTCGGAGTGAGCTGGGCTACCAAACACAGAAACGAAAGGGAGAGAATATCGCAATCGGTGCCAGCGCAGAGAGCCTTTTCTTACGGTCCGCTTCCACACTGTTCAAAGTATGACAGCTGCTGCAACTGCTGCTTCATAAAATCTTGACGCGATTTCTCTTTCCCAGAGAGACGGTAAAAACGCTCCAAGATAGCCGCGTAAGGCGATCAGCTCTAAATCCCACCGTAGCATTTTCTTTCCGATAGGACGTTCGCTCCATCATTGCTTCGTTGTTCGTTAAATTACTAACTTTGATGTACGGCCGTGTTGTCATAGCCGACGTTTATGTTGTCTCCCACACGTCAACAAAAAAAAAGGTGATCCCATATAACGCATTTCGTCGCGCTGTCGTCGATATCAGGTTATTTATGTTTATCTTTCTGCTCAGTGCTAATGCAGCGGCTCTCTATGGTGGCGTGTTTGTGACGGCACCACTTATCAGCGATATGTGATACGCTGTGTCAAGCACCTTTATCGCGTTTTGTCGCCTGAACGCTTTCGCTGGGAAACCGAACTATCGTTTTTTTTTTTCTTTCAGTTCCCTAAGTTTGAAAATACGAAGGATCGGTCGATTTTCGGGTAAATGCGGTAGTCCCTTTGAGCTGGCACCAGCCGGAATCGTGAAAGGCACGTACGAGATAGGAGGTCATGCTAATTATTTACTTGCATTTTCCTTTCTTTTTTTAAGGAGTATGTTCTGACTGAATAAATTTAGAAAATGTATTCCTAAGAACTTTTTTCTTTCAACAATTACCATTGAATGGTGAGTGAGCGGAGAAAACGTGAAATAATCACTTTTGGGGAATAGCCTCACATTTGTGACCTTAAAGGATCTTTCCATTACGCAAAAATTTGGGGGGGCACTTTGACGATCTAAACTGCGTGAGGCGAAAGCCTTTCCGCGCGACTTGGGATGCTACTGTTGCTGTCTCTGTGAATTATCATTTAAGACGAAGCATTTGTTTATCATTCTTTTATGTTTATTTACCTACTAATTACTATCACCTATTAATTATTCATTACTAATCCCGGCGTTTTTTTTTCGTCCATTCGGTGTTTTTTTCCCACTGTGCTGTGACAACTTCCGGTGGATGTGACGTCAACCGTTTTTCGACGCAATTTTTTTTATATTTTTGACTAATTAACTAATTACTCTACAGCCATCAAACTTGTTTCCGGGGTCATTTTTTTCTCTTCTATTTTAAATAGCTATTCTTTTTCTCCCATCTTTATTAGTTCCTACTAAACTAAGCGTCACGGACGGACGGGCATGATCGTGGCCGCGAGCATGAGCTATTAAAGGCTTTCGCCGTAATAAAACTGAGCAACTGCATTTTCACTGCTTCATTTCGATGTTATCGGTAGAGCTATCGGCATCGATTGCGGTGCCATAATTTTAACGATCACCTCATTTGATTGTCGAAGCGCTCAGTATATAAGTCACACCTTCAACTCCACAAGTAACTTCTCGAACTGGCATATAATAACAGAGGTACCATCATCGACTGTCGTGCAGTGCTTGTCTGCTATCACCTCTTTTGACTACCACAAATTCGAGTATAGGTCAGCGCAACATTCATCTGCAAAAGTAATGTCTCGAATCTCCACCTATTAGCAAAGGTATCGGCATCAATCATCGTGGCATTTTTGCATTGCGGTCACCCCATTTGACTGTCACAGTCAGCTCATGTATGCCTCCATAAGTAATGCCTCGAGCCACAGGCTAATAACGAAGTACCGGCACCGATCGCATAAAACGCCGCTCACGCGTCATGGAGACTTTTCTCTCAGACAGTATTTGTTTCAAAGATGTGGGCTCAACCGAAGGCAATGTCGTTCAGCTTTAAAGCATCAATGCTCACCATTGTGAGTGAGATGGACCTTCGCTGGCTATCCCTTAGCTGCCGGCTGTAATGCTATAAATTTTATTTACCGAACGTATGCCGTCTCGGGTGGCACTTAATGCGAGACGCGAAGCGGCTAGCCTTGCAACAAACTTTCTCTGAAAAGTTCCCTTTGCTCACCAATTTCGTATCACACATCTACTGGACGCCGCACAGCGACGCGATGCCATCGGCTGAAATAAATGTTCGTGGAACCAGCAGCAGCTCCCTACAACGCAATACTGCTAAATGCAGAAAAATAAAGAACAAATTTCTCAGACTCGGGGCGATTGCGTCTTTCCAGTTACGCAATTCACCTCCCACACAGCGATCACTGGTTTTACATTTTCTCGTTTATGAAAACTTCTCTATGAAACATGAGCCTATACCGGGCTGTGTTCCGTGCTTCAACTGCAAGACTCAGAAACGTGTCTCATCGAAAAATGTGTTGTTTCGCAAGTGTCTTGAAGCTTGACAGCTCTTCGTATCCACATACAAGTCCACCTCTTTTGACCGTATGACCCCGCTCTAAAATAAAAATGGTTGTTTCATGTCCAGCGGCAAAACAGAAATGGAGAAAACATTTATTTTGCCGACCCTGGTGTGGGTCGCCGTCTCAGGTCAGAGTCGTTGACCAGATCGCCCAACACGTGGGTGGTACGGGCAACGACTGCAGACGTACTCGGAGCTTTCGAACCCAAGAAGGCTCATGTGGGGCCGGCAAGCCTGGCTTGGGGACGACAACAGTTTCCAGACTTGAGGTGGCAGTTCGTGCTTGATATCAGAACTAATCTATGAGCAAGACACACATGAAAACCGCATGCGGGAGGTGCGGGGTTCGATCCCCAGTGCCGCCGGGCACCCACCGGTGATAAAATGGGTACAAGCTTTCCCCTGCCTGGTGCTCGGCTTCTTTAGGGAGAAATGCTTGGGAAACGGGTCTTTGACCCCACCTTGAGTAAAAAGAAGAAATCTTGTGTCATGGCGCTCTTTGGCCTCAGATGCCCTTGCGCCATAAACATTCATCGTCATCATCATCACACATGAAAACAAGAATCAGAGAACACGCATCTGATATCTATTCTCAGGGCCACGAGACATAACGTTTTAGCTGTTACAACTAATTGACAAATGATGTAGAAATTGGTATATGTAGTTTTTATTACTTTTATTATTTGCAAATACTGTTGGCCGTCGGGCCGTTACAGCGGTGGGGCGTAACATGTTTCCTTTTCATTATACAGAAATACAAAAATACAAAGTAATCGCCATCAACACAATCTCATTTCTTGCAGGATAATGTTTTCCCTTTTTTCTCTTTTTTTTACACAAGTAGTGTTAATAAACATTCACTTTAAAACATAGTTATTTCACACCGAAAAGGAAAAAGGAAAACTTCTCTACATTCCCGGCCTTCATCTTAGGCGAGATGTAACCACGACGTGGTTAGGCATATGGCATTCAATAAAACAAAACAATCACAACAACAAACAATTTTTAGTGTGAAATGGAGATAGCTTTTACGAACGTTGTTAATGTACTGGACTGTAAGAGGGATGCTGGTAAATCATTCCATTCTACTATCGTCCTCGGAAAGTAAGAATTAGTGTACACATCAATTAGCGTACATAGATAATGCTGGAAAAACATGACAAAAAAACAACAAAATAACAGTTCACTCATTTCTATACGTATTTCCATCACAGTCTTTTTTCAAAAGTTAAGCAACAAAAATAAGGTAGCCTTATCATAACTAAGAACCAGAGCTGCAGTCATATCGCTAACGATGTACACGTCCTCCTTCCGCTAACATGATTTTCTTCGGCCCTAACTAAAAAAAAAGTTTCTTCCAAAGCTAAGCATATCGCATACTACTAAACCAAAACCATAGTATGCATGTAAGATGGGGGCCCTTATATTAAAGAGAATATCGAGGCGCGAAAGTCTAGCTAGTGGAAAGCCGCAGGCGTTAACTTTTCGAGCTATTGTGCTATGGGCTTTATTTCAGTTCAGTGAAAGTATGTCATCCTTATTCCACACATTCGAAGAAAAATTCAGTGACTTAAATTCCTTTCTATTCATTTAAAATAGCAAACTCTCTATGGGTCCTAGGCATTATATTAGACCAGCATGACTATTCGGGCGAGTTGGTTTGTCAGGACGCAATTTGTAGCGCTTAAAGGCAGAGAGGTACGAAGTGGACCCCATGGGTAAAGTCGCGCACGTGTTATCTAATTCGTACCAAAGCTTCTTTATATTATCCCCTTTCTAATCGTTTATCAAAGCATCACTACGCACAATTCCTAACTTCAAACCATGCAAAATAAAAGCCTTTGAATCCTCTTTCTTTACGCACACAATCAAAACATCGAAAAAGTTGTTGTTTATTTTTATCCAATTTCGAACATTCACTTCAATAACCGGATCGAATATCAGTCACTTTTTGCTAGACAGCAACGTTTTGATTTTTCGTAAATTCTCGCGATTTTCCTAATGATGTGGCTCATGCGCTTTCCGCTGAAGCTGCATACAATCCATGTTGTGCTACATTGAAATCTTTTGCCCCTCCCACTTGGACCCGTTGTGAGAGCCTTAAACTTTTGGTAGATATTGAAAAAATTAAGTTAACCTCAAGATCATTCATAGATTACCTGGGCTGCACACCAAATAGTTTTCTTAAGTACGAAACAAAAAAAATTAGCAGTGGCTCAGCTCGGCTATGCCAGGACATACGTAGCGTGAGCTACGCTGAGCCGGTGAGCAGCAATTTCGCTCTCCTCCTTCATGGCTATACCACACTGGCAAACTCCCCGCTATATGTACACACCTGCTGATACCTCTGCGCATGCGCACAAAATGAAAGGCGCTATCAAGCGGCTCCGGCGCAACGTCAGACTTGGCTGCTGCGCAACGGAGGCGCAGAGCTGGGCACGCGCCGACGCCAGTGCGTCTGCTGCGGCTATGACCGGCGAGGCGCGCGCGGCGGCTCCGGCGCTTCCAGCTGTGCGCGGTGTGACGTCACTGCTCCTCGCGCATGCGCAGCATGGCTCTCCAGGAGCCACGCGAAACTCCTGAACCTCGGCCAGTGTAGCTCACGCTACAATACATTTCGCAAGCATACGATCAAGCCGTCGGTCCCTCACGGCATCAGTGAAGCTTCACTGTCAGTGATCCACAGACCTCAAGATCATCACCAACTGGCCTCGTGCGCTCGACTCCTTTGTTTTTCGCAAGCCATGACATAGTTTATAGAGGCGTAGTTTAGAGAGACGTGTTTAGACTTAAATGCGCGCATGATGATCAGCCAGGCCGGCTCTCACTGTCCGCTTGCCTGACTAACCGCTAACGCTTTTGTTCAACCCGCAATTGCACTGTTGCTTCCAGTGTTCTGATATGCGCAGATCTTGAGATCGCAGGCTTGCGAGAGAGAACTACGGATACTAGAGCTGAAGATGAGAGGCAAAGCGCTAAAGAGGTGCCAATACCAAGCATATAGCCACCGAAAGCAAGGGAAGGTCAAAAATGAGAGTATTGTACAATTTATTTACAGTTGAGCTTGTCATACTATATAACACCCTCGTGCAACGCCTTGAGGGCAGCTGCAGTGGTGGCTGCGCAGGAATTTTTTTCTTCGATGTTTCAGAATATATTGGCCAGATTTGCTAACTGAACCAAATGGTCTGCGCCGTGTGAATACGAAATCATGAAGTATTAGTTGTTTTGAAGAAAGGAAAAACGCATTAATTGTCTCACATTTAGGTAGACACCTCAACCACTTCGTCAAGGAAGGGAGGAAGGCGGGAGTGAATGAAGAGAGAAAGAGGTGCTGTAGTAGAGGGTTCCTGAATAATTTCGACCACCTTGGGATCTTTAGCGTGCACTCACAGCACACGGTCGTCTTCTGCGTTTCGCTTTATTGACAGGGTTTGAACCAGAGCACACCAGAGAGAAGACCAGACAACTTCGGCAGGCGCCAGCTCATTGGGGTGTGCATCGCAAGAAGGCCACACACACACAGACACGCACACATACCAACGATTTTTTTAGAAAGAGGACTATACTGCTAACGCACTTTTAAAAATTCCAGCTACGAAAAATTTCGTCCTGTTTGCGCGTTCTCGATATAACTGCGGCAACCCTTTAGATTCCGAAGGGAACACATTTATTCTTCTCGTTAGCGCGCATTCCATCGGCTCCGTTCACTTGGCTCCCTTCGCGAGATTTAAGTTTACCAGCCGCCGTTCTTCATTAGGTAGCCGACGCTGTTGTCACTCCTCGTCCACATCCCCAAAGGCCGTCACTGTTCTCCTCCTTGTGTGCTTTTAACCATTTATATCGCCTGCAGTTTTTACTCTTTCCGGCTTAGTCAGCTCCACTAGAGAGGAGCGGACTGGCGTTGTGGCACATTTGTGTTCATGCTTTGAAGGCAGTTGTGGCACGTCAAGCACCGACTCTGAACGATTCCTTTTCACATAGCAGATGTGCCAGCACGCCACGAAACCGTCAGGTTGTACAATGGGCGCTGAAAGTTCTTTCGCCTGATGCTGTGGGTATGTATGACAGCTCTGCTGGTAATATAGAGAACTTTGGCTTTTGGCTAATATAACTTTGGCTAGTATAGAGAACGGTGGCCCTCTCCACAAAACGGCGTCGCTTTCAAGCAGAAAGCGCAGTTGGGGGTACGCTCAGAGTCACGAATTTTTCCCTCTCTCTTTTCGATGTTGTTGGATCCAGATGTTGACGTAGAGTCGTAGAGGGCGTATCTCGTGAGTGATCCGGGGGACGTACTTCGCGACTGGTGAGTTTCAGACAGGCGTGCAGGTCTTCCGACGTTGACACTAGGAAGGCTTCTTTCGAAAAGTTATTTATTACACTATTTACAGAACTGATTTACATATGCCGAAAGATTTCGGCCTCTCCGCTTTAACTAAACACAAAACTTCCAACTCCCGCGACTCCGAACCACCGTCGGCCAACACACGGCCAACCTGTCCGGCCGCCGCTCAAGGAACTCGCGTCTCCAACTCCGCGACCCCGGGGCCACCACCGGCCACACACGACCGATCTGTCCGGCTGCCACACACCAAACCTACCGCGCTCTCCTTAGCTCGCCCCCATCTCTTTGTACTCCCGCCAAAACTGCACCCTCAGCCAATAGACAATCGTCCCGCCAATAACTTACTCCTTAGCACCCAATAGGTGACTTTCCCGCCACCTTTCGGACGCAACATATCACAACACAAAAGAAAAGCACACAAAATAAAGCACACGCCTTCCAACGCAAAAGAAAAGCACAAAATATCGAGCACACGCCTCACTGCCAGCTGCCGTGCCTAACTAGAAAATGCTACAACGAGAGGAGAGAAACAATTTACGACACACGCGTCACTGTTAGCCGCTCTGGCCTAGGGTGCCCGGATGGCCGCTCGCCTCCGGAGCTGGCCCATTGAGGCACCCTACTCTGGCCAGCCAGCAAGAAGGTTAAGAAGAAAAAAAAACGCACAGCGCCGGTCCACCCAACCCGTCCTGTCGTCGTCTCGTGTTTCAGACCTACCGACTTCCAAAAACAGAACATTCCTCCTCGCCTAGGCCGAGGCTCCCGAAACTCGAGCGCGACGCCGCCTTGAGAGCCTCTCCCTTTTGTCGGCGCGTTCCCCTGCTCCCCTTCGGCGGCACTCCTCACGCCTTACCACGATGTACGCTAGCTGCGTCGTGACAGTCAGGGTCGGCTCTAAACTATCTTTTTGTCACTGTAGGTAAGTTGGCTTTTTTCTGTGCTCCGTTCATGCTGCAGACGGCAAAACTTCCCTCTGACTGAGCAAGTGTGTACGTATGTGTAATGAAAGCGAGAAGTGGGCTCATTAGTGTCGGGGTCACTTCCCTGATTGCGGTCCACATTAATACTTCTCCATCTGTGCATCATTGTATCACTTCGGTCAGGAGTGCTTCGGCGTGGCCGAAAGCACTTTTTCGTCCACAGGCTGTAAAAAGCGAGCAAAGTGAGGATGCAAGACATGCAGATCACTTGATGCGTCCCAAAGTAATTCTAGCCAGTTTTCAGCCGCTACTAAAAAACCGTCATTGCAAGTTTCTATCCCGGATAGAGTTGAGTCTGCTTACGTGATTTCTTCCGAGTTATGCCAACTGCTGACCCCGAAGCCTAAGAGGGAAGCAGTTAAAAGTGATGTGCAATCAGATGCAAGACTCGGTAGACTTTCTGTCAAAAAAATATGTTTCACTGCTGCAGGAACCAGCAACGTCAGACAAAAATTCTTCAGCGTTTCATCAAGAATGCAATGTTTGCGAATCATGTCGCTCCACAAGCAACTGTCATCAAATGTCTCAGTGAAGTAAACGCCTCCAAGCAGGGTAGTAGGTCCTAGACATGAAATGAAATGAAAAATGGTTTTTGAGGAAAGAATATGGCGCAGTAATTGTATCGCATATCTCGATGGACACCGAAACGAACCGCGCCGTAAGGGAAGGAAGGAAGGTGGAAGTGAAAGAAGAAAGAGAGAAAGAAGAGGGGGCGGCTCCGGAATAATTTCGACCACCTGGGGATCTTTAACGTGCACTGAAATCGCACAGCATCGTAACTGCCGTCAGACTGAAGTAATTGGACCTCATTTTGAGATGCTTTTGTCCTGCAGTGTATTCAAGGAGAACTCTAGTTTGTGCTAATTGGTTCATGATTCACAAAGGAAACGACGCGAAAAACGGGGACAAAAGAGAAACCAACACGACAGGACCAGCGCCAACTTACAACTGAATTTTATTTCGCGTAAAACCTGCCTTTTCGTAAGCCAACACGCCGTAAAACCGTGCAATCACGCATTTGCAAAGTCGCGAAGCCAACACACGCCGCCCAACAGATCCCTGAAAGAGATCCAATACATGAAGCACGATTAGTAACCGCGTAACACATTTCATCATGGCCATCCGGAAGAAAAACCCAAACGACGTGACGAAAAAATATAACAAACAGCTCTACATAAGTATGAAAATCAAACGATCATGACCACGCAAACCCTTAAGAAACGAAAACTATACAACCGCATGAGCAGTGATGCCAGATGACCAACAAGAAACGTAGAAAAAGGGCGCAGAATGAAGATTTAAGGCCAAAGCCGAGTCAAAGGTAAAAAAAGGTGAACGGCGTGATGAGTGCAAAAACCTTTAACAACCACAACCGGTCAACCAGCAACCTTATGAATGATATCCGATGACCAACAAGAAGCATTGAAAAAGTGAAAAAGAGGCTCGGACCGAAGTCGGCGCCAAAGGCATAAAATGCGAACAGGAATCCGCGCAAACAACGGCGCATCGTCAAAAAGAATCGAAGGGAGTGCACGACAAAACGATAAGCCTAAAAAATCCTTCTAGCAAAGAACTCATCGTCGCTAAGCGTAATGGATGACTTGCTGACGCATCTGCTCCCCTCTTTCCTGATATAATAGGCTTCCACCACCTCTCTCTGGAATCTGTCCTTTCCACTCATCAAGAAGATAGTTTTGTCCGACTCAGGACGGCAATTCCTGCAAGCTTCGCAGTGATCCACTAGGAAGCTTCGTAAAAAATTTCGCAGATTTCGGCAGTGCTCGCTGGCACGCTCATTCAAACACCGACCTGTTTGGCCAATGTAGATGAGCCCGCAGCTTAAGGGAATCTGGTAAACAACTCGAGTTCTGCAATGTGTGAACTTGTTTTGATGTTTGACAGTACAAGCTGGTTGTTTTTCTCGGTTATTCATAGCGCAAAGCCTGGAAAGTTTGCATGGGGCTGAGAATGCGACCTGAACGTTATGTCTGCCTGCTACTTTCTCAAGGTTGTGCGAAACCTTGTGAATGTACGGTATTACAGCCACACGGTTGCGCGAAGCCGGATCGCTGCTTTGAGTACCTTGCTTCAACTTCGGCAGAATTGCTTCACACACGGAAGAAGCCACACAAGTGAGGTATCCTGCTTTTTTAACCGCTGAACTTGAGCGCTGAAACTTGATGAGGCTATATGGGGGCATGATTTGTTCAAAGCTGCTTGCAAGAAGTTAGAAACAATCGCCTGCTTCACGAGCTTCAAATGAGCACTGTCAAAAGAGAGAAAACCTTTCGTTGAACGCGAATTATACATCCAACACAAGCCATCTTAAAGAAACCGTATCGTAAGATCCAGGAAATGGAGTTCACGATTTGTCGCGAGCTCTTTGGTGAAACTGAGACCTTGGCTATGGTCTGAGAACACGGACATAGTCCTTGAGACCACAGTGTCTATCTCATGCTCAGAAATATCCTTCAGAATCACCAAGAAATCACCAACATACCTGTGTACAGAAACTACTCGCGGATCAACAGGGTGGCATCTGATGTCGGCTCGTGCAGAGGAGGAAAAAATGTCACAAAGAACGGGCGCTACAGAAGAGCCAATGCAAATGCCCTTCTTCTGAACAAATAACTTTCCTTCATACGCAACAGCGGTCGAGTCGAGGTAAAATTCTAAAAACGAAATGAAACTGTCGACGCTCACTCCTGCTGCGTTTGAAAACGGACTTCGCCGGTGGACTGGATGGTTTTCCTGACAGCTCTAAAAAGTCCTTGGTGATGAACGGAATAAAACAACTCCTCAATGTCGATGGAGAACCCTGTGTAGTTCTTAGGGGGCAAAGTCTCCAGGTGTTTTAGTACCTCTCACGAACTGCGCACAAGGAAAGGGTCTTCGCCCACCAGGGATTCCAGGTGGATTTGAAGGTAGCGACTGATAGGACGTTGCCACGTCCCCATTTCCGAAATGATGGCGCGCAGCCGACAACCAGACTTGTGGGCCTTCACGGTGAAGAAAACTTCGAGAGACCTTGCTTTTTTTTCCTGGGCCAACTTCTTTATGCCCTATAGGTGCATGTCTTCAGGGATCTGCAGAGCTTGGGTTTTTGCTTCCACACTTTGAACGGCACCTGTTTGAGGTTTTTACGAATTGCAGTAAAAGTCTTCTCACGAAATAACCCGGACGGCATAACTGCAAAGCCACCCTCTTTGCCAGCCTGCAGCAAAATGAGGTCGTTGTCTTTCTTACTCAGTTGGCGCTGGTCCTGTCGTGTTTGTTTCTCTTTTGTCCCCATTTTTCGCGTCGTTTTCTTTATGAAGCAGTGTATTCATTTTGAATTGGATCTGGATATGAAGTTTTGTCATTTACAATCGGTAAGAGGCTTTCGGATTATTTTCGCAAGTGGCGTAACTTCGTCGGCAGTGGTTATTATGATCCTGCGAGTCTTACGTCCGTCATTAAAATTTCTGTCCACAATGTATGTCGATGCTCAGCCGTTTCCGTTGCACCCACGGTACCGTGTCATCGACTGCTGCATGTTCCAACTTGACCTTTAACTTGGGGCTTGGCTTGAATGCTACTGAGCTCTGCCTCCGCAGTGTATACTGGCAATAACCGTGGAAAGCACGTCATCTGAGTGTATAGTGGGGCAGCGTTCGTCAACGCCTTTTCTTTTGTACAGCTGAGATTAGCAAAGACAAGACATTACGAGAAGTATGAGCAGAGCAAGTGTACACACAGTTCGGCAACCCTTCGTCCTGGCATCAGCAGCATGTAGACGGTCCGTTACACACGCAGGGCGTTCTAGTAAAACAGGGGAGTAGTTTGCACTGCTGAATAACAGGCACTCGCACCGTCTAGACACCGCGTAGTAATTTTGCGATGGCTCAAAGAAATAGTTTCACACCGGCAAAATGCGCCAATAGCAATTTCTGATTATTCGCCGTTTCTATTCGGCTCATTTAGTTGATATTAGGAACCGTAAAAACCGGGACTGCAAAGGTAAACCGGTCGACGATAACGCGTTTGCAACGTAGACGCGGAATTCAAGAACACTGTGCCTTTCTTCACGCAGTTTCGCCATCTGCACACCCCGTAAAATCCACAGCACTGCGCGAACCTAGGAAGAGGGAATACTGCACTTCGACAGAACTGAAGGAACGCCTAAAAATTGCAGCTTGAGAGAAAGCAACAAAGTGGCAAGATTGGAAACTTGAGGAGTAATGTCTCCTGGGATGCAATCAAAACGAATTAGAAGCGTTCGTGCGAGATAGCTAAATCACGCACAGAGACAAAACAGCACAAGCAGAAGCTGTCGCCACAGGATATCGCGAAAAAGAAGCTGCGACTCAGCTTTCTGGTGGTACCACGAATTTTAGCGTTGTCTCGCTCGAATTCTTTCACTCTAGTGCCTTACAACATTTTTTGTTTGTTTTTGTCCCGTTTGCAGGTATTGCACTGTCATGAAACTATATGAAAAATAACGGGAGAGCGATGAGAGCTGTGGTGGCAGAAAGTGAATACACAAAAGAAATGAAATGAAACGCATGCTGACTGCAAGACGTGCAGCACCACTTGCCTGAACCATGCCCAACCACTAGCCTTTACAGCAGGTTTAGGAAGAAGACCGGTGTTTTGGACCTGAACCGGATTCAGCCTTCCGCGGCAGTGTGCCTAACAGGTGCACCTTCTAGGCACACTGCCATAAACAAGCGCCATCAGCTTGCCACACCACTGTCAGCACTCTGCAGCCACGATCAAGGCACTTTTAATTTATACGGTGGATTTTCATGGAAAATACGTTGCAACTACATACCGAGTGTTTCACCTAAGATGTTCTGCAATTTCCAAAAATAGGCTCCCTGAGTTAGGGGAGCGCTTTCAGGCATACCATTGCAGCGGTTTAGTGAGTCATAACACAAATAAGGCGCGTGCTAACTAGTAGACTGGTTAACTAATATTGAGTATTCAACTTTTTAACTGTTACTTTAGTCTCCTTATTCACTGAGAGGCGTGTAGCATACCGTAAGTAATACCCATACAGTTTTTACAATTTCCAAAACGTACTTACCCTCGGCGCTGTGGGCCAACAACTTTTGCCTATATCGTGGCAAAATGCATGTGCTTTCGAAAATCTAAATACTTTTATGGCTATTACTTGCTGTATACACGCTGGGCTATTAATTAACCAGCCTACAATCAACCAGCCTATTAGTTAACCAGCCTAATATTAGTTAACCAGCCTACAAGTTAGCACACTCTACCTCTATTCTGATGCTCTAAAAGCGCTCTTCAAACAAAAGAGGCGATTTTCTTTTAAATTGCTGAATATCTTGGGTGAAGCACCCGGTATATGCCATCGGCTATCGAGTACGCTTCCCTGCAACGTTCTTTTTCAGCATTATTCCAATAGGTTGTGTTGTCCGCAGCTGTGGCTCAGTGGTTATGATGCTCGGCTGCTGACCCGAAAGACGCGGGTTCGATCCCTACCGCGGTGGTCGAATTTCGATGGAGGCTAAATTCTAAAGGCCCGTGTGCTGTGCGATGTCAGGGCACGTTAAAGAACCCCAGGTGGTCGCAATTTCCGGAGCCCTTCACTACGGCGTCCCTCATAGCCTTAGTAGCTTTAGGACGTCAAACCCCATAAACCATCTAATAGGTTGTAATATATTTAGAGGATTTCGAATACCGGAGCTTTGCTGTAGTACGAAGAGTATACGCTTCGCTGATGTCTAGTTAGAGAGAGAGGGAGAAAGACAAACGGAAAGGCAGGGAGGTTAACTAGGCAGCGCCCGGTATGCTACCCTACACGCGGGAAGGGGAACAGAGGGAGAGATAAAATATACATACATCTGCGAGGCGGCCACGAGGTCATCTACCCACCCGTGCCACAGCTATAAATAATGGCGATCATAAGCCTGTGTAATCAAAGCGCAAGGCAGTTGGTTGTGTACACGCAAAGAAATCCTTTCAGCGGCCGCCACGACACGCGGTGCAAACTTAAGCCGAGTGCAACGCCCAGTATAGCAGCGAAGCGAAGAATTCGTCCCGTGCTTTTATCCGCGCTTTTCGCTAAGGACGCTTGTTTGCACAGCGCTGGGTTCTGAAAGACATGGCGCCGCGTTTAAACAAAACCATCATACTGGCATCGCGACGAGCGCGACTGCGCAACCTGCATCCACCCCTTGCGAACTGACGTAAGGAATGCTCTTTGCAAACGAAACGAGGCTTACGCAACTTCGAAGATATTTGGGCAGGACATGCCAAAACGCTGTCCATGGTTCAAAAGGATGTGTTGCTCTTCGGTACGCTCGATAAGCACTATATGTTGCGTGCTGCCTTCACGCTAGGCAAGTCTGTGCTGATCAATAAACGCTACTGCTGACACGACAGAAGCGTTATTCGCCTCTACTTGCTACACGTGATAGCACTTATAATTTTTTTTTTCGCCTTTGCACTGTGCAAGCTATTTTTTCGAGAGGAAAGCAGCGTGCTTTCAGAATTTGCGTGATCATGTCGATCGCTTTGGAAAAGTTTGTGTAGTGGTCTAGCTTTGCCAGCGCCTCACTTTTTGATACGCAAGAGTTTTAGCCCTCACTCAGTGCGCAAGCAGTTTCGCGAGTTCATTGTCCGCTGATAGTATGTACGCTGTACTTTTTCTCTCTCTCGCTTTCAGCTTGCCTCCAAGACGACCTTCACAGTAACAAGCTAGAGCATTCACTCAACCTTTCAGTTCATTTGTGTTTTTTAAAGGCCGTTGACCCCTCCAGTTTTTTTTTATCATATGTAAGAACGACATGAAACTGAAGCCACATTGATGAAATCAGCTAACTAACGATTTAAAAATAGATATAACACATCAATACTTTTTATGACTGCAGTCGACGTCATTTACACAGCAGTGTGCTGTAAGGCGTTAATCATTTTCATTTTTAGCTTTCGTTCACATTCTGACAGTAACTAAAGGCGTCCTTTAGATGTCTAATCGTTATGTGACAGGTTGTTGCTATGCGACCGCTAAACCAATTTAATGTACAGCGGAAAAGTGCAGCCGATTAAAGGTGAATTTAAACTTCAGTACTTTTTTGCCTAAAGGAGACATTGCTGACTCGTTCTCTTTTAGTTCGGCGTTGAATTTATTAGTTTTGGGCATCATAGCTCGTGCACGAAACGCAAATCAGGGGTCGTTTCAGCACGCTATGTTAAATGATTTTTACTCTAATAATTTGAAAATAAAACTTATAACGTTCGGCATTCAGCAACAACATGCGAAACTGATGAACGATCATCATTGCCAGTAATCTTGCATGACTGGAATTTTTGTTAGCTTACGCAAGTATAGATAAGTGTATATCTATGCGTTGGTGTGAGAAGAATAAAATAGTTTTTAGTGTTGCGTCAGTTCTTGTGTTTCTCCCGCATATGTGGTTCGTCGAATAGTTTGCGCACATCGTTCATCTGTATCACGATGCACCAACTAGGCCCAAAAGAAGTGTTATTGATATGCGAAACTATTCTGCGAGACGTCCCTCACATCCAAGCCCCTTTAGCAATTTCAAACTTTACCTGATTCGTCCCTTTATTGAGCCTTTGCTGCCCTCATAAGGCGCGCTTTTTTATGATTTGGTCATTTTTATCAATACTGGCATTTCAAGTCCCGCATATGTGGCAAAGATGAATAATTTCTAGTACACGAAACGATATTTCTCTTTGTCGAGAGATTCGAATGAGAAAAACCTGCTGAAAAACAAAGATATCAAATGACGACAAAGGAACAATTAGAGAAGAATTCTCACGTGTTGCCGCTCTGAACATGGGTCAGCCAATGCCCTCGGATACGGCACCCATATTTTTCACCAAAGCAGATAACAAACGCGAGGTACCAAAAGGGAAAAAAAGCCAACATCGTCTGGAAGACGTTGAAGTAACGAGCGTTAGCTGTTTGGTTTACTAGACGAAGAAAGCGAAGAAGAACGCGCCGCTCGTCTCGAGAAACGGAATGTAATAATAGCCTTTGAAACGGGGTGGATTGCCACCAAGCTCGGCTACGCATGCATGCACGCCGCCTGGCGGAACGATCGCCGCCTAGCGCCATCTATCAGAGAAATTACGATGCACGTCTATCCATTGTTGAGTTTCACCCCTCAAGATACGTCCCAAACGGAATTTGCTTCGTTTGAGAAGTCAAGGTGGGCCTAAAATTCGGCTTGCGGTGCGATATGGTAACGCTATAATTAGTAATTGCATGTATACAATGTTTACCTATTATTAATTGTGGTTTTATTTCTATACCACAACCCATAAGGTTTTATTTGCCGACCAAATTCGGCATACAACTGTCCCCAGATGGGTGCCCATTGTTGTCGGAGTATATATAGCGGAACGAATGTTTACTTGTATAGTGGTCCAGTAACGGGAGAGTTTTCCTTCCAGTTTTAGAAAATTTTTCCGATAAGGAGGAGAAAGGAATGAGAGGGCAAAACCAATTTTAATGGGCGCCATCTTGAATTCGAGAAACCGAAACTATGCCGCCATTTCGTTCCCTGACGTCATATTCACATAGTTCAACCACTATCCACCATATTGGGCCGTGACGTCATCATTGGCACGCGGCAGGTGGTTGTTTCTGCAATGCTATTGTAAATTTCGCTGCAAGTCTCCATGCGAGATACGCTCTTTTCTAGTTGCAGCCACAGAGGGCGGTTTTATCTCGGGGTGGTAGGAAACCTCACGAAATCTCGAAACGTGATGAATAGTTGCTGCCACAGATGGCGCTGTGATCAAGGGTGGTAGCAGACCTCACGAAATCTCGAAACGTGATGAGTAAGAGCGAACGCTCTTAAAACGTCCCGTATGCCGTGCCCCACAGAAAAGAATTCGAACCGGAACGTGCTGAAGTGAGTGGCATCGTACGTGCAAGACAAATCTCCTTGCATTATGTCGCTTGCTTTGCGGAAGCAGCCGCTGCTGGAGCGGCGCGTTAGAACGTCAAAGGCGCGGTATGGAATGGAAATGTTGCTTCGGTCTGTGCGATTTCGATAAGTGCTGACTACACGCTTCCCGAATGTTCCACTTCGGCGCAGGAGGTTCGTGATAGCATCTGACAGCCACTCTGTTGCAAGGCTTTCAAACGTGTTCCCATGCCGGAAAGATCCTTAGGAACCCGTGTCGTACGTGCGCTAAGCTGCTGTCACGTAAGGCGATTAGTAATTTTCCGATGAAGGAGCACTGGCTAGCAACGGCAGGCAACGAGAAGAAACTGTCCCGGTTGCGGGCGCTAAATGCGCTTAACAACTACACAACTACTTGTTTGTTATTGTGCTACTAATGTTAATTTTTGTTCATCTCGACCGTCACAAATATCTGTCTCCAGCTCACTGGCGCCAACATTCCCGTGGAGCAACAAGAATGCTATTCCTTCGCCCGAGTGAATGGGAGGGTTACTCGTCAGCCGGGTTTATCAGCCATGCCAATAGAAAAAACGAGCTGTGGTTCGTGAATGCGACACCAAGTCGCAAGTGATAGATCAAAATTGTTTCATGTCGTGGTATACCGGGTAGTGTTTGCAGAGGATGGTGCATCTGCTTGAGGAGTTCTGTTACACTACATTCCTTTACCGCCGTGCGTCCACCGCTGCCTGTGCCACATACAAGTGCAATGAAGCTTAAGTGTGGCATAAAATATACTTGACGATGTGCATAAAACAATACGGCTCAATCAACACAACTCGAGGATAAGCTTTGCAGCCGTGCTGATGTCTGCGTTAAAGAGCTAGGAAAACTAAACTGGCGTGATCTAGACTAAAACGAAACTAAGTCTGTCGGCCACTTTTGCGGCCAACAGAAATAACAAGAAAAACTTTAAATATATGCTACCACGTGCCATATTTTATTTTCAACTTTCTTTGGTTCTCACTGCTGCTGTAAGCCTTGTTCTATAATTTATTACAAACACATCTTTTATTCGATGAGTGGGTATGAGATAAGCCGGGGATGTGGGGGTCTAGGACGCATAATTGCGCCCCAGTCGTAGGCTACATAGTACTTGTCTTTAATAACTTTGCTATTGCAAGAAAGGGAAGAGTCAGTTCTTAAACACTCATGCTATTTTTTTTCAATTCTAAAGCACCACTTATTTATTTATTTCGCATTACTGCCATTATCATCGGATATTAGTGCAGGAAGGACAGATAAGCACAAAATTGAAGCAAGGGGAGTGTGAGAGCGTGAGACTCATTACTAAACCATTTCCTTTTCTTGCCGCCTAGGCTTGCTGTGCTGCTTGCTTATTGGCGTGTTTCTGTGCTAGATCACCAGAGTTCCGTAAGCGGCAAGAATAAGTGATGTACGAGAACGTGTGTGCGAGCATGTGTGTTGGTTTGTACCTGCACGCGTCTACTGACGGCGAAAAAAGAACAATGCGGAGAAATTGCTAACTACCAGGGGTTACGAACAACATCGGTTTCATTAATCGACGCGCAAGTCCTCCATCAGACTAATGATGTTCGCTCCGCTGCGGCAAATTGATGGTTAACCATGGGATTTAGTCCATAGTATGCCGTGCTGCAACCAGTTCCGTGCTTTCCTCTCGCCTTCGTCCATGCGTTCTTTTTCATCTGCATGAGAGAGACTCTCGCCTGCTTTGTACTAATAGCCACGCTACAGAAGCTCATGGAAACGCGTAATGTTGATTCTGTGCATAACCAGGCAGAGACAACTTTTCACCTTCAAGCGAATCCTGAAACAAAGAACAGAAGGAAGGAAGGAAGGAAGGAAGGAAGGAAGGAAGGAAGGAAGGAAGGAAGGAAGGAAGGAAGGAAGGAAGGAAGGAAGGAAGGAAGGAAGGAAGGAAGGAAGGAAGGAAGGAAGGAAGGAGGGAAGGAAGGAAGGAAGGAAGGAAGGAAGGAAGGAAGGGAGGGAGGGAGGGAGGGAGGGAGGGAGGGAGGGAGGGAGGGAGGAAGGAAGGAAGGAAGGAAGGAAGGAAGGAAGGAAGGAAGGAAGGAAGGAAGGAAGGAAGGAAGGAAGGAAGGAAGGAAGGAAGGAAGGAAGGAAGGAAGGAAGGAAGGAAGGAAGGAAGGAAGGAAGGAAAGGGGGTAAGGGGGATGGAGGGAAAGAGAGAAAGGCGGTTAAGGGGATGGAGGGAAGGTAGAGAGAAAAGGTGTGAGGGGGAGGGAGGAAGAAAAATAGGGAAGGAAGGAAAGAGAGTAAGGGGGAGGGAGGGAAAGAGAAAAGGAGGAAATGAAGGAAAGATGGAAGGAGAGAAGGAAAGAGTACGCTTACCTACCTACAGCAAATGGCCTCGTTAATACTCTCAGGCGAACAAGTAATGCCTATTCTCTAGTTTGGTTCCAAAAACCGCCGAGTTCCAGTAGTGAAGATTTTGACTCTTGCGAACAGTCTGCGTCACCTGTATGTAGAGCGGTCTTCATTTTTCATCGCTTAATTTTTTTATACGCCCTGCGAAAGACTCAAATGACTTGCCCGGACATTTCGTGCTCCATACTGACCCCTCGCTATTCAAACCATCGATTGAAACAATGTTATGCACTGTTATGCACTCCCTCATGTAATACCCCTTCAATTATGCCATTGAGGTACTAATAAAAATAAAATAAACAGTGCTAGCAATGTAATGAAATTTTAAATTATGCAGTAGCCCATGGTTTTCTGGAAAGGTGCTCGTGCCCACCCTGCTTGCCGGTTTATGCGGCTCTACGTTCCCACATAATTGCTTGTAGAATCTAGCAGCTGCGGCTAGGTGTCACTTTGTTTGCAGGGCAGTGCGCTGCTCGAGCGCTCTGCACAATGGTGAAGCAGACTGCACATATTCGATGGCTGGCCCGAAAGACGTGGGTTCGATCCCGGCTGCGGGGGTCGAATTTCGATGGAGGCCAAATTCTAGAGGCCCATGTAGTGTGCGATGTCAGTGCAACGTTAAAGAACCCCAGGAGGCCGAAATTTCCGGAGCCCTTCACTACGGCGTCTCTCATAGCTTGAGTCGCTTTGGGACGTTAAACCCCCATACACCAAACCAAACCATAATTCTTGGTGGGAACAGCCGAAAAAAACCAAAACGCAGACACAGAAAGGAACACACAGAACGTAGACGAGGCTCGTCTACGTTCTGTGTGTTCCTTTCTGTGTCTGCGTTTTGGTTTTTTTCGGCTGTCCCCACCAAGAAGAATGAACCAACTAGCTCAGTTTTCTACTCTTTTAACAAACCATAATCGTTGGATGCTTCTATCTGCGAAGCACAAAAATGCGATCTCAGAAATTGATAGGGGCTCTGCAAAAGAGGTGTGCCTCCAAGAAAAACATTGACAGATGAGCAGATGTTGCGATAAGATGAACTGCGCAAGCAGTATGCGCTTTTAGGATGACGCGTTTCCATTCGATCTTTTTGCCGCATCCCATTGTCTGAAAGTTACGTCAATTAATTTCGCTTTACTTTGGCTCTGTTTAAAAGCCCGCTAATGTTTTATGCTTTACATTTGCTGCCTTTACACTTCAGTTTACTTTGGCTGGCTTTAAGGCTCGGTAATGATTCTTTTACGAATTTACATTTGTCTCAGTATACGCGGTACTTGTATTTCGCCTTACTTCGCGTGACGCTTCCCATCAACCTACGACACGCACTCGCTCTCTCTCAACACTACCTGCTCGCTCGCTTCGCTGTGTCTGCCTCTCCCCCTCCGCTGATGCAGAGCGTTTCGTCTGGCCTCTCATCGGTGGACATCTGGCAATCGTCTCGCTGCAGGCGCTGGAGGCTTCACTTGGTGGCCACATAGACACACACCGGTATTTTCTCCTAATGCAATCCTGCTCCTTCTCTTCCTTCTCTCCCTTCAATCCCTTCTCTTTTCCTCCTTTTCGTCCCCTAATCCCTCTTCCCCAGTGCAGGGTAGCCAACCGGAACCCCTTTCTGGTTAACATCCCTGCCTTTCCCTCCTCCTCTTTATCTATCTATCTATCTTACGTAGTCAAGTATAAACCTTACAACTGTCATGAAGCACACTCCAGAAACATTGTGCAGTGCGCAGACGTCGCTAAGGCATGCAGGCATAGAGTTCATGAGCAAAATAAAATGAAAATGAATGCTGCTAGCTCGACCAGTTTACCGTCTGTCGCAAGCGGCGATGGCTCCGCGACATTGTCTTTGGCCAGGGGTTCAAATGCTCGGCACAATGCAGAAAGAGAAATATAGAAGAAAGGAAGGGCGTGGAGGTTACACAGGCACAACGCCCGGTTTTCTACCCTATATAACCAGAGAAAAAGATGGGCAGTGAAAAGAAGACATAACGCGATTGTAATCTTCTGAGTCGATGTCGGTCAGCCGGATCGAGTCGCTGGCATGCAGTTAACTCAAAATCTATCGATCCTCGCTTGGATCAATACATTTGTACGGGACAATTCAACATTGAGGGTCATGATGCACGCTGTAGTGCAGGGCTGCGGATTGAATTCGGACAACTCAAGTTCGTTATCGCGCACCTCGAAGTTATTATGTGATTGCTTTTTCTTTGCTGCACTTTGCCTTCACATGAATGCCGCCACACCACTCTAAATAAGCACATCACTATAATCGCCATTACTCCTTGTACCAGTCATGTCGACTCAGTCCTGCAGGCACCGACTGCTTCAAAAAACGTGGTGGTACCTGCCGATGTAACATCCCCAGGTTACGTCACTCTCACAACTGAACACGCAGGAAGAGGTAAGCCTACAACAACATGCACACAGGAATGTGTGCGTTCAGTTTTTATAACATGCTCAGGCTTTCTAGAACTCAAGATGTGCCACCTCGATTTCAGCAAATATGTACTGAAGAGTTCAGGACATGCCGCTTGATTGAAGGTGTGTATTGCTTTTGATGCCTGGCAAAAATTTGTGGCGCATACGCAGGCAACATAAACTGATAATGCAAGCTGGCTAAGTATGCACTTAGCTTCTTATTGAACTAATTAGAGGAATGTACTTGCACGCATTTTATGGCAACGACGTCTCTGCGCCCGCTTGCACAGCATAGCTCTGACTAAGCTACAGTCTTAGTAGCTGGCTTAGAGTATAAGGTGACATCGTTGCTTCCTGTCAATCGCTTGGCTAAAGCTCACGAAGACCTCACTTTGGTTCGAGTGTGATACGAAAGCTGACAGCAAATCTTTGGCTAATTCTGTCATGCACGTACTCGCTTTTAGTCTCACCGATCGCACTTATCGATCCGCGATTGCGTCGCCACACTTCCCGTTTCTTTTTTTTCCTGTTTTTCTGGGTTTTTTTCTCTCCCTTGGAAGAGGTTTTGCGACCCTCCTGATGTCCATGGTGCCCAGCTTCCTTTCTTCCGGTGCGCTGGCAATTTCCTGGCTTCTGTTTATCGCGTGTATCGAATGCCCGGGAACTCGAGCTCGGTCGTCAGCCGAGCTCGAGCCTCATGCACTACCGATGCTTTTTTATTTTTATTTTCTTTCACAATGCTTCCACTTGTGGGCTCCGCTTTAGTCTTGGCCGTCTCCACTCTCCTGCAAACACGGATGACGAACCTAATTAAGTGATATCCTTCTAGAATAGGGGAGTTGCATCGCAATAAACTTCACGCTCTGTCTTCCTGCATGAGGCGTGGTATATTGGAGGCATGTTAAGGAGGCATGGCGAGGCATCCTGTTGCGAAGGCATCTCCCTGCTTGCATTCGGATATGCACTGTAATGTCAGAAGAATTGCTTAGTGCTTGTAAAGAGCGGTTGCAATTATTCCGAAAATGGTCGGCAATATAAAGGATTCTTCGTCCTAGAGCTAATTTTCAAAAAACTGGCACAAGGTGACGCAGAAGAACCAACTACAGATGAGCATTGAGCTCATTTTTTTTAGCAAGGTAGAGATGTACCAGGTGTTTCAGGGAAGGCTTTGAGTTGAGTAATTCTTTAAAACAAGGGTTTTGAGGTAAAAATACAGCTTTCTCAGCCCAATATTACCGGTGTTGGTGTTCACCAGAAAACCGCTGAATCCATTTAAGTAGTAAGCTGGTTAATTAATTTTGTAGTCGATTTGTAGCCGGTCTTTAGCAATAGCCATATCAGTTTATAGAATTTAGAAAATGCGATTAATCTTGGCGCTGTGGCTCGACAATGTTTGGTCTTTCTGACGTTTTACGTGCACAAGAAAGGGTGCTCTACCTGTAAGTTTTTCGAAAGCACATGTATCTTGGCATGATCTAGCCAAGTTTTCTCGAGTTATAGCGCCGAGGATAATCGCTCTTTAGATGTTCTAAAAACTGGTATGGCTATTACTGACGCCTGGCTACAAATCTGACTGCCAACTAGGCACCTAACTCTAATAATAAATGTTATTTATTAAAATTAGTTAATAAGCTTACTATTCCCTCAAGAGAAAATCCTTCAAGAGGAAAATATCCCTCAAGAGAAAAGCATACAACAGCTGCATCTTACCAGCACTCACCTACGGGGCAGAAACTTGGAGACTAACGAAAAGGGTTCGCCTTAAGTTAAGGCAACGCAGCGAGGTATGGAAAGAAAAATGGCAGGTGTAACGTTAAAACACTGGAAGCGGGCAAAGTAGGTGAGGGAACAAACGCGGGTTAACGACATCCTAGTCGAAATCAAGGGGAAGAAATGGGCTTGGGCAGGGCATGTAATGCGAAGACAACATAACCGCTGGTCCTTAAGGTTAATGGAGTGGATTCCAAAAGAAGGCAAGCGTAGCAGGGGGCGGCAGAAAGTTAGTTTGGCGGATGAAATCAAGAAGTTTGTGGGCATGCGGTGGGCGCCACCGGCAAAGGACAGGGTTAACTAGGAGAGACATGGAAGAGATCTTTGCCCTGCAGTGGGCGTAGTCAGGCTGATGATTATGATTACTGTTTAAGACGATTCACCGGTTTTCTAGTGTACACCGACACCGCTACTACTATGCAGCAAAAGCCATATTGTTGCCCCAAAAAGCCTATTTTAGAAAATTACTTAACGTCTCCCCTGAAGCCTATGCTATAGACTAATTGAAAAACCTGCCAATTTTGAATAAATTTCAGCCCGGCCGTTATAGGGGAACATCAAATGGCAGCTTATGTAGTCCAGGAGAAAGTATGAATAGAGATTTGGGAAGTCGAACGAAGAAGAACTGGGAATAGTATAGCTGCAGAGGCGTCACCTACTTCCACCTTAAATAGAGGAGACGCCGGGCGCTGTGCTATAGATTCAGAGGATGATCCCGAGAAACTAATGCGCCAGCTGGAGAGGAGAAAACACGAGGCAAATCAAATCCGGGATCCTGGCGGGAGTGGGAAAGGTGGAAATTGTTTTTCTGCGCGGTCAGGCTAACACCTTTGACCAGAACAAGAACTATTTATTTTTTTATTTATTTATTTATTTATTTATTTATTTATTTATTTATTTATTTATTTATTTATTTATTTATTTATTTATTTATTTATTTATACACATACATCACAGGCTCCAACTGGAGTATTGCGTGAAGGGGGTAAGACAAACAACATATAGCGAAAACAGGAGCAAAAAACATAGCTAAAAACAAATCAAAGAATCAAAAGAAACAGAAAATTGAATCGAAAGACGCCGAACAACATCAAGCAAACGAAGAACAACAACCCTCTGGACGATCAGAAACGCGCATGGCTCATCGAATTCCTGCAAAGAACTGCAAACGCATGTATATTTATAAACTGCTTGCAAGGATAGAGAATGACAGCCAAGTCGCATGGTGCAAATCAAACGTGTGCGCATCACTACGGAATCAATTTTTTTAATGTTTCTCTAAACGTGTCTAGATTATTAATTTCAACAATGTGGCTTGGAAGATCGTTCCAAGCTGCTATTGCCAGAGGCAATGCAGATTTGTTAAATGCATTTGTGTGGCCAAAAACACGTGCGAAACTGTGTGCGTTATATAAGCGGCGAGATGTGCGAAATGGGCGGGAAAGGGGTAATGTAATTGCGTGCTCACTGTGAGTGATTTTGTGCAGTAAGCAAAGCAGAGCTATCGTCCTTCTAGATTCAAGATATGGGAGTGATAGTGATTTCTTTATAGCAGTTACGCTAGAATGCCTACTGTAATCTTTCGCGATGAAACGCGCAGCACGGTTTTGAACAGATTCGAGAGAATTTATTAAATATTCCTGATGTGGCGACCAGATGGCGGAAGCGAATTCGAGCTGAGGACGAACAAAGGTTCTGTACTTTATTTCACGAGTGGCTGAAGGGGCTTCACGTAGGTTTTGTTTTAGGTAACCAAGTGTGCTAGATGCTTTTGCTGTAACATGTTTTATATGCGCCTTCTATGATAAGTTTGTTGTAATATGAATACCGAGATATTTGTACAAGGGGGTGACAGTGACAGCACTGTTATTAAGCCAGTAAGTGTAAAGAGAGTTAGTTTTCTTTCGGCTGACAGTCATTAATTTGCATTTTTCTGTATTTAGTGACATTTGCCAAAGCGTGCACCAGTTTGTAATCTTATCTAGATCTTTTTGAAGAGCGATGTGGTCGTCGGGTGTCTTAATTTGGCGATAAACTACGCAATCGTCTGCAAATAATCTGATTGCTGATGTTATGTTGGATGGCAAATCATTTATGTAGATGAGAAACAATAGCGGACCCAACACGCTACCTTGAGGTACACCGGATGAGACATCGGCCAAGGAAGAAGAATGATTGTCAGTAAACGTAAACTGTTTGCGGAATGTGAGGAAGTTCCTTATCCACGATATTGTAAGGCTGTGTAATGTAATGATGATAATTTGGCTATTAATCTAGAGTGTGGAACGCGATCAAAGGCTTTGGCAAAGTCAATAAAGATACCATCAATCTGGAAACCATTGTCTATGTATGTGAATAGCTCGTTAGTGAATTCGTTTAGTTGAGTCTCACAGGAAAGCCCTTTCCTAAAACCGTGTTGCTTCGGATAGAAGAAATTGTTAGTTTCTAAGTGCTGCATAATATTTGATGCTATCACATGCTCTAGTAATTTACATGGAATGCTTGTTAATGATATGGGTCGCTAATTACTTATCTTACTTTTATCGCCCGACTTAAAGATGGGAATGATTTTCCCGATTTTTCAGTCACATGGCAGTTCCCCTGTGGATAAGGATTGCTCAAAAATGCGTGATAGAATGGGGGCTGTATATGTGGATGTATGCTTCAAAATTTTATTATTTATACCATCAACGCCGGCTGAGGTAGAGACCTTTAGTTTCTTAATTAGGGATGAGATGCCAGAGGCATCAATCTTTATTGGTGTCGTATATCTGTAGTTTACGTCTGCGATTGCGGGAATGGTAGAGTAATCCTCGCGTGTAAACATCGAGATAAAAAAGTTATTAAAAGCAACTGAGGATTCGTCTCAAATAGGTGCTCCGGTATTGTCTTGGAGTGAAATTCGGCTCGAGTCATTTCGAGGGGAAATCACTGCCCAGAATTTTTTAGCGTTATTTTGCATCATGGATTGGAGGTCATGTGAAAAGAATTTGTGCTTAGCGCTACGAATGTTACAGCAGTAATCTTTTTCGTACTCTTTATGTTTTAACCACGCCACTGCGGTTCCTTGCCGCTTAGCAATTCTGAACAGGCGTTTCTTTTTATTTTTTAATGAGCATAGCGCCCTGTGATACCATGGTTTTGAACTATTTACCCGGAAGTGAATTAGTGGAATATGAGCATGTGTAAGCTGCATTAGTGTTTCCTTAAAGAGGTGTTTCCTTTAAGAAGGTAAAGTGCACGACAGGAAGACGGACCTTGCCATCCACGCTCGGTATAACAAAGTTGTTCGCTAACATGCACCGGTTTACTATACACTGGCAGCATGCACAGAAATAACAGTTCACATCTACAGCTGTCTTTCTTCAAAACATTGCACTGTTTGGAACGAACTATCTTCTTACTTGTGGGCGGCAGGCTTGTTGACAGATTGGGAAAGTGCCCCTTACCCTTTCTGCCTCTGTCTTTAACATCCCCTCATTTCTCTTTCCTAATGAAGAGTAGCCAGCCTGAGCATGTTGTTGTTGTTGTTGTGGTTGTTGTTAGCCTATCAAAATACGGCACATACAGCCATCTTTTGGTATGCTTTTGATAGCCTGGACATCCTCTTGCTACTTCTTGCCTTCCCTCTTTCTCTTTCAACAGCTCTTAAACAATAGAACTATGTGGATATAAAAAAAGAGTAAAACAAACTAAAACTTTCGCTCTGGTGCCGAAAGATGGCAACTGTAGGTATGACATGTATCCACACCCAGAAAAAAAAAAGAGTGGAGCTTAGGATAAAATGTTTATTAAACTTTTTTTACGACCTAAATCTACTTTAAACATTTTTCTCTCTTCAGTTCCTTCACCCATTCTCATTCTGTCCCCTTTCTTGGTGCACCTCGATAGTTTGTTGGACGCTAGTGGAAAACTCCCTTTGTACATAGTTTTCTGCGCCTGTTGAAAACGGCCGACAGGAAGCGCTTCGACGATCTTTTGTCCTTGCACCTTCGCCAAGGGTTAGCCGAAGAACTCCTATTTCTTGACACTCTTCATTTTTAACTTAACTCTTTTTCTACGTCCCATTTATATTCCCTCCTTTCTTTAGCCCCTGCAGGGTACCAAATCGGCTTTCTTCGGTTTTCTCTTCCTACCGTTCCCTGTGCACCTCCCCCCCCCCTCCTTCCCTCTCTCTGTATTAAAGAAAGTGCAGTAACGTAGCTGTTGAAAATAATTTCAGGGCCAAAAAAAATTGCTCAATAACGTTAAAAGAGGTGGACGACTAAGAACTGAGCCGACCTCGGTATCTTGTCTACCGCTGTGAGGATGAAGTTGCGGTCGTTCCTTTTTCCTGCTTATCCCGCTCGGATTTGGTCTAGTCAGCACCGCGATCGACTCCTTACCACCACCAACTGCACACAGCTATTTATCGAATGGGGCGCTGGTAAAAAGAAAAATATCGTGGGCGCGTCACTGGCGGCAACTCTGGGGTTCAAGTTAGATTTCTCCCACTAGATAGAGGAGAAAGTGTATTGGATGTTGTGGTTGTAGATGGGCCAGTTCATCCTTTATTTTCAGCTGTTTTTTTTGCTGTCTTCTTTTATTTTTGCGGAAATTGTTTTGGACATGGTCTCATTTTCGCCCCGTTTGACTGGAGATAGTGACCTTGACGTTTTCGGCAGAATAAAAAAAAAAGAGGGGAAAGCCTTTTGCTGCGATTCTGCACGGTTTGGCGGCGAAGTTTTTCTTTTTCTTTCTTCTGATATTCCGGCAGACCCAAAATACCTACGTGGATATGTTTCCCGCAAAAAAAATCTCCACTTATCAACGTAAATACCAACTAGAAGCTGTAATGATAGGAAGGAAGTACTCAATAGTGCGCACTTGAGCGGAGCTATACGGCTACAAAGAAAAGCTATACAGACTTGTCAAGCCTTCGAAGTTGAAGAAAACTTTGTCCTGACTTAGGGATCAAACCCGAGGCCACCACTTGCCCGAGGCAGTCGCTCTACCGCCTAAGCCAACCAGGACTTGTAGCAGACGGCATCACGAGTCTGAATTGATGAACAGGTTGAGGTCAGAAGGGCATTAGTGCAATCTGTTTTGAAGAATCGCCAAGTGGAGTTGATTTGAATTAAGATAGTAGTTTCTCACTGACACCTAGATGAACGCAGCCATGCAGTTACAAGGGAAAACTGCGCAGCATTCTTAGTATAATGCTGTGCAGCTGTCTTATAATCCCCGCAGTGGAATAAAATTTGTCTTCGCCAAGGGATCGCACCCGGAACCCCCACTTCTCAGATGCAGTCGCTCAAACCACATTAGCTCCCGCATATGCTAATGAGTAATTATTTATGGCTTAGTGTTTGCTGCTCTGATGGTTCAGGTAGTTGGCGTCGTATATTCGTCTTATCACGGCTTCGCAGATCGTAGAACAAAGGCAGGTATAGTGGTATTCAAAAATGGCTGCCTCACAGAAAGACGCCCTGACGTGAGCCTAACTTTTTTTGACAAATACCACGCAAACAAAGAGAGTTGCGTTGGTTTAAAACTAAAAACGTAACGTAACATAGTTTCATTTCTGGACGCTAGCACTGCAGTCTGTAATTTGTACATCCCATGTGAACCGTGCGTGCGCAAATTATCCGAGATTATTGGGTTTGCCATGAAGGTACAGGAAGTGACTATTGTGCGCGGATGTGCACTGCCAACACGTGCTGTGAAATGCGCATCTCAATTTTCTCGTCACTTTAAACAAAAGGCACGTGAGTGTTCAATTTGTCAGTGTCATCTCAGTTCGAACAGACGGATGTAAACTTCGAAAGCGGGGCGTACAAGGGCCGAAGATGTACGCACCGAGAACCCACAAAACGAACTCTTCGGGACACAATTACCGCTGGCTCCGTTTCCACTGGCCATATTTAGTAAGTCCGCCCGAGATGCCACGACGTCCTGAATGGAACTAGAAGGAAATCCCCTCAGAAGTCCCTTATCGCCAGCCAGCAGCCGTTGACGACTTCAGATGGGCACATTGTCAAAACAGATGGCAAGCGCTCGCGTATAAGGACCCAAAGGCCAGAACCAGCTTACTCGCAATAAGTCGGTGAAAGAAATGTTCATGTGTTTACTTTCTTCTTCGAAAGACATCTGAACGCTTCGCCTTTTCTTGGCAGGCTAATATATCCATCTTAAACATGAAAAGCATATACCAGTAGGAACTGTCGCGTCATTTCTTTATGAAATGGCCCCAGAGACAGCTGCCGATTTGTTCGGTCGTTTACTTTGTGTCTGACTCCAATACGCGTGTGGACGGTAGAGGCTAGCCATGACACCAGCTCACCTGGCTAACCGGTGGCTGAGTGATGATGTAATACTAGGCTCACCGCCAAGTCCACTTGCCTAGCCAGCTGCACCTTACCTGAATTCCTTTAAGGCACAAAACTTGTCTCCTGTATGGATTGGCCCACTATCTGAGGACCTTGCTCATCATCTCTCTGCCCTCATTGTCTTGCATAACGCTCTTCGCTAGTCTGTCTTCTCATACTTCAGCTTTTCTCTTTTCAAAACTCGGCCGACCTTCGATTGAGGTGTTTTAGACTTAAGGTAACTGTCAAGTTGCGCTCGCAAGACAACGAAGAGTAAAATAAGAAAGCGTAAATAATAAGCATAAATAATAAGTGCCTTCCGAAATTGCCTGCATTTAACATAAGACGTTTGGCTTCGTAAGCGCCCCTTAATTTCGAATAACACTTCTTCATGCAATGTTCTATTTCTTCATGAAATACAAACCAGGTGACTGCGACTTAGCACTTGTACAGCTGGTGAGCTTTAATGTGGTCAAAACAACTTTCTCTGAACAAAAGCGTACTGAACTTGAGCAGACAGCACCAGCGCATATTCATGACGAGCGCCAGCACAACCAAACTCCTCTATTAGATTAAGTGCAGTGAAAAGCCTGCAGTTACCTAATGATCTCATGCATCACGTCACTGGCGAGCTCCTGCTCCAGATTACTCCTAAAGCTAGAGACCAAAGGAAGGAAGGAGTGAAGAGAAACAGAACGGAGGAAAAGAAGTAAGGAAGGAGAGAAAAGAAACGGAACAGAGAAAAGGAAGTAAGGAAGGAGAGAAGAAAAACGGAATGGAGGAAGGAAGGAAGAAAGGAGAGAAAAGAAACAGAAAGGAGGAAAGGAAGCAAGGCAGGAGAGGAAAGGAAGAAAAGAATGAGAGGAAAAGAAGTAAGAAACGAAGGAGAGGAAGGAGAGGAAGTAAGGAAGGAGAGGAAGTAAGAAATGAGAGGAAGGATGGAGAGGAGGTAAGAAAAGAGAAGGAAGGATAAGAAGGAAGTAAGGAAGGAGAGGAAGGGAGTAAGGAAGGAGAGGAAGTAAGGAAGGAGAGGAAAGGAAGTAAGGGAGGAGATGAAACTAAGTAAGGAAAGAGAGGAAGTAGGAAAGGAGAGGAAGTAAAGAAGGAGATGAAAGGAAGTAAGGAAGAAGCGGAAGTAAGGGAGCAGATCAAAGGAGGTAAGAAAGGAGAGGAGATGAAGTGAGGAATTAAGGAAGGAGAGGAAGTAAGGAAGAAGAGGAGAGGAAGTAAGGAAGGAGAGGAGAGGAAGTAAGGAAGGAGAGGAAAGGAAGTAAGGAAGGAGAGAAAAATGAAAAAGAAAGACTGCCGAGCTTTCTGGATGAAGAGCGGCAGTTTCAAATTGAAAGGCAGGGTGGTTAACTGCAAGGAGGGTGCTGTCGAAAAGAAGGTTTGGTCTAATAAGCCTGTTTCGCGTCTGATGGTTCATCTGAGCCGTTTTTTTTTTCTCGTTCCATAGGAAAAAAGAACTACGGTATTTTGCTGCTGCTCAGATTTTGCAGACTCGCCGCTTTACTGAACTAATATTGACGCTAGGCACCATTATTTGAAGCCGCTAGGTGAAGCAGTTTTGTAGGGTTTGCGCTGATAGGTGGGGCTCATAGAGCGTAGCAGGGTATCCACTCGAGTTGGCACAAGCCATCTTCACTCCTGTAGGTCTCATCGCCTGCTCCATTGGCACATTAAAAAAACTAGATAACATAACATCTAATTTCTCTGCGCTGGGAATACTTATTTGAAACAGCTGATGCTCTGGAGGGCCCGCTTATTTCACCTGGGTTCATGACACTACCAGCACATCACAGTCTAAGCCTAAAACCGCTTGCAGTTAACAACGTACTTATGTAGCGAGAGCTACATTACGGTAGCATTTCGAGCATTCAGCGTGGCGGTGGCACGTGACCGCAGCGGCGCAGCCACGGCGTGGCGGCGCCGCCACTGACACGTGGTCACGTTGTTGGTCACTTGGTTGGTCACGTGACCAGCCACGTGGTGCGGAGCAGCTGCTGTTGCCGACGGCACGGCGCGCCAGCGAAACCGAGCTGCAACAGCTGTGCGCATGCGCCGAGTCAAGTGGGACGAAGATGAAGAAGGAACGCTCAGCGAAAAGGAGCGTATTCGTGGAGCAGGCAATCATGCTATTCACGACAGCTTGAGGCATCTCTATCAAGGCTCCGCTGCCGGATCCCACCCTTAAATTTTTATTCGCACAGGTCTGGGTTGGCGCTTAATCCCGTCTGCGTATTTTGTGGTGAGCACGAAACCATAGACCATTCGTTGTTGTTTTGTCGCCGGTACACCGTGATGCGAAGACGGTTTTTAGAGAAACCTCTACAACTGCTTGGCCTTTGTTTTGAACAGCCCAGTCTTATTGTCGTTTGGAGCCACCATACTTGAGTACAGCCACAGGCCTGTTTTTACTGCCGTGCAAAATTTTTTAATGGAATAAAGACGGCTACCTAGGTTAAACTTTTTTTAGTTTTCAGTATTATTTTTATTCTTACAATTATAATTATCATTTAACTACTCGGCTATAAACATCAGTCTCGATCTCCTGCGTGCGTTCTGCATTTCCCGTTTCATTTCGTTGTTCCTTTTTTGTTTTCTTCTTCCCTCCTTACCATTCATTTTAATTTCGTCCAGGAATTATTTACCTCAAAAACTCTCTCTGCCCCCCAATTATTGCCCAATCCCCCTATGTGAGCATGTGCCATAGTATGTGGACAACAACAACAGCAACAGGAGCGGCAAAACACTGACTTAGTGATTCGACTGAGTGAGTTCCACTCGGCCAGCTGTAGCTATCGCGTCACTCCAGGTTTAACCAGGCCTAAACCACCGCCAATTTTTTTTTCTGCCAAGAAAATGAAACAGTTCCTCTCTTATCTCTCTAAGAAGATGTAGTTCTTGGTAAGGACATTGTAAGCTTCGTCAGAATATTTTAGTGTGTCCTTTTCGCCGGTACGCGGTTAAAGAATAACGATTATTCTGTTTCGCTGCCGACTCTCCGCCACTGAACATATGCAGCTGTGCCAAGGCCGTATTGCGAAGCCTACAAGTACTGAATTCTTTAATTAATGTTAAATATCTCATTTAATGCTTGATGTGTGAGAACAAGAAATAAAAACAATAAGAGGACTAATTTTACGAGACTCATTGTGCCTAGTATGTACCTAGTATTGAACATATTTTACCTCCTTCTTAAAGCCTGCTGCCAATATGGTTGCCCAAAAACTACTGCACTGGGGTGCAAAAGCTCTCGGGAGCGACAGGCGAAGGCCGCCTAGGAGAGTAGATGGATCTTTTATCAAATTTGCTGCAAAGAAGGCATGCCGTTTTTGCTTTTTTTTTTTCCTTCGCTGCACTTTACTGCACACGACGCAGTAATCTGGTTGGGTCATGGTCAAGCGAAATGGACATGCCATCAAGTGAGCCGGCACCACCTTAATGTCACTTCTTTGCTTTTTGCTGAGATAAGACGAGCATTTACGTTGTTCGGTTCCAACTTAGCTTGACGTGACGACAGTTTCTTACATTGGTGTCTCACAGGGAAGAGAGTAATCTCCAATGTTCTTTGAGGCGTGAGTCTTTGCGAAAAGGGTAGCGTTCTCAGCCATGTGCCACTACGCACTTTGAAAGGCCTATCGTTTGTCGCTCGCTCTTTGATTTTTCAACTCCCTAACACTGTTACTAACAGAATGAAATGTCCTGTTCGGGATGGCTAGCGAGGAACTCAAGGAAAATAGACCTTAAACTGCTGCTTGAAATCGTTTACCATCTCTCCCTCCACTTTCCTCTGTCTTGGTATAGGTTCCGGAACTCAAAGTCCGCAGTTTTTCATCGCTAAAAATGGCAGTCTCTCGAGGCTAGTGCTGGTGCTGGTTAAAATCAGTCTATACCCATTTTCCAGCGCAAACTGCTGCATAGATTGGGTTGCGATTAGGTATTGCCAGGCCTGTCTACCGCACTGATGAACGCTTTTAAGCGAACCATAGTTGCCGACAGTTCTTGCAGGGCTCAGTGCACTTGTCTAGAGTGCATAAATGGCGCTCTGCGGATTACATTGTAGTCATTTACGAGTAGCGTAGACATATAAACAATGTTTGCTCAGGCATGCGATTCCGTGTGGATCCTGACTTGTTTCTGGTGCCCCAAAAAGCTGTCCTGAGATCAGCAGACAACGGTAAACGTCGCCGACGCACACTCGAGATAATTGTTCAAGAACTCTATATAAATGTGTGGTGTGCTGCCCTGAGGTGGGCATTTGACCTCAAAAATCTCGACCTCACCTCAACCTAAAAAAAAATTTGCCGACCTCACTCAACCTCAACCTCATCAGTTGAGGTTGAGGTCTCCTGAGACGCCCTCACCTCACTTTTCCTTAGGCCCCTGGCGACCTCACTCGACCTCACCTAACCTCAAATTTTGAGGTTCTGGTCGGTTGCTGGACCTCAGAAAACAAATAATAACAAAACAAAAAGCGATAAAGAAGTTTTTCAGTTAAGAACAATTCCTAGAATCCTGTGAGACCGGAAAGCCAAAATGATGATGGTATAAACTAGCGACACTAAGCGGTCTGTAATTATTTTGTAGAGTGTGTACAGACACTATTGATGTGCACGCAATAAGAGAAGCTTATAATCTGGGGTCAACCCTCGGAGAGTTTATGGCCTGCGGACAGGGGTTTCCCTTACGCGTTTACCACCAGTACGTCCGAGGGTACCTTTTCATTATGTTTGCTTCACTAGCTGTTTTTAAGCATATCAGTGCCAATATTCGGCAACCTGCTTTCCGTATACTTGTTCGTATCGGAAGCCTCTCGCTAATTCGCGCACGAACCGGCAATTGACAAACACAGACCGTCTACGCTATCTCTTTAAAATTGGGAGGGAGGGGAGGTATTCATGATATTCTCCTTAATTTTAGAATAATTAGCGAATGTAAAAAAACTGGTCGCTGATATACTTTCCAATGTGACGGCTACGCACACGCATATCAGTATATTTCGATTTTCTAGCTCTATCCGGCATAGCGAGAGGGTTAAGCGTAGATGAAAATTTTGCCACCCTGCAAACGCTCTTTTCAGTCCTCTGTATGCTGTCTTCGAAAACACTTAACAAGCTGCGACCACTATAGTACACCAAAAGAGGTGCGTTGTATTTATGTCTATGTAGAAGCCAGCGACATTTCCTAATGCGAAGAATTAGATGGCTTAGTTTCAAGGTCATATCCGCAAAAAGGTGTCCGCAAGAAACGGCACCTTGTGACGTCATGAGCCGAGACCCACGCGACGAAGATGATGGTGGCACATCAATAATTATTACTAATAATTATACGCAAATTAACATGTATAATTAATAGTGTCTAATTAAATTACGTAACGCTGAATTATTAACATAACTACTGATGGCGTCATATGAGTGACGTCATACCAGGCCACGTGATAACGATGTAATGTGACGTCAAACCTAGTCGCGTGACGACGATGTAATGACACGTCACACCTAGCCACGTGACAACGATGTAATGTCCCGTCATACCAGGTTGCCACCCACGCTCTTCCCCCACATTACTACACATTCGCGCATGACGCGTTACAAAGAGTGCCCACAACCCGGCCCACATTAGTGTCATTCGTATTGCCCAGCAGGTAAACGCGGCAGCTCCCATGTCTGACATATTGCGACGGGCATGCAACGACACGTGCCGTTGACCCTCGAGATAATGGCGGCGATGACGATGATGGTAATAGTGTATCTTTAGGGGCCCAAGGAAATCTGATATATCGCTACCAAATTAAACGTTGCCAGAATATTGATTAAATATTCTACATTACCCAACAACCGAAGACAAAAATTCTGCGGGAAAACAGGAATACCTGCAGCTAATAATTAAGTATGATGATGTTGATGTTCTTGGGAGGTCAAGACCATTCTCCATTTCCGGCATTTCCCTGCAGGTAGCGACTCGGTGATCCTGTGGAGCTTTGCAAGAACGGGCTGGATTACGTCTTCGAACACTGTGTCAACTATTGAAGTCACACGGGTCAATCAAGTAGCCTAGAGTGGGTAGCGTGAACCGCTCTCTCTCTCTCTCTCAACAGCACCAAATCGCTCCGCTCAAATTTCGCCGTAGCGCAATCGTTTTCCGAGCGCCCCCCCCCCCCCCCCCCCCTCGCTCCCCTTTTCTTAACTGGACAAAAAAAGAACGCCTAAATACTCACACGCCTGAACAAAATTCTGGGCATAATTTCTTCAGCCAGTATGAGACAAGCTGTTTTGAGTCAATCACTTGTTTTCCTTCAAAACTGAACTAATCCATGGTAAACCGGCATCCTCGTCGTTTTTTACCCGCGAGCACCGCGCGAGTATTCCGCGAAGCCGTTTAAGGTGAACGATGCATCTCTGCAAAATAGTTACAAGTAAGGTAACGATGTGGGTAGTGCCTGGTCGTCTGCAAGGCACGCCGCCAACCTAACAGATCCCATACGAGAAAAAGAACAAAGGTAATGGTTACATTCTTACAAATAAATCGCACACTAAAACAAGCGAACAGTGCCCCATTAAACGTCATACTAGAAGGTATGAAACAGTGACTAAGCAGCACAGCGTTAGCATGTAATCAGATCTATTCACACATCTTCATTAAAAAAGAAAGTAAAAATAATCAGTTACCCCATCGTCATACATTCATTGTAGTTTTCAATTATTTTACCGCTACAACACCACTATGCTGGTACGTTCGCTCCGTGCGGCGGTGTCTGCATAATATGTGAATTTCCGAGAAGGAACAAGGAACAGGAGACCAAAGAGAGGTTATCCGGAAGGATATAAAATGAGCTTATATTTTCATCTGCTTGCATTACGAAGCGGGAATATACTGAAGTTGCGTGAGATTCGAAAGGGAAAGACACCGATCAAAAGCTTCGACGGTGTTATACAGGTTTTTCTGGCTTCGTGATTTTTCATCAAATCTGTAGTGTCCTTGCCAAGAACCGCCTGAATCCCATTCTGTCGCCTGTGCCGACTGCTCCAGTTTCTGTTAAGTTACCGTGTAGTGTACAGAAGGATCCCCTTTACTCGGCTGCAAGGCAATAGCCGTGACGTCAGCGCCGGCAACGAGCATGAACACGAAGCAGTCTTGCTTTGCGCCATCCGCGCTGTGACGAATTTATTGCGTGCTTGTTGGACTGAACTTATTTGTTTGTGGCATCAGACAGAGCGACCGCGGGTCAACGTGAGTTACGTGCTTTGCGCGCTCCTGGGAGTTAGAGCCAACCGGCAGGCAGCTACGGCTGCTACGCGAATAGGGGAAGGGGGAGGGAAAGTGGCATGCAGTGACAGCATCACTCTTTCCAGGAAGACCAGAGGGATGCGTTCTCCTGTAGGCTCAAGCTGAACGGACGTTACCGCGCAGCACAAAAAGCTAAGAGCGAACTGTGGCATCTGGTTGTCCAAATAATGGAAATCGAACACGAAGCGTCATTGCTTGAACACTGCGGTGGTGCGCTCCAACTCCGCTTCGGAAGCGGCACTCGTCGGAGTAAGCCGCGGCAACTTCAAAAAGTCTCGACCTCAAAATTTCTACCTCACTCAACCTCAAACTCACACGTGAGGTTTAGGTCTGATTTTCTGACCTCACAAAATTTCGAGCTGTCACCGATCTCACCTCAACCTCACAAGACGACGTAAGGTTGAGATCATTTTTAGGTTGAGGTCGACCTCATGAGGTTGCCCACCTCTAGTGCTGCCTAAAAATTTCGGACGCAGTAGCAGATTAAAATAAATGAAACGTTGATAAAATACAGACGCCGTGATTCGAAAGCAAGTTCACTTAGCAAAGATTGATATTTCGCGCTCAGTTCCTTGTTTTATAATTAATATTTTCTTTTAAGACATACCTAAATGTTTGAAATGGAAAGCGGTACGAGGGTCATACCCTTTTAACCACGTGCGAAATAAAAAAGTACTACATCAGGACCGCCCTAAACACTAATTATTTTTTCTGTGTTGCAGTAAAACTAAGAAACTGTTCTTGAAAAGGCTATCTACGTTTATATTCCACAATTAAGTCACGCCATGCTACGCAAAAGGTGCCGGTGTACTGTGCTGGTACCCACCACACCAGCACACGGGCGCCTTTTGCATTTCGCCTCAATCGAAATGCAACTACCGCAGCTGGGAATGAACTCGCATCATTCGTGTCAGCAGCTGAGCAACATGTCTAGGAGATGTCTAGTAGCTAGTATGGGCAAAATTGGTCGGCAAGCATGTTGTCACTTTTTGACATATCTTTGCTTCTTGTGATGTGCGAATGAGTTATGTCAGTGCAATGTTAAAGCTCTGTACCCCGTGCCGAAGAGTTTCCCTTCCGGTGATCAGAATATCAAGCTTGCTGACGGACCTTCGTAACATGCCGCTGTGCTGCTACCTGCCGCGGTAGCTCAGTTGTTAGAGCGCTCGGCTACTAATCCGGAGTTCCCAGGTTCGAACCCAACCCCGCGTGTTTATGGAGGCGAAACGCTAAGGCGAACGTGTGCTGTGTGATGTCAGTGCACGTTAAAGATCCTCAGGTTGTCGAAATTATTCCGGAACCCTCCACTACGGCACCCCTTTCTTCCTTTCTTCTTTCACTCCCTCCTTTATCTCTTCACTTACTGCGTGGTACCCGCCGCGGTGGCTCAGTGGTTAGGGCGCTCGACTACTGATCCGGAGTTCCCGGGTTTGAACTCAACCGCGGCGGCTGCGTTTTTATGGAGGAAAAACGCTAAGGCGCCCGTGTGCTGTGCGATGTCAGTGCACGTTAAAGATCCCCAGGTGGTCGAAATTATTCCGGAGCCCTCCACTACGGCACCTCCTTCTTCCTTTCTTCTTTCACTCCCTCCCTTATCCATTCCCTAACGGCGCGGTTCAGGTGTCCAACGATATATGAGACAGATACTGCACCATTTCCTTTCCCCCAAAAAACCAATTATTATTATTATTACTGCGCGGTTCAGGTGTCCGCCGATATGTGAGACAGATAAAGCGCCATTTCCTTTTCCGGAAAACCAAATTTCAATTTTCCCGTACGCTGTGCAATGTCAGTGCACGTTAAAGATTCCAATATGGTCGAAATTATTCCGGCACCTCTTTCTCTTTCTTCTTTCACTCCCACCATCCTTTCTTCCATTGCGGCTGCGGTTCCGGTGTCCACTGACATATGTGAGACAATTACTGCGCCATTTCCTTTCCCCCCAAAACCAATTAAATTAAAATTTCCTTGTATGTCGGGCAAGATGGTGCCCACTGGCTGAGGAGGATGCAGTCGCCCACAGTGTAACAAAATGAACACCGGTCTCTAAGTCCTCTCCGCATGTTCGGCAGTGCAGAGTTTGCAATGAAGCACCAGCCTCCTTAGTGTGAACTGAGTTAACTTAGAGCGCCCCAAAGTACCTGGATAGATTATCACGGGGGCTTGAGAGTGCACAGAATTACGTCGCCATCTGTCCACTGCTCAAGAAACTTTCGCGCAAGCGTTCAATATCTGGTTTGCTCCTGACCCCGGTAGAATGCGCTGCCATCAAGTCCTGCCGAATACTTACGCGGGAATTCCAAAAGAAAAAGTAGCAATTTTAGAGGCTTTGGTTGGGTGCTCTAGAGTGAAATCAAACGTCCCAAAATATAACTCCGTCGACAGCATTAGGTATTCACCCATGCAACACATACAAAAATACAACATATTCTTATTTACGGTAAAAATAAAAGAGGTGTCCTAGCTTACCGGGAGCTAGTGACTTTCGCTGTAGGCAAGAATAAAAGCGGTTCTTAGTGGCGGTCTGGTGCTTTCCTGCTTGTTTTAAAGCAGCCGCCGTGCTGGCGCTCTCAAGTAACTAAAAGCAAACTGCACTCACATTAGAGGATTGGTTGAGAACACTAAGGAAGCCGTTTAATCATGGAAGGGAGGAAACTGTTATAATTGTTTCGAACATGCTATGCTTATTGGCTATATAGCAGGCAACTGCGACCGACAAAATGCGAGTCAGCAGCTATGATTATTGATATCGGTAACTTGTTCATTCAAGAACTCGCGCATAACACGCATTGAATCATCTATCCATAATATGTAGACATCAGTCCGCAGCTCAATGAGTGCCCCCACTCTGACATTTATGAACGTACGCTTCCTTGAAAGCGTGGACGCGGCAAAGCTGACCATTATCAACTTGGTGATCCCTGTCGCTATTGTTCGATCTGAGGATAGGCGATAGGTTTGGAAGGGTATTCGGGCGCCTCCAAAAGCTCATTCCCGCCTGTCCCTGTTTCATTGTTCTCAAACTGGTGAGCAGTTCCCGCCTACTGAAAGGTTTGCTGTTTTATGCTCCTCTACAGAGCAATAAAACATTGCACTTACGGGTAACGCATTGCGTCAGAAACTCGGCTCATATTTCAACGCTTTATGCTTCAGAAATTTGCAATCTGAGGCACACAGTAAAGCTTGATTACAAGGTAGTGGTTTCAAATAGTTAGTGACGTAGCGTAGCATGGTTTACACAGCGCGGAGTAAGCAGAGCATCTGGACTCGTCCTCTGTCTTCGATTGCGTCTTGGTCTTCTTGCGCTGTAGTATGATTACAAGGAATAAGTTAGGCCCATGCTCCAGCATGAAGTTATTCATTTTTTTTGCCAAAGCATTTCATTACAGCACTATTTTTAAGGTAAACTCACTGAAGCTTCAAGTCTGCGTCTGAAATTCTTTGACCGCTTTAACAGCATCAACTTAACTAAATTTGCAACGCCTTGTATGCATGCATAATGCGATTATTTACACGGGATATCTACCATCGCACATATCATGTAGCGCGCTAAATGGCGGATGATTTAATTGCGTTCGCATGAGCTTTGATATGAGCTCCTAAAATAATTCTTTTCCAAAGCAGCATGTAGTTAAAAACATTTAGCATTGCGTGCGCCTCACATTTCATTTCGTAAATGTACTTTTGAAAGTACTACGACTGGTGCTTTTCCTGCTGTTGGGGTACTCTTTAAATAAATCATTAATTGACTGGACAAACAAGGCAGACACTAATTCTGTTCATACAGCGTACGTCGAAGACTTAACTGCACGGAGTAAAGCCAGTGTGACCCAGCAACTACAAAATTCTGCTTTCCAGCACATGTTCACGAGTTGTTTTCGAGAGTGGCGCCCGCATTTTGATGCGTCTTTATGATTTTGTATGTAATCTACAAGCGTAAATATCATAATACGAACGACAGCTCACACTCGCAAATGAAGTGATTGCCGCCACAATGATACTTCGTGTGGCACAGTCGTCCTCACCATCGTCATCGGCCTATCAAATTTCTTGCAAGACAAAATAGCATCCAAACAGCTTTCAATTTCTAGTTTAGTTGCGGAAATAAAAAGTAGTACTCATGGATATAACATTAAAAATGTATTGGGACGCGCCCGTATTTATTAGTGGCGGCACACGTATGGACACATTAAGTCCATGTCTATGACGCAGTCATGTGGCCAAACGGAAGTTAAATAAACGGGCAGCTCATATGAGATCCCAGCTGTGCAATGAGTTGTCGTTTCACAGTGGAACGGCTCTGCAGCCAGGTGATGGGCTGCAAGCCGTCGCAGTGACGGGAGTCAAGTCAGAAGTCAGTGGCAAAGTCGGAAGGCACAGCGCATATAGATGTCAGTCGTTTGTTTGTTCCGCACGCTTCCTTCGCTGCAATCTATTTTACTATATACATTATCATCATCATCAGCGTGACTGTTGGGCAAAGGCCTCTCCCGTATCTCTCCAGATAATCCTGCCCGGTGCCAACTGCGGCCACCCTATCCCCGCAAACTCAATGTCAACCGAAGCCTTTTCGTTATCCTCCCCGATTCTGCCTCATAAGCGACCACCGGTAAGATAGAGTTGCTTTATACTTTCCTCTTAAGAGATATCTGTAAACTGCTATTCATTATCTGAGAGAACCTGCCAAATGCGCTCCACCCTATTTTCATTCTTCTAGTTATTTCGCTCCCGTGACCTAGATCTGCGGTCATTACCTGTCCTGAGTACACGCACTCCGTTACCACTTCCAGCACCTCGCTACTAACTTGAAACTCTTGTTACCTTGCGAGACTGTTGAACATTACTTTGGCTTTCTGCATAATTATTTTTGCCCACACTTTTTCTCAGCCTAAGTCATTGGTCATGCTTTGCAATTCCTCCCCTGAGTGACTTAGCAAGGCAATGCCGTCAGTGATTCACAGATAACTGAGGTGCTCTTCGTTTTCTCCCGATACGTTCGTCTATAAGACACGCTGGTATATGAGCCGCTGTTCCCAACGTAGGAGCCAAAAAGGTGGGGAAAAAAGCCCAGAAAAAGAAAGTGCGTTTCACGCAGGACCCGCCGCGGTGGCTCAGTGGTTAGGGCGCTCGACTACTGATCCGGAGTTCCCGGGTTCGAACCCGACCGCGGCGGCTGCGTTTTTATGGAGGAAAAACGCTAAGGCGCCCGTGTGCTGTGTGATGTCAGTGCACGTTAAAGATCCCCAGGTGGTCGAAATTTTTCCGGAGCCCTCCACTACGGCACCTAATTCTTCCTTTCTTCTTTCACTCCCTCTCTTATCCCTTCCCTTACGGCGCGGTTCAGGTGTCCAACGATATATGAGACAGATACTGCGCCATTTCCTTCCCCCCAAAAAACAATTATTATTATTATTATTATTATTATTATTATTATTATTATTATTATTATTATTATTATTATTATTATTATTATTATTATTATTATTATTATTATTATTATTATTATTATTATTATTATTATTATTATTATTATTATTCACACAGGTGAGATTTCTTTCTACGCTGCACGCTCGCCGAGGAGCTGCCAGATAGCGACTGATATCGCCAGATATCGCCGCCGCCGCTGCCCCCCTCCCCCCCCCCCCCCCCCACCCCCCGCCGCCGCCGGTGCTGCTGCTCTTAAAAGACACGCATTCATGTTTTTTCTGTTAAGTCGCGAGAGCCGAAAAAACTGCCTTTCTTATTAAGTCAAGTAGTTCTCTGGATGATGACGGTTTTCAAAACCACATTACACTTTGGAATTTTGCCGAAAGCCTCTGGAATTGGATGTTTAGTGCCATGACCCTCTTTCTTGGTGTGGGAATAACTAGAAACTCATTTTATCGACGCGAGACAATCATTTCTAGAATGGCGCTACTTCATTTTTTGTCTTCTTTTCTCCAAGTTTCTTCGATGAAAAGCTCTGGTTAGACGACTCCACGCGAACAAAAAACTCACTGCATGCGTTTCAAACTGCAGTTAAATGATAGGCTGGTCCCCTTTATTCCGCACCACACGAAGTCTGGCTCTAAAGTGTGTGACCTTTGCAGCTTTTATGAAAAAAAAAATACACCAACAGAGGACAGAGCTGCCTCGCTCTTCTTGCCTTTCGGAGCTGACACACTCAGGTACATAACAATGTTATTAAAAGTAAATTGCAGCCGACAGAGTTGGACTGATGATGATGACAATCAGGCTAGTGCTACTTACACTTCGTGAGGTATGCTTCAAAGACTCATGGCAATGGCTGCCATTCGGCTTGTCGCGAGGTCCTTTATCACTTCGCAGATATGTATTCTGAATAAACGGAAAGCTGCGCTGAGATATACAAGGTGCACAAAATTTGACTTCTCGAATTTGTCAGAAAGCCCCGCCGCGGTGGCTCAGTGGTTAGGGTGCTCGACTACTGATCCGGAGTTCCCGGGTTCGAACCTGACCGCGGCGGCTGCGTTTTTATGGAGGAAAAACGGTAAGGCGCCCGTGTGCTGTGCGATGTCAGCGCACGTTAAAGATCCCCAGGTGGTCGAAATTATTCCGGAGCCCTCCACTACGGCACCTCTCTCTTCCTTTCTTCTTTCACTCCCGCCTTTATCCCTTCCCTTACGGCGCGGTTCAGGTGTCCAACGATATATGAGACAGGTACTGCGCCATTTCCTTTCCCCCCAAAACCAATTAAAAAAAAATTGTCAGAAAGATATGATGTGCAGTACACGAAAGCTATTTTCGCTTTCACGTTATGCAACCAGCCAGATACAACCTGGCAAAACAATAACGCTCTCAACCTCCTAATCAACTAAAATCAATTAATAAACTTTTGTAGCGATAGCTACATCACGGTAGCATTTCGAGCCTTTAGCGTGGCGCAGCCGCCATGCTGTCACGTGGTTGGTCACGTGGTGCGGAGCAGCTCCCGGCGGCGGGGCGCCGTGGCTGATCACCTGGTTGGTCACGTGACCAGCCACGTGGTCCGGAGCATCTGCGCCGGCGAAACCGAGCTGCCACAGCTGTGCGCATGCGCCGTGTCAAGTGGGACGAGGATGAATAAGGAACGCCCAGCGAAACAGAGCGTCGAAAGACTGACTTTGCAATTCAACTGAGCAAGTTCCACTCTGCCAGCTGTAGCTATCGCATCACTCCAGGTTTAACCAGAGCTAAACCACCGCTAAACCACCGGCAATTTTTTGGCTACACCAGCTAGTATATGTTTATACTGCAAATTTAGAAGTCATTGCATTCTAACACTATACGTTTGTGTGAAATTCTAATACACTTGTGTTTCCAGATATCTGCATTCAAAGTTTCAACTCAATGCCAGGTATTACGGTTTCCAGGCAGCGGCGATCGGCACGATGTGACAAACCTGTTCCGTTGGACATTTTTTTTTTAAATTTCAATGGAAGAATGAGGAAGGGAAGCAGTTATCAGCTTCACTTCTCGCTCGACGCTGTTGCCCGACGAAACACCATACGAGCAGCTGGGAAGCCTGAAGGAGTTTTCGCGGACCGTCACCGCCTTGCGAGCCGAATTACGAGGACTTAGTTGAAACCATGGATGCTAAAATCTCAGGATACACGCGTGTTAGGAGAATTCTGCCAAATTTAATCGGCTGGGAATGCGACTGCTTCCAAGGTTTCAATATAAATATGCACGCTGCCACAGCGACTACTTAGTTTAAAATTGATTTAGTTATTCAGGAATCTGGCGACGAGCATTATCGCTTTTAATCTAAAGTAAGTAACACGGTACAAAATGGCATGTCATCGTTGTCAAACTGAGGTACTCAACTCAATAATGTTCGTCACTAATTCTTTTTTAGCTGAGAAAATGCGCTTGCGACTTATATGGAAGGTCGAAAATAATTAACAATAAAATCATCAAGAAATGCCAGTAGCGAGCGCTTGTGCGGTCTCTTTATATGTACATTTATTTATTTACATTACCCCTCAGGGCCAGTGGCCTTACAGAGGGGTAGTGGTAAATATACAAAAACAGTGAGAAAATACAGATGGTTACAAGAATATTTAAAAAGCATCTGAATATACAATGTTAGCTATTGCTACGCGGAACTGCTCATAATTTAGAATGCCAGCAACATCTGCGGGAAGGTGGTTCCAGTCACGTGAGGTGCGCGGCAGGAATGACTGCGAGAAGCATTTCGCGTTGCATGACACAATTCCAACCTGAGATTATGATCAATACGGCGGGATACATAAATTGGCTGCGGGATGAGGTGATCACTTAAAGCAGGATGATGAAACAGCTTGTGGAACAGGGCGAGACGAAACACTTTTCTACGCGATGTTAGTGTAGGGAGGCAGAGATTAGATTTCATAGCAGTTATACTCGCTGTGCGGTTGTAGTTAGCAAGGATGAAACGTACAGAGTTATTTTGAACCATCTCAAGATCATTAATTAAGTTGCCATGGGCAGGGTCCCACACAGTGTTGCATACTCAAGTTTAGATCGTATTAGTGTTTTATAAAGCAATAGTTTCAAATTCTAAGGGACATTAATAAAGTTACCACGTAAGTAGCCCAGCATGCGATTAGCATTTTTAATTATGTTCTCGGTATGAAGAGACCAATTAAGATTTGAAGAAATGTGAACGCCTAGGTATTTATATGACGAGACTGATTCCAATGAGATGTTATCAATGTAGTATTGAGGCGGGGCGGAAGTTTTTCTTGATACATGCATGGCTTTGCATTTGTTAATATTTAGCTGCATCAACCAATCTTTGCACCAGTGCCCTATTGTGTTGAGGTCTGACTGAAGTAATGTAACGTCGTTAGCGTTGGTTACTTCTCTAAAAATGACGCAATCATCAGCGAATAGGTGAATATGAGAGTTAACAAGAGAGGGAAGATCAATAATGTAAATTAGAAACAGTAGGGGTCCAAGAACTGAACCTTGTGGAACCCCGGAAGACACCTCGGTAAAACTGGAGTTGAAACCCTTAGCAAAAACAAATTGTGAGCGATAAAGTAGAAAACATTCAATACATTTCAATAATTTACAGTCAATATTCAGTTGTTTTAGTTTGTAAAGTAAAAGTTTGTGACATAACTTGTCGAAAGCCTTTGAAAAGCCTAGAATTATACAGTCAGCAAATGATGATAGGTATAGAATATGATGCAATGCATGTGTAAACGATATTAACTGTGTTTCGCAAGAGTAAGATTTTCGAAAGCCGTGTTGCGCAGGCGTAAAAAAGGAGTTAGATTCGAGGAAGTTAACAAGGTTGGTGAATATTATATGTTCAAGCATTTTGCAACAAGTACTGGTAAGGGATATGGGGCGATAATTATTAGGTGAAGCTTTGCTGCCGGATTTGTAGACTGGAACCACCTTTCCGATTTTCCACACGGTAGGCAGCGTTGATTGGTGAAGTGATTGCTGGAAAAGTTTGGTTAGTATAATGGAAGAATAAGCTGAAGTGCTTTTTAAGAACTTTGGGTTAATGCAGTCGTAACCGGGAGCGGAATGAACATTGAGTGCATCAATAAGCTTATCGACACCAGGAATAGGAACAGCTATAGGTGGCATGGATACATAGTTGAAGTGGTGAGTTGGTGGCATAGAGCGTTCCAAGTCAGAAGAATGGGCCATGTGAAGCCCGCACCTTGAAGATAGCCAGGACGGAATGAAATGTAATGAAATGAAATGAATGAATGAATGAATGAATGAATGAATGAATGAATGAATGAATGAATGAATGAATGAATGAATGAATGAATGAATGAATGAATGAATGAAAACTTTGTTGTCTACCGAGAAGGAGCCCCCCAATCGCAGGCCCCGCCACGCAGGCCTGGGAGGCGGATAGGGGATGCTCCGCAGACTTAAGACAAGTGAAGATGCATTGCTTCTTCACGGCCTCAGCCGCCAGGAGCGACCGAAGGTGGCAGCAATTCCAGCGCGCTTCCTGTGTGTTAGCTTCGCTTAGAGGAAGCGGGCATAACACACAAGTCTCCGTAAGGAGGGCATCAAAACATCGTTGCCAATCCCTAATTTCTCAAGGGTGAGAGCCACGCCAGTTTTAAATACTCTGATCACCCGCCACGGTGGCTCAGTGGTTAGGGCACTCGGCTACTGATCCGGAGTACCTGGGCTCGAACCCGACCGCGACGGCTGCGTCTCGATGGAGGCGAAATGCAAAAGCGACCGTGTGCTATGCGATGTCAGTGCACGTTTAAAGGGACACTGAGGAGAACCCTACCAAATTTTTTTTGTTAGCAATATCTGATAGTTCGGCATTTAATGGCTTTATTGACGCTTGTCCGGGAGCGAAAGATGCATTTATTTCAAAGAAATTTGAATTCGAAGTTGAAAAATTTTTTTTCCCGCCGTTTCGATTCAAACTCGAGAACTCTTATGACGACACGGAGAACTCTTATGACGACACAGAACGGAGTTACGTGAAATTTGACGTAAACGGAGACTCCGTGATTTCTGATGGCTAGCGGTGCGGTCTAGCAGCTGCCGAAATGAAAGCTACCGCCACCGCACGTTGAAGGCATCTATCGAGGGTCGCCACCGTCGCTTCGTTTACGTTTGCACCGGCGTCTTGCCAGCGTTACGATGGATCCCGTTCCCGAACCCGACGACGTAGTTCTCGCAAAAACTCTGGCCTGCATTTCAGCGAACACAGCCCCACAGAGCGTGCGATGTTTTTGAGGGAGCACGGTTAGGTTAGGTGCCGGCGGGTGGTTTCCCCCTTCCTCAGAGAGCAGCCGTTGCAAACTAAATATCATAACCCCAGTGCGGGGAGTCGCAAGGCGCCAGGACAAGGTCGGCGCCTTGACAGAGCCTGCGCTTAACCGCTAACCAACGTATTCAGCGGCGGCATCCATGGGAGCCACTGAAACCCCCCGCCCACTCACTAAATAAACGAAGAGAAGTCCGGTGCCGAGGTTCGTGATCGAACCAGGGCCTTCAGCGTTTGAGACGCAAAACGCTACCGCTCCGCCACGACGGCTGCAGTTACAGCCGCCAATAGAGGCGCATCTAGTGAATGCACTCTTCTGATGCAGAAATCTCCGCGCTTTCGCTACGTATATCCTGGCCTAACAGAGCTAGGCCATCAGAAATTTTTCTGAACTCCCTTGTACCTTGTCTCCCGTCCCTAATAAACGATTTCCGTTAAGTAGTTTGAAGTTGACTGGCACAGCCGGGAATGTTTCGCCGGGCAAGCGTGCGAATACACAAGTGCCGCCTTGTGCGATCACCGACCATGGCGATCATCTGACAAGCCTTAACAGGCTCCTTCAAAGGTTAACCAGCACTTGAAGCGGCACTTGAAGTTCCTCTGCTGTTCGGCGCTTGTAAATCGAAGCGCGTAAAAAACAAAACCACGAGGCACGCAAAGCTCATAGACGCGAAGCGCCATAACAAATCGAAACTCTCCTGGCCGCCTGTGGCGCCGCCAAGCATCCGTTTTCTTTGTTTCCAACATTCAGGTTGTCTTTTGCCTGCTTTTCTTGTGTGATAAAAGTGCACTATTGGTTTTAAAACAAAACTTACTTCAATATTGATCTGCGCAACCTACCTTTGTCGGCCTCAGAGATTCGCGAAACCAAGTAGGATGAAAAATTTCTCCAAGGTGACGTCTCTTGTCCTATGGCGTCGCCACGCTTGTACTTGCGAGATTGGCCTGTGGTGGCGATACCTGTATTTTGGTTCTTGCTATTTTCTACCTTACAAGAGCTTTGTTTTCAGTAAGAGCGGCGTTTTTGTGATCAGGAGCTGGTATTCTATCGATACAAGCCAACTTCAATTTCTCCTCAGTGTCCCTTTAAGATCCCCAGGTGGTCGAAATTATTCCGGAGCCCTCCACTACGGCACCTCTTTTTTTCCCTCATTCTCTCCTTTATCACTTCCCTTACGACGCGGTTCAGGTGTCCGCCGAGATGTGAGACAGATACTGCGCCATTTTCTTTCCCCAAAAACGAATTTTCAATTTTTCATTTTTCAAATTTTCAATGAGTCCTTTTAATCGGTTTTTTAGTGCACGAGCACTAAAAGCCCCAACTCAGATTCCGCCGATGTTAGTCCGAAGCCTCTGGCAGGTGGCAGCCTTTCCACCGATTGCGGGCAACCTGCTAGCAGACTTTATGGCAAACTTTGCATAAAACTGTATGGAGAAACACTCTACGACCGCGATTAGGTTTCGAACCCACGGCGGCGCAAACAAATACGCGTCGCTGGCTACTGCTTGCGTCCACTATGTCATCGCCGCAGCCGACCACCCCGTGTGTTTAACTGCCAGTTTTCTCACGCTGTGCGTTGGGTTCCGTAGTCTTCATCAACTCCCATCCGTGAGCAATGGATCCAGACCAACCGCTATTGCACTGCCCTTTTAAACCAAGCCACGAACCTGAGCCGAAGTGAAAACAGAAGAGGTTCCATAGCGCAAAAAGCAAGGACAAGACAAAGCACAAGCGCAGGAACAAGACTGAACACATGCGCTGGTGTTCCGTCTTATCCATGCTTTGTGCATTATGGAACCTGATGTTAATTACTCATTAGCCCGAACCACCAACCTTTTATTGAAAACAAAGTGCAAAAACCGAAATAAACCTTATTCCCATCGGTTTTTGCACTTCGGTTTCAATAGAAGTGCAAAAACCGATGGGAATAACCGATGGGACCTAATTCCCATGCGCTCGGATGCTGATCCGTAGTTCCCGGGTTCGAACCCGACCGCGGTGGCTGCATTTCGATGGAGGCGAAACGCTAAGGCGGCCGTGTGCTGTGCGATATCAGTGCACGTGTAAGATCTCCAGGTGGTCGAAAATATTCCGGAGCCCTCCACTACGGCACCTCTTTCTTCCTTTCTTCTCTCACTGCCTCCTTTACCCCTTCCCTTAAGGCGCGGTTCAGGTGTCCGCCGAGATATGAGACAGATACTGCGCCATTTTCTTTCCCCAAAAAACAATTTTCATTTTTTTTTCATTTCTCTTATAATTCACTTAGTGATGACATACATCATAAAGCCGTACTAGCCGCATACGGCACCATGAAAGTTTCGTACAGATTTGTCTGTGCTTTGTGAATCGACGGAAACGTACACGAGCCTGCAGGTTTTCCACTGCCATCGTGCACAAGATCTAAACAGCAGCGTTGTAGAGCCGGCCTCGCATTCGCACCGGGCCATTACGGTGCGTTCCGCTCCATTTGTGCTAGCCATTACGCCGGAGGGCCGAATGCATTGGAGGGCCGGCATAGGGCCTGACCTGGCCGACGCACGCGGTGTTTACCACAGCGCAGGCACATTTTGGAGGAGCCCTTTAAACGCGAGTTCTCGTGCGTCGCTTTTCTCACGCGTGTTCCGCTTGGCGCCATTGCCGGAAAAACAGCGCGCAAATGTGTTTCCTGCCAACAGTTCACTGGCGAGGGCTGTGAAGAAGAGGAAAGGCTATAAACTCTGGCAGAATGTTTTTTTTTTTGTTCTAGTCCACAGGAACTGCCTAGGGGCCTAGGAAGAACTTTTGCCAAGTTTTTTTTTTTTCTGCGTGCTTATTCTGCCCGTTCGAATAAATTGATTTTATCGATCCTTCGAGTGGTACGAAGGAACAAGAGGATGCATAGCAAAGAAAATGGACAACGAGAGGCGCAAAGTTCTTGAATTAAATTTACTAAGAAACAAGAACGAAAGAACCAGTGGTGAGAGACATGAAAGCGGTCAGGCCTGCGTATGAGCGGCCGATTGGTTTATTCCCTCAGCTCTTTCCCCCTCTCACTCTCTCTCTCTGGAAAGAAGTAAGCAGCAGTGGATGCATGTTTAAATGATCTTTTTGGCAAGTGTCAGGAATTTTTTTGTGGCAATTGCGTAAGAACACAGAAGAACGACGAAAGACTAACGTGAAATTAGCGGAGCATCTCTATGATGGGCACTCACTGTAAAAATTGCCCGATTCTGAAGACGGCTGTTGTGAAGTGTGAAGTTTTTAATTCTGATTATACTCTTTTGCAACTAAACCTTTCCTAAGCCGTCGATAAATTGCGTTATGAAGAATAGCTTTTTTTGATCTCAAATTAAGTGTTGGTATTCTTGTCAGCAGTTTTACACAAACTAATCTGCAAGAATTTGTATTGTAGCCGTAAAGGAGGTAGTGAACGTGAAGCTTAACATCAACACGAAGCATGTCGCGACATTACTATAGCGACTCAACAGCACAGGATCATTTCTGTGCCATCAGATCAATACCAGCACCCCAAGGCATGTGTACAGATAAGACTCCTGAAGCTGCATGCTTTTTAAGTAAATGCTGCATGGCTCCGTCTTTGACTCATGACGGTCGTGAAATAACTAGGTGAAAAAGAATGGGGCAGAAATTGGAGGATAAAGAAAAGGCTATAAGTTCAGTTGAGGGAAGCACAATAAGCTACGGAATGAAAATTGATTGGTAAAACATTAAGAAACAGGAGAGAGCTGGATGAGTCAGGGAACAAACGTGAGTTCATGTGATCCTAGTTGAATCAATAAAAACAAATCCAGATGTGACCCGACGACACCCCTCTCCTCCGCCCCACCCAAATCCCCAAAACCTGAAGACACGACGACATGACTCCGACCACACTGATCCAGGACCACCGCCATTGACCTCAGACCCGACTGAACACCACACTTGAGAATCCAATAGACACGACGACCTACGACCCCACTGATCCGAGACCATCGCCATTAACCTGAGACCGCACTGACCATCCACCCACACATGAGAACACAGCGCCCCAGCTCCTGCCGTTGGTTGTGTCCACGGCCCTCAGCGAAGGCTTCCTGCGATTGGTGGCTCTTCAGTCTTCGTCGACCTGGTTTCACCCGCTCATCATCTGCTCATCTCCTTCAGCGTGATGACAAGCCCTTAATCTTCTTCTCTTCTCAATTCATCCCTTCTGTTCCTCCCATCGTCACTGTCATTCTTCTAGTTCGCGCAATCTGGACGATCGCTCGGTGGCCGCGGGTCGTGTCACGTACTAGAAGACTACGATGTTGGCAGTGACGTGGACGGGAACGAGAGCGTCAGGCCGTCCAACATTAAATCATGCCATATCACCATCTGTCATGTCGTTCTGATTTCATCGGCCTGCCTTCACGTTGCAATATTCTCTGGTTGATCGCCGCAAGTATTCTGCTCACAAAAAGAAATTTCTTGCTAAAGGAAGAGCTTACATTATGGGTCAAATGCTCAATAATAGGAGGCAGCCATATCCTGGGAAAGTTTCTCCGTCTGGCTGCTGCTGGTCGCAGGCATGGTTCTAACCAAATATGTCATGCCGACTGGGCATCCTCGACACGTTGCACAAGTGTCGGCAAATATCGATGAGTGAAATGTTTTCCGCGTGCTGAGAGAAAGAGAGAGAAGAAACCTTTATTTGGCCGTATAGTTATATAGGGCCGGATTACATTGCTCTACTAGATGGTCAACTGGTTAAGCATATTAGCGACCTCATAGGCGCGCTTGAGTATCCGGTCTTGTATATCCGGGTCCGAGCTGCGCAGTAAGGTCTCCCGGTCGTTTGGAAGCAGGAGTTGCCCTAATTCTGGAAATGGGTGTCCTCCTTGCACCCCCGAGTGTATAGTAGAGGGTAGCTAGCTCCCTCATCGCACAGTGGGCATGCGAGAGAAAATTGACTTGAGAACATATGGGAGAGAAGAACCGGGTTAGGGATGAAATTTTGTTTGGAGTATTCTCCAGGTGATTTCTTGCTCTTTATTGAGCCTCTTGAGCAGGGGCGAAAAATGCCTTCGTTCAAGGCGGAAGTGGTGGGTTAGATCTTGAAATGAGGTTAGGCTATCTTGGCTGTCCCCAGAGCGGAGGTGTCCACCGCCTGGCGAACAGATCCTCGGGCTGTCCGCGTGCTGAAACCCACTTTATGTGCTTCATAGAATGTGAATATCACGAGTTACTATTTCATGCTTCCCATGCGGTATTATCTATCGCAGTGCAAAGAAAATTAACAGCGCGGCAATAACACTCACTTTCGTTGGTATGCTATCAACAATAGGCTGTGGCGTATTTTCCTAAACGCAATAAGAGAGCAAGCATCACTTTCGGTGTGCCTTACATACACATCGCTGACGTTACGGGCGAACGGCCCCGTGCTTCAGCAGAGTACGAAAACCATGTTCCCGTTCCTTGTTCCCACAAGCAACGCGCTTTTGTTTCTTCATTAAAAAAGATGGGCTGCTGGGGGATCGGCCAATAATTGGGTGGCTTATTATTGAGTATGCTTTTGGGGAACTAATCTGTTGGGCCCAGGAGCCAAATCTGTAATCTTTATTTTCGGCTACATAATGTTTCAGCCTCTTAGCCTCAGAGGCGAGTGGTTATTGTTTTTTCTGCCTGTTTAGCTTTCTTCACACTTATATTATGTGGAGGGAGGTCCTTATAAATTCTGCCTGGAGAATATTGCTACGTATGGTTCCCCAACCCTTAAAGTATGATGAAGTGACTCACTGCTCAGGTCTGCCAGGACGACGCCTAAATCAGTGGCTAATTCTATGCTGTACTTATAGGCGCGGATACCTGATATAAATTTGTGGTTTCAGCTTCTTACTGTGCAGATGTTTTTAAGGTCTTGGGAGGCTATTCCTGGATTGGCTAACCCTATATTTACAACGAACCCATTTCTGTTCTTTGGCAAATTTTGGCCTAGGTATAAGCTTCCTCAGGTTGTGTTCACTAATTCCCTGGTGTCAAAAATTTCGGTAGCACCAGTTAACCACTGCAGCGCTGATACTGTGGTCTCCTTTGATAACACTCTCCCAGGGAATGCTAAGAACCTGCCTGCCAGAGTATCTGGAATCTTTTCCTAACCATATTGCCGTTTTTACAGACGCCTCCCAGTAAAATGAAAAAGCAGCCATTGGCATTTACTCAGCGGCTCTTGATAAGGATTCTCTGCATTATCTCTCAGGTTATTGTACTTTCAGACAACCTTTCCGTCTTGACAGCGCCAGAAAAATAGAGGGATACTCCTATGAGCCATTCCCTTCGATTTTTATGCCACCACATATTACAGATGTACGCTTTCACTGGGTCCATGGGCACTGTGGCATTTCTTCGAACGAGAGGGCTGATTTTTTAGCAAAGTCCGCCCTTGGTGGACCTATTGTCCCGTTCGTCCCTAATACTTTCTACTTGACAACAGCACGCTTCCAACGGTTCCAGTGCATCCACTGCTTGAGCCATGAGCCTCTCCTTAATAATAATAATAATTGGTTTTTTGTGGAAAGGAAATGGCGCAGTCTCTGTCTCATATATCGTTGGACATCTCAACCGCGCCGTAAGGGAAGGGATAAAGGAGGGAGTGAAAGAAGAAAGTAAAAGAGAAGTGCCGTAGTGGAGGGCTCCGGAATAATTTCGACCACCTGGGGATCTTTAACGTGCAGTGACATCGCACAGCACACGGGCGCCTTAGCGTTTTTCCTCCATAAAAACGCAGCCGCCGCGGTCGGGTTCGAGCCCGGGAACTCCGGATCAGTAGTCGAGCGCCCTAACCACTGAGCCACCGCGGCGGGGCCAAGAGGCTCTCCTTGCTGTATCAGATTTTCAACACCTGGCATTTCCTTGGAGCATGCGGATGTGCAGTTCAAGGCAATGTGAAGTGTCCACGACCCTCCTGCGCTGCAGAATACCGCGACTAAATCTATATTAATGTCGATCAGAATTATCTCTGGCCAACCGCTGTGAGTCTTGTGGCGAAATTGAGTCAATAGATAACGTCTTCCTACTTTGCCGGCGGTTCGCTTCTCTCCATAGAACGTACTTGGAGATCCCTCTTGCTCCATTGGGGCTACCTCTACCTATTCCGATACTCCTCTCCTTCGGGGCAAGCGCCAAGGGATATGCCTTGAATTTATTCGCGGATATATAACTGCATGGGGTAGATTCCTCTGCTAGAATGTTAATTCACAGCTTTTTCATTTCCGTTCCTTTCTACATTTTTAATCCAAATTCTAGCCTTGGTCACAAAATTATTCAATTAGTCCACTCCTTGCCCATGTGTGCGTTTGTATAAGCAATGCACCCTGGTCCATCCCCCACCGTGGGTATGTGTCATTAAGCCTGAGTACATTATCATCAACAGGACGACGCCGTGATTACGAACCTGTGAGCACATATAGTGGTTCAGGCTATCGATCCTTGGTCTCGCAGAATATTTTTCTCTGCCTGTAAGTAGTCACATTTGGTGCAGGTTGCAAAATTCGATCCCGGGCCCCAAGCTAGATCATCTCAGTGGCCGTCACCTCGCCACCGTCTCAGTGCCTGCCGAATCTGCCCTACTCCGGCCAGCAACGACAGCCACCATCTTGGCCCACCGTTGCGAACCTCACGCATAACAGGTGGGATGGGGCACTGATGCAAACAAAGTGCTTTCTTTTTATTTGACCGGCACCGCGCGGCTATAGCTTGAAACCAACGAATATGATTTCACACCTTAGGATCTCTGCAAGCTGAAACTGCACATTTCCGGCAAACCTATCGGACGTCAACTCGCCGAAAAGAATGCCCTCGCATCGTGCGCCTCAGCTCCTACAGAGCCTCACATCGCCTTCTTTTAGAACGTCCTGACTTTGTGTAGGACAGTTTACCAGGACGTGTCCGAGACACAAAGTCGGCCACGTACTAAACGTTATTCCTGACGATGCCTTTAATCTAATAGCCCAGGTAGCACATGATGTGTGGCCTCTGTGGGTCCCATTCGAGTAAGTGTTGCTGGGACAATCCCTCTAATGCCTATAACGGCCCCCGATGGGGAATAAGTTGGAAAAGCATATATTGTGTTGTGTTTTGCTGGGTTTAGTGGCGCTATCATACGCCAAGCTCAAGGCATAAGGCAAGTCCATATTGATCTTGCCGCTGTTAATGCTACATGGGTCCCATATCGGCGTTGCTGTAGGGCTAGCACTGACCACTTTCCTGCATCCAGCCCAGATCGGTCCCTTGTAGGGCACTTGAGGGCAGGTGCAACGTAAATTAGGCTATATGTGAAGCTACGATTTGAGGTTTGTTTTTCGGGTTCCACAAAAGGTGCCCCACCATCCGAGATGGTACAACCGACGAGGTCAGGCAACACTTGACTGAGAGAAGTAAACCTCAGCAGGCATACAGGCATTGCGGAATCAAGGTGTACAAGAGCCTTATGCCAAAATACTGGAAGATATATATATATATATATATATATATATATATATATATATATATATATATATATATATAACAACTGAACTGCTACCATAGTCCTCCATTATGTCAGCAATAAAATTCCAATAAGGAAGGACGTCAGGCAAGGAGACACGATCTTGCCAATTCTATTCACTGCATATAACAGAAGGTATTCCGAGACCTGAATTGTGAAGAGCGGGAGGTAAGAGTTAATGAAGAATACCTAAATAATCTGCGATTCGCTGATGACACTGGCTTACTGAGTGACTCAGGAACTGCAAATCATGATCAATGAGTTTGACAGGCAGAGCAGAGCGGTGGGTTCAAAAATTAACATGCAGAAAACCAAACTAATGTTTAACGGTCAAGCAAGGGAACAACAGTTCACAATAGGTAGCGAGATGCTAGAAGTGGTGAGGGAATAGGTCTACATAGAGAAGGCAGAGACCGCTGATACGGATCATGAAAGGGAAATAACTAGAAGAATGAGAATAGGGTGGAGCGCATATGGCAGGTTATCTCAGATCATGAATGGCAGTTTTACAATATCCCTCAAGAGAAAAGCGTACAACAGCTGTATCTTACCGGTACTCACCTATGGGGCAGAAACGTGGAGGCTAACGAAAAGAGCGCAGCTTAAGTTAAGGACAACGCTTCGAGCCATGAAAAAAAAATGACAGGTGTAAAGTTAAGAGACCGGAAGCGGGCAGAGTGGGTGAGGCAACAAACGCGGTTTAATGACATCCTAGTCGAAATCAAGAGGAAAGAATGGGCTTGAGCAGGGCACGTAATATGAAGGCAAGGCAACCGCTGGTCATTAAGGGTAACGGAAGGGATTCCAAGAGAAGGCCAGCGTAGCAGGGGGCGGCAGAAGGTTAGGTGGGCTGATCAGATTAAGAAGTTTGCAGGCATGGAGTGGGCGCAGTTCTCAAAGAACAGGGTTAATTGGAGAGATATGAGAGAAGTCTTTGCCCTGCAGTGGTAGTAGTCAGGCTGATTATGATGATGATGATGATGATGAAACTGAAGTTTTATACACGAATTTGCACTTTTTCAACAGATTAAGAAGCGAGCACAATTACATGAAACTTGATAAGAAAAACTCTTCCCTCCTTGGCGTCGCCGAAGACGCAAAGGATCTAAATCTAGCTCAAAACAGTCTTCCAGGCTCCCGAGCCCAATTTTAAAGACCTAGGAACCTAGCCCACATTTTGCATCACCCAGTCACACCAAACTAACATTGGTTGATTTAAAAATTGCATGGCACGCCTTCCAGTTTCCACAAGGTTCAAAACCCTCCCCCTAAAATACACAGTACGAAAAGAACATCAAAATTTCTTTTAAAAAAACGCCATTCAGGGAATGGACCCTCCCGGGTTCGAACCCGACCGCGGCGGCTGCGTTTTTATGGAGGAAAAACGCTAAGGCGCCCGTGTGCTGTGCGATGTCAGTGCACGTTAAAGATCCCCAGGTGGTCGAAATTATTCCGGAGCCCTCCACTACGGCACCTCTCCTTCCTTTCTTCTTTCACTCCCTCCCTTATCCCTTTTCTTACGGCGCGGGTCAGGTGTCCAACGATATGTGAGACAGATACTGCGCCATTTCCTTTCCCTAAAAACCAATTATTATTATTATTAATGGACCCTCAAAATGATTGGCCTACTAGGTCACGTGCCACGCCCCATACTTTCACAGTATTACTCAAACTCCCTTCCCTACAATGTAAAAAGGAAAACACATCAAAAGACATCAAAAACACTCACGCATGTCGCCGACTTCCTGAAAATTCGCAACCTTAGCGGCTCCAAGAATTATGGAAATTATCAGTCTCCGCCGAGCCGCTACCGCCGCGAGTAACAAACGGAAGCGCTGAACCGCATTCCTAACTACTCGTCTTTATGACAACTGTTGACAGGAGTCCACAAAATCCGGGAAGTGGCCCAAACCATGCCGTCGCTGTCCTTGAACGTGCAGCGGCACCCCTTTTGTCCGGCTGCGTTTCGTTATGCCAGCCTGTTTCGCGATAGCTGCTGACATACGACGTCCTTGGGAGTTGGAGCCGTCACAGAGCCTGCTAACCGCGTCCGTGCCGACAGTATGTTACGCGTAATTGCTCCCAGTCAAGAGCGAGCACCCGGACCAGTCTCGTCCGGCGGAACCTCTGCCGGCCTTCCAACCTAGACGGTCTTAGCTAGGACGAGGGGGTGGTCGACGTATGGTGGCTTCGACGGCGTGACTGCTCACAGCGCTCGTGGTGCCTCTGGCGCGAAACAACTCCGTGGAGGGCAATTAGCAAACCGTGCGACCTTACCCACATCTCCGCGCGCAGCTGCATCGTTCCCGCAAACGGGGACCTCGGGAAATTCCGGGAGAACGTGCCCCATTTTTCCCATTAACTCTGTCGTGGCCTCGGCTGGTCAACGTTCGCCTGCCTCACCTTGCGCGCTTCTTGCCGACACACACGACGGAGGTTAACAAGGAGGTCGCCACTTCGAGGCGCCGTTGCAGCAACACAAGGACGGGTGGTCCTGACAAAGCCGCGGGTATCCACCGATTCCCCTCATATGAGATTTACCAAGTCAAGCCAGTTGTTCTGCCCACACCAAACCATTTAGTCACACATCGGCCTTGGCGGGGCTGAAAAACTATTTGCCTCATCCAAGCTGTCATTCGCCTAGAGGTTGCAAACATGGCCATACTTTCTGTCCTTGTCTTGGACAAATGAATTCATGCCCGAAGCATCCAGTGATCGCAGCCGCCCCTAGCTGCACCAGCTTCTCGCCTTTATACCGGTACTGCAATCCTGCTGAATGGCATACCCCTGAAGGTTGTTTAAATGCTCGCGCATCGGACGCATCTCCCGTCACTGCCACAGCCGCTGGTCATCGCCACCTGGTCCCTTCTTCTACGTCAACCGCCGCAGCGGCTGCACCCTGCGTCGTTACTCGCTTCGTCCTGATCCGCCTCGTGCAGAGCCAGTTCCGCCTGCTAATGAGTCGAGCCGCTCATCATCCCCGGAAGCCCGCCGATCCAGTTCCTCACCTCCTCACCGGAACTCATTTCCGTCCGCCTCCAGGAAATTCTCAGGAAACTAGACAAACCAGCCCCTAGAGGTCACGATGCATCATTGACCTCATCATCTTTTCGTCGATGCCTCAAGAAAGTTTCAAGTTCAGCTGCCACACCCGAAGTTCCTGTTGGCTACGGCAGCCCCACTGCAGTGACTGGCATGCGCACGGCGCGAGTAATCGTTTCAGTTCTTCGTACCCGTTTTGTTCATCCTGATAAGGAGCCCTCGGCACGCGATCCTTAGGCTGGACGTTTTAGCCGTCCTGTCAGCCCTTAATAACAGACTATTACTTTGGCCTTCTCCCACTGAATATGTGCCCCTTATATGAAGACTCCACCAGCTCAAATGACCGCCACTCGACCAAATTTGCTCGCCTGTCACCTTAAGCTCCCGTCTAAATCCATATATCGTCCCTTATCCACGCGTCCCTGATGGCGACTATGTCGCTTGCCCTGTCACCGCCGAGATTCTGCAGCGTAACGTCGTCTTTCTTTGTACATTTTTACATATCAATCATAACTTAGCCGCCGCGGTGGCTGAGTGGTTATGGCGCTCGGCTACCAGCCCGAAAGACGCAGGTTCGATCCCGGCCGCGGTGGTCGAATTTCGATGGAGGCGAAATTCTAGAGGCCCGTGTGCTGTGCGATGTCAGTGCACGTTAAAGAACCCCAGGCGGTCGAAAATTCCGGAGCCCTTCACTACGGCGTCCCTCATAGCCTCAGTCGCTTTGGGACGTTAAACCCCCATAAACCAATCATAACTGCACCCTGTTCTGAAGTTCAGCCTTTCTCTTCAAGGTTTCCCCCAATGCAATTCATTTGTGACCTGTGCCCACTGACCGATTGCACCAGTTTTGACCTTGCTCTTTAAATCTCCAAATCCTCTGCAGCGCCAGCTTCCAGTGCAGATCCTATTTCCGGGTGACTTATGACGATCTGCGCCGTGTAGATTCCAAGGCCCTTAACAATCTCCTGACTTCATACAGCGACATTTTCAACTTTGACTACCATCTCTTGGGTCAAACCTCTGTTGTCGCCCATGCATTGACTCCGGCGACGCCACCCCTATTCACAGATGGTCCTATAACGTCTCTCTTCCTGAGTGCAGTGTCATCCAGGAAGAGGCGGACAAAAATTTGGTGCGAAACATTATCGAGCCTTCAATTAGCTCCTGGGCGTTTCCCCTGTCGTGCTTATTAAGAAGGAAAGCTGAAAACTGGAACTTCTGCGTCGATTACCGCCACGTCAGTACGTCAGTACGTAAGAATTCTACACTCTTAGACGACGATGTAGTGACTCAGTGCTCATGTCGATCACGACGACGCCGTGGTGGCGCGCTTGTAAGCAGATCTCCTGTCTTGGGCCATTGGCTCTTGGCGGCTCGTCCTCCCAGAACACATCTGCTTCTAATTAGTAACCCCCTAACAATATCTTATGCTTTTTGCAGATAGAGACGCCCCGAGTTTTGTGACAGTGTCGTCTGGAGGTTATATATACGGGTAAAAATATAGAACTACGGCTGCTTGCCTACAAAGTTAACCGTTAATACATTTTAAGCTACAGGATGCGTTGAACATGCTTGTGCTGCGTTTCACTGTACTGGCGATCAGTTAACATTGCATAGTCACGAACGCATTAGTGAGCAGAAAATGAACTGAGCAAATTTTAACCAACTATTCTAGAAAGCTAAAAAGCGGTTTCAAGAAACCATATCAAGTGCAAATATATCAAGAATTTTGGTTTAAATTTGAAATAAGGAGCACTTTTTTTAACTGCTGAGAACGCCACTCCGCGATGGCATTGTGGCTTTGGCGTTCAGCCTTCTAATCCATAGTCGAATCCAGCCGTACCGTCCAGATTTCTAAATGCAAAAGACGTCCTTGTGCTGAACGATGTCACTGTATACATTAAGGAACAGCAGCTGGTCAAAGTTAATCCGCAACCGTTATCTACGGCATTCCACATAGCCGACGGGCACAGATTGGCATATCGTGCGAATACAAGCTACTGTACATTGAAGCCTTGCCAACGGTGGGTGGTCTGTTCGAAATTCCACGCACTCCAAAATTTGTTCCCAAGAGCCATTAATGTCACAACTGGATATTCTACAGTAGCACCACGTTGGACTTAAAGTTCATAACGAGATAATATTTTAATGGCAATAACTGTCAACAGCCTCATGAAAATACAATCGTTTTGGGCCGTTAACATATTGGTTCGACACAAATATATTATCAGTATATACTTAGTTGCATCGTCTAAGAGCAGGATTATGCAGCACTAACCGCCTACTTCGGAACACTCGTCATGAATCTCGATCATCACTTAATTTTTCCTTTGGCCCTCAAAGTACGCCCTCCTAAATCTACCACAATAAATTATGTGACGACCTAGCTTGCCGGCTTACACGAGCGAATAAGTTCGCATCGCTTTGAACCATCGGTTTCCTTCATTTTGATGCGGTAGCCGTAAAATCCTCAACAGCAAAAAAAAAAAAAATGCGTCGTCGGTTATAGGATTCGTCCAATAGCTGGACGCAAGTGACCTCACCCGACCGGATGTGATGTCACTTCCGTGGAAAGTACAAACAGCTTCTAGTGCTGTCGTATCTCCAACATATAAGGTGATTAGGTGTCCCTGTAAATTTTTAAGTTTGGACTTACCTTGAGCTCCTCTCTTGCTTTTCTTACACCTCGATGTAGCGCTCTCGCCGTATGTCGTGCACAGAGTACACTTCAGTGCAAGCATGCGTGGTGACACCCTACATGCCTCTGTTGAGAATATTCTCCCATATTTCTTGCTCTATTGCCCTTCTTTGATGGCAAGGAAAGACTGTTACACAGTACGTGTAAGTTAATCGCTGCTGTTGAAAAATGGGCATCTAAATCCACCCTGTGCAATAAATTGCCCGTGTCAGAACGGTGGTTTGAGTTATCTTCAAAGCCAGCACAACTGACACCACATAATTTCAAGAATATTTATCAGGTACGAAGATACATTCCCTTGGCAATTCACCTTCGTCTGTAACAACAATGAACGGTGTATTTTTTTTTCTTTTCACGCAGCTAATTTTGAAATCCTTCGTGGAGAAAAGGATGGTTTGAATGTAGCAATAACAGCTTACATGAACTTCGACAACAGCTTAAGTATATGAGTGAAAACATGATATGAACAAGAGAACAGCTGGCTAGAACTAAAGCGCTTCATCTGCGCTAATAAAATGACTACCACGCTCTTTCACAAAAGAAACAGAAGGCACCAATGTGCCATTTCTTCTAATATTTGTTCTTTTTTCGTAGAGGCACTGGTCCTTTTTTTCACCTTACAACCAGAGACAAGAGATATGGTTAAAAAATATGTGTAACTTTTTAAACTTTTCGCTTCTTAAACGCTTCACTACAAACGCCGTTAATATTCTCACCTGGCGCTATCTCTATTAAAATTCGCGTACCCTCTTCGTCGCACCTCTAAAACACAGCTTCTTGCCACACCAACGAAGAGAGGCAGAACATTAATACTGTGAGTCTTACATTCCACAATTCCCCTGAAAAAAAGCGGGGCTGCAGTACTTGTGAATAAACCAGATAAAGTATTTACACGCACTTATCGCTGATGTCACTGTTGTCGTCATTAGAGAGCCAAAGTACCTCTCAAGTGCGTTATTCCCGATTGTGAACCCTGCTTCGTACGCGTCAACAGGTCCATTCTCAATATTAATTAGGTACTTACGCCATTTGCACTTCAAACGGACTCTGAGGACAAATTTTGGTGGGCCTGTATTGATAGCCAACGACGTCCACAAATATACCATGCAAAAGGTATCCAAGACCAAAAAGCGATTTACATGTGACGCCATCCCCGCCATATTTCAAAAGAAAATGGTGGCGCGCTGATACACTTCTTATACGCGGTCCTTAGGGGCCATATACTACATCGCTGTTCACTTCAAAACGATGGCAACCACTCCTTCTTTGTTGATGTCACAAGTTTTGATCGACTGGCGGGAAATGTTTTCAACTCAGTTTTAACCTCTTAAATAGGTTTTTCTAGCCTCCGCACAAACGTTAAGGTGCCTAGAGAGAGCCTGTCGACCTGTTTATACTAATAAAAATATTTAGTCAAGTTGGCCTCAGTGCCCTTTAAAGCGGCCACCAAGCAGAGTTTCACGCGTGCTCGCAGCCTGTCGACGTCTGTGTTAATAGAAATAACGTGGACTGGTTCAATTGGCACCATCCCAACAATAGCGCTTGCAACCTCATGATTGCGCACTTTTATAATCTTCTCAAAGTCGTGCGAGAGTAAAGGGAGTAGTATAACCATTTATGCTTTCTGTTTCACTTGCGAGGCCGGTCTGAAGATTGCTACATTCAGAAATGTGCAGCAGTGCCGCAACCTCACTTCACTGCTTCAGACCCTAACTTACAGTTGAACAATGAATTGTTGCCGGCTTCGAAGCCAAGAGAACAATAAAGGAAGATCACTCTGCCTAGCGGAAATTAGCTTACGAGGCAACGCGGGTAACTCTGTCTTTTAAAATCAATTTGAAAGGCAAACAATGCGTTCGAATTCTACATTTTCCGCAAAATAATTTCTTCGGCCCCAACCAGTACCATACATGTACTCTCTTGTGAGCAGCGTCCTTCACGAGGTTACACTTTTCTGTTCTTTCAAAATACCATGCGTTTTTCTGCCGAGAAGCGATACTCAGGTAACGGTCTAATAGGTTGAAAGACATTCTACAAGCGGCGAATTCGTCTCTGCCAATCAGTAAACTCGTTTCCACGGGTGTGTTCGCCCACTGTCGACCCAAATGCGCATTCGACTGAAATGCCTGTTGTTCTAAGCCCCGTGGTAGCAAGGGAGAGGGCTGCATACTAAACAGCGACGAAAAGTCTGAAAACCCCAGACCGCTCATAACGGCATTCTCGCTTTTGACGCCATTCAATGCTTCCCATCCGCCTTTTGCAGTCTTTCACAGCTCACACACATCTGAGCTGGAACAGCCGCCTTTGCTAATGGAGGTCGCCTCCGGCGGCGAGTCTGCAACGTGGACCACGGGCCACCATACGTGATGGTGGTGCGCTTCGAGGCAGAGCAACAAGTAAGGCAGCGCCAGATGCGACACAAGTGGGCTTCACACCACCCGGCGCCTGCCCCACCGTTGAAGGCAAGATAGACGTATGGATTCACGGCGCTGTTAGACGCTGATATGACGCCGAACACTGCGACAAGGTTGGGCCCGAGGGACACATTTTGCGCGAATGCCAGCAACATCTCCTGCACCATGTAGGGGAGGTTGGTCACCAGAAACGCCACGAATATCACCACCGCCATCTTCAAAGTCCGCAGGCGTGCCTTTGGCATAGTGTTCCTGCTGCCCTCAAGAGAGCCGCCCGAAGCACCGAAGAAGTTCTCTTGTGGTCCAGACGTGGTGGAACTCGTTCGCCACATGCGGAGCAGGATGCTCGTGTAGAGTGAGAGGAGGGCGAGCAGAGGCAGGATGAACACAAGCACAAACACCGACGCCATGTACACCTGCCGAGCCGCCACCGACTCGCGGTAGATGTAGAACAGTGAGGCACAGTAATACTTGTCCCCTACCAAGACGAGGCGAAACACGAACAGGTTGGGCAGCGAAGGAACAAGGGACAGGAACCAGCAAGCAGCGGCCAACGAACGTGGCTTTGGCGCCGGTGCCAGCGGCTTGCAGATGGCGAAGTGGCGGTCCACCGCAATGCCCACCAGCATGTACGTGGAGGACACGAGCGCGTACGTCTGCAGCACCTTAAACACCCGGCAGGACCCTTCGCCGGCGATCCACATGCGGCCCATGATCTCCCACAGCAGCTGCGAGTTCATGGTGACGAGGGTGACGAGCAGGTCTGCAAGGGCCAAGTTCAGGAACAGGACCTGTGCCTTCAGCAGCCTTTGGCGTCGCGATGTCAGGAGCCGGTAGCAGACCGTCGCATTGCCAATGAGCGAAAGGGCCAGCATGATGCCGATGAAGATGATTCGCAACGTGCGTTCATACTGCGGACCAAACACTTTTTCCTCCGCATCATCCTGCGACGAGGTCGCATTAGCTGGGCCAAAAAGAAGTGCGAGTTCAGGTCGCATTGCGGAACTGGAGCCGTCCCCAAGCCAGCGTCTGCCTCTGGCCACATCGCCACTGAGGCGGGCTGTGAAAGAGGCAATGCCAAGGCAGTCGGAGGCGCTTGATATATTCGTCTTCCGGCCGGGAACTGGTACTTCGTATGCCTTTGAAATTGCCTTCTGGCTAATGTATCCAGAGCCTTGAACGGTTTGTTTTCTACAACGAGCACATTCGTGATCGCTGTTTTCAACTTAACAGACTTAACAACGTTCGTGTCCCCGTGCGGATCTCGGGATTGGGAGATGGCACTGTCGAGGCTTTTGACCTTTGGCAGTCTTGAAGACGTGGCCTTACGTTCAGCACACAATGTTCAGTGCCAGCAAACGTCTGAAAAAAAAAAAGAAGAGAAGAGCATTGAAAAATTACCTGTCGCACTTAAGGAACTTACGTGCTAGTAATGGGAAAGCATTGCAATTCTGTTTCATTTCTATTGCAAATCTATTTCAATTCTATAGCAATTTTATTCGAATTCTATTCTAATTATATTCCAATTACATTCTGGTTCTGTTCTAATAGTTCCATTTCTTTGCAGTTGGTGCAGTTGTAAGTACCACTACTAAGAATTACTGGTAAACATTTCATATTTTTTCGCCTTTTGAGGACGTCAAACTGTTTCGACCAATCGCGAGTTTTGTAACGCCGCCACTTCATAGGTGACGCCGGGTTATTGTCGGTGAGTCAACCAATATTTTCGCTTTAATAATTTACGAACACGCTACGCAAAGACCAGAGCTCCTTTGTGCTTCTCATGCATTGTCAGATTCAAAACTGCTTCTTTGAGTTCATTTATCAAGCAGCCTTTTCAAACATACCTATATAAGGAACATATAAAGATATTGACTGAATATCGTTCAAATACATGTAGGTACACCCTTAGCCTCACGTTAGGCTAACATGTAGCCCAAGAAACTTTGATCGCAATGAGGATGATTAAACCAATAAAATAGAGCATTGAATTTTTTATGGCTAATACTTGCTTCTGAAAGATTCTACGACGAATACTTTCAGATTTATTTTACTTACATCTCTTAGCATATTAACATTTAATGATGTGCTGGAGCGAAAAGAGGTCTTTGTTGCGCACACACCGCGACCAATATAAACTTGTTCTCTCACTGATGAGTGACAACATGACAACTGTGTCTGCAAAGAACGCGAAACACTCAAGTTTTGCGTGATGTTCGGAATGCACAATACTATTTCCCTCGCATACGGACTATTTAATAGATGTCGTTCATTGTGAAACGCAGTTAATAAAGTAATAATATTTACAATTTACCATTCAGCCTGGCACATTAAACTAATTTGGTCTCTGGAGTTGTGCATGAGCGTGAGAAAAGACTCGTGTTCGGATCCATCCTAGATTGTAAACACAATCCTTCATATTTCATTACGCAGTATCATCTTGTGGATGACACTTCACGCAAATTGAGGCAGTTTGTACCACCCCGGAAAAACGTGCGCTAAGCAAAGTAGAAGTTAAGTTTTGCATAAGTTTAGATCTGCAGCATAGCCTGAAAATATGGCCTTCATTTTTTCCATAGACGGTGCAGCTCTGAATACCCTCGCGTGCATCGCCACCATGACGCTCCTTCCTCTGTTTGTATCATTTTCTGGTTTTGTTGGTTTGGTGACATTGTTCTAAGACCAGCGCTAATTAAAGACACAAAAAATCACTGTCAACATTTTAGGACTGATTAGACTTTGAACATGCAAAAACAGACAGAAAGTGCACTTTTTTAAATTTATTTACTTGCCGCCACCGTGGTGGCTCGATGGTTATGGCACTCGGCTGCTGACCCGGAAGACGCGGGTTCGATCCCGGCCGTGGTGGTCGAATTTCGATGGAGGCGAAATTCTAGAGGCCCGTGTGCTGTGCGAAGTCAGTACACGTTAAAGAACCGCAGGTGGCTGAAATTTCCAGAGCCCTTAGCTGCGGCGTCCCTCATAGCCTGAGTCGCTTTGGGACATTAAGCCCCCATAAACCAAACCTAAACCAACCGAAATTAAAAACCCACAGACGAGATTTATAAGATCAAGAGGGCATATAGAAAGAGCACTGCTAACTCCGGTGTCCGAAACAGTTTCACTCGTGTGTAATGGAAAGAAGTAAAGAGTGAACATTCTTGAGGCAGGCGAGACCTCCACCTTTTATAAAACAAAAATCCTTACTAAACACCCAGGGCTTAGAATACGGGCGCCTTCGCGAGGGAGAGAAATCGGTGGAACCGGACGATATGTCACGAATACTACGGACATTCGGGCAGCCTAAGGGAAAAGGGAGCACAGTGCGACAAACGGTAACACACCCGAACAAAGGTAACGACACAATCTTTCGAAAATACTTTAAATAGAGGCTTCGCAGGCTTTCCCGCAGGGGATCACGCAATAAATGGTGACCGTGCTTATATAGGGCGCCTTCATAAAGCTGACTATTGGGACTCGTTATGTGCACCATGCCCCTAGCGCCACCTGACTGAAAAGCGTAGAGAAGCAAAGCGTTTCAAAACAACATAAAATGGTACAGCGCAGTCGCCTGGTGGTCGATCAAGTGCCTGCCAAACTACGTTGCAATATTCGCGTGGTGAATGCGTAGTGCACGCGTGCTCACCATTGCAATGGCTATAACGACGAATGTGAGTGTGTGCTAACAGGTTTTGGATGTGTGCTGCTGTTCAGTAGCGGGTTCCAGGATAACTGACCGCTGAATCTACGAACTCATTCCCGGAAGCGGAAAGTTAAGCGACATAGGGGCGAAAAAAATTGCCCGCGACGGCAGCGTTCCTAAGTGCGAGCGAGGGAAGTCCGGGCATAAACGCTACAAGCGACGGAAGGATATACCGGAATCTAACTTCGCATCACCGCTTCCAATTCCCAGCCTTACCACAACTACCCCCGTATTTCACACTCCGCCTCTGCTTGACTACTGAGATTTTTTTTTGTCTTGTAAGCGCCGCCGATTCTCGTAACTATAGCCTGCTCTACGCATGCGCGAAGACCGCAGGACCCGCAGTTGCTAAGCGTGGTATGCGGCTGGGCGCACACACCGAGGCTAGCGGTGCGTTTGAGCTCGACTGGTTTCTAGCGAGTAATTACTAGCTCGGAACTGCCAACTATTCTCGCCGAGCTACGTGCGGATGCTCTGGAGAGAGGGGGCTTTGAGTTATTATTGCTCAAGAAGCGGGTGTCAGGGACAGATCGGGCAGGCGCTGTTAGAGCGCGTTTTCATTCTGTTTCGCACATGTGCTCCTTCCTTCCATGCCAGAACTTACTAGCCTCTGCTGAGACCCCTGCCTGGATGCACAGTTCTTTCCGCTGGCTACGCAGATGTTACAACAGCGGCGTATAGCAAACGCGCGGAGGCGGCAGTGGCGCGTGGTCTATAGACACCAGATAAACTCGCTGTCGCATTATCTCTTACGGCGCTTTGTGAGGAGGAGCTACGTTTTGTGTTTTTTTTTTACGTTACTTGACTGAGGTCTGCTTGTTCCACTTTTCCTCCTTAATATCGGAGTGAACGATTCCTGGGTCCATTCACTACTAATGTATCTGGTTGTGCCAGTCCAGCTTAAAGAACACTATCAAGCAAGAAAAGTCGCAGTTCACCGCTCATTAAAAGCACGTGTTCCTATTAATGGCAACTAATAACCATTTGGCCACCCATGCTACCTGAACGCTTATCATGTATCTGAAAAGTGTATCCTTCCTTATTATGATTAAGCTTAAGGCATGATAAGCATTCGACTATTCATCTATATCATTTCATGGACTGTCAAAGAAACGTATTAGGTGCTGTTATTTAGTTTAAATTGTTCGTGTTTCAGTTCGTGCCCAGTGCATGTACGGTGGTCGCTGGAGACACTGGACTTGATTATTAGGCACACCCTACCCTTTCGCTGAATTTCGGCGCCACGGCATTCTCTGTTTGATACAGATAAAAAGTAACGCTATAAGTCAGGTATGCAGCGTCTGCCTTTGTTTAGTGATTAAGTTTTGTTCTACAGGAAAGCAATCACCACACGCATCTCAACGTTTCCTCAACGTGAAGCAGCTAATGCAGCTTACACACTCAAACTGCTTGTCTGAGACGGCAGACAGGAATTAATGCATCCGTGGGCTCACAGCTGTTGCCTTCTTAAACGCTTTCGCGATAATGATGAAAGGAAAAAGATGCTGGAGGCAGCGAGCACCACAGAACGGTACCCAGCTCGCAGTAGTCTGTTCGCCGTAATAATATTTATTCCACCAGACAGATGTTGCTTGTTGGACGGCGGAGCAAGTTTAAATTCAGAGGATATCCTCACCGAAGGGCACTAGCAAAACAAGAGGTCCTATTTGTGGGACCCTAATACTGATATTTATTGCAGCTCTTTCATCGTCCGACCCTTGTGGCCACAAGTTTTTCCTCAGGTTCCGGGTGGCACTCCGTACAAGCTTTTCAACTGTGAGAAAAGTTTGAGGGGGATACCTATACATGTTAGAAAATCAGCGGGCCCCTGGTGGTGCTAGAATTCGCATCATGCAGCACCGCTTACGAGGTTAGTGCAACAGGATGGAGGTCTGAACGGAGGCGATGTGAGAAACAAGCTAAGAAGGGCTGTCGCTTGGCATAGATTCTCTCTTAGTGGCCAGCGCCGTTATCCCCGCGCTATGTTTCTCAAAATGATTCTTAACCAACTTTTTCAGCCACAGACCTTGCTCAAACCCCATAAAACTTCTTCTCACAGGGCAATAGTTTTAGGAACTAACTTTTCCAGGAAAAGTACTTGTTTTTAGACTTAGCCTAACATGTTTCTAGGTTTGGTTGTTAGCTAAGAGTTTTCAGTGAGCACTGTGAACCAAAACAAAAATCCTCGCCACGGATATGAGAGCTCCAAGTTCACAATATCTGCAAGAAGGAGCTTCCACGCATCAGCAGTTTCATCTCTGTCCTCGCCAGAGAATAAGACTGTCTATTTGAAGGGGCGGCACGCGAACCTGCTGAGCGACTCCACCACTTTCTGTTATGGCATTTTATTTCTGTTTTGTTGACTTCTTAAATCTTCTTTTCATGCTTCAGACTGCGTCCTACAGATGAGATTATCTGTTCCATGCAGTACCCGGGATGTCGCACTTTTAATATGTTCTTGTGAAGCTTTACTCTTGTTATTTATGATGTCTAAATGCCTGAAAGGAAATTAATCTCTTATAAGCTCTCCATGGCGTTCAGTACGAAAATGAAAACTTGGAAAGAAACCTCGTTAGCCAAATGCACGGAAAAGTTTTCTGTATTAAAGCTAATAGGAATCCTATATCATATTAGGCAAAAAGTCTGCATAGCCCTCACTCTGCTCTAATCACCCACATATTGCCTGAATGGACGAGGCAGTATTTCGAAGGCATACACAATAGGCGTTGTTGATGCTGGTGGTTTTAAAGAAAGAAATGTGCAGTGGGCTTCAACATGAAATAAACCATCTAATTCGCATGTAATCCCTCCCTATTTCTCAATCGGTTTGCGGTCAATACATTTCAGCGCGCTATAATAAATATCGTGCATGATGTAGCGTCATGTAACATGCTCCACGAAGTCGAAGCAAAAATAATTTTTTCTTCAGCAGAAAGCGTTTCTTTCCTTATCGTATCAGACTAGGCACACTTTCAAAGAGATAAGCAAACCTTTGTGAAAGGTTCAAGATTCTCTTAATACTGGTTGTCCACCTGAACAGCCCGTACAGCATCGAATACAGAAAGTTTAACAGGATAAATGTCGATGTCCTTGTGTTAACATTATTACTTTTTAATCACTCTCGCAGCACGCCATTTTACGCTGTTTCACTGTAGCAATCCCAGTATTTGTTTCTCTTGCCGGCATTACAGTAGGTTTCAGTTTCATCATCCCTGTGGTTGTCGCTTTTCTGTTCGATATATATATATATATATGTATATATATATATATATATATATATATATATATATATATATATATATATATATATATATATATATATATATATATATATATATATATATATATATATAAAGGGGGTAGGTGACTATGCGCGTTTATATACTCCATAATTATAACGTATCTATTGTGAGGTCATAAGGTACCCTTCGTACCAATTATTTCTGTTAGACAATTTCATTTTCTCAAATGTAAAGTGATCTGGACCAGCCCCTGTTATCAGTAATGCATCAGACGACAGCTCCGCTCTCACTGTGATTCGATCTTAATCAACCAAAATGAAGAATACATCCCCAACTTGCTAGTCTTCATTCTTCCTACATTTTCCCTCGTTCGCTCATTAACCTGTTTTCCTTGGGTAAAGCTACCATTGTTTACTGCGCTTTAACATTCAAGGTAGTGCACATCAAATTTCTGCACCTAAGACCATCAGAAAATGCCGTTATGAACATTGCTGTGCTATAAACAAGGCACAGGAATGTTCGTTTGATGATTATATGCATGACTTCTCTGCGAAAGCAGTGCAGAAAAACTGGAATCTATTTTAATATAAAGCTGCGTGAAGAATCAGCACGTATATTACTACAAGTAATCCAGTCATTTAAATAAGTAGCCTGTTTAAGGCTACTGGACGAAACAAAAGCGCTTTTTGCCTTGACAAAACGTACCAACACATATCTGTTTGTTGGTGCCTATATCGAGATAACTTGTCTCCTTATCGCAATGCTGTCAAAGCGATCAAGCACAGTTTTCTCGAAAACACTCTGTTTTTATTTATATGCAGAAGCCCATGAATGTTTTAGAAAATATTTAAACATAAAAAACGTCATACACATTAAGCACATAAATTATCACGTCCTGAAGAGCGAAGAATGCTTCACACTGTTAAATAATGCGTTTTAGTCATCTTTAACGATTTCATTTTCAGGTGTGATTCAGCGAGTGGTTGCTGTGATGATTTATTCACTCGGAACATTAGAGCTAATAAAAAAATTGAAGCTTTGTTGCTGTTGCAGCATTGGTGAAACTAACTCAAAATTTATAAAACCAGAAAAGTACGCAGCTATTTTTCAGTCACACATTTTATTTAACTCAAGTCTGTTCTTTCTTCCACCCTGCCATTCAATTCGAAAGTGGTTTCTCTCCACAAATCAGATAACCCCCAATGTTCTCTTGATCCAGGCTGATATCTTAAACGTCCGTCCTTTCTAAACTATAAGAACATGCAATATAATCACTCCTGGTGTATTATCTCGAAGTAAACTCTAACTCTTTCTTTAGTTCAACCCTCCACGATTTCCTAAAATTCTTGTCCTGTGAAACGAAGCTTTCATGATTAACTAATATCGTTGCCTCCGCCTTAGACACCGGATTATTTGGTGACAGCCTTGCTTCGTCGCCTCACGAAAGCCTTCAAAAAATGTACCCTAACAACAGCTGCTGCACAAAATTAGTATAGTAAAAATAGATCTTCGCATATTAAGAGAGCTTTAATGCTTTTTAACCACTGCTCTCAGTCGGTCTAACGATTGTAGCCGCCTCTTTGTTACATAACATCCGGCATCCCACAAGGCGTTGTTTGCGTCCTTTATTGTTTTTAGTTAGGGGTGTGTGAAAACTATGTTTTCAAAACAGAATCGAGTGCAAATATTAAAGGTCTGGCAACCAAATTGAATACGGACAGTCTAGCTAAAACCCGAATCAAGTACGAGATGTTTTTTTTTTTTACCAATATTGACTAGTGATGAAAACATTCGCGTGAAATGAGTACCTGGGTGAAGCATCAAAGTGCTAGCAGCGGCGCTGCGGTACAGTGTCATACTGTATGGAGTTGTAACCATAGTTGTCAAAAGATGCAACACTGGTTTCCACAAAGTGGCACGCAACATGGTATAACTCTATAATCGCCCTGTCACTCTTACAGAAAGTTATCTTTTGCTACTAATAAGTGCAGCGAATAAACTAGCGCCGCATCTCAGTAGTCTCAGTAGATGCGATGGGGGGGGGGGGGGGGGAGCTAAACTGAACCATGGCCTTCGCAATCGGACATAGAGGCAAGATTTTCTAAACTTGTCCAAGCCCTCCTGTCTAGTCCAATTTTGGACGCCAAATATGAGCATGTTAACGCTACCACACGCATTGACCGTGTGGAGGCCCTGAACTCCCCAGCCCACGCAGACCAGTTCACGAAATAAACTACGACGACACGCGTTATTCAATCTGTGTGACATTCATTCGGAAACTATTGGAAAATAATTTTGAATAATGACTATTTGATTAGGTTCATTCGGCGAATCCGATATTCGTACACCGGTATCTCTGCTATATGTTAATAATTTTCCTACTGGTATTAACTACACTCCTAAAGTTTTGCTGATGATTATGATTTTATCGAGAAACTTGCGCAACAAGTTACCGTCTTGTTCAATTTGATGTTACCAATATTTTTAACTGGTGCGAAAACTTTTTATTGACTCTAAATATTAGAAGATGTAAGATCATTAGCACCTCACACCATTCGAACCCCTCCGATCACTTTGACTAGTTTGCTAAAGAAAATAAACTGCAGCAAGTTGCTTAACTCAGATATATCGCTGTACTCGTAACCAGTAACTTCTCGTACAACAATTTCCAGAATTACTGGACAAAAATATTAATATCAAAATATTGTAAGGCACAGTTATAGAAATTTCAAGGCAAAGGTTAGTTCTTATGGTGCGTAGTGTTGTCTATGTTTTAAAGTTTTTCCATCGCTCGCACCCCGTAGTCAAGAATAGCTTAGAAAAGACAATAAGGAACGTTTTTGATGCCAGAAAAAACGTTAATAGCAAAAAAATGCATGCCTGCTGAGGGAACATCTGCGGATATACTGACTTCTATAGTAAAATTTTACAATATAAGAAAATATTCTATTAATAAACTCTCTCCCCGTTGAAAGATGTCTTTGTCCAGAACTGCTAGGTATGATGCACATTAACTCCATTACTAATAACGCCAATCGTGCTATTTATTTTACATCGCCACTTTGCTCGAGCCCCATTACATCCTATATTGATAGTGTGTAAACCACTAGTAACGCCTGAACTCTAATATGCTTCAGCAGTATTCAATCCAATTGAACACACATACCATGATCAACCTCATTTAATCTGTGCAAAATCACTTCGCTTGTATAATTGCCTAGAACTCTCATCGCACAGCTAACGTTTCATTTTATAAATGAAACCTTAGACAGCCAGATTTTCTTCTTCGTACGAAAATATCTGGCCTTTATTCTATCTCTAAGTTTTTTTTTTTCGGTTTGTCCATCATTAAAAAGAGAACTTGGTTTTCATAAAAGCCTTGACACATGGCATCTCGCATTGACCACCGGTCCAAAGACTTCGTTACCTATTGTCGTACTGATATTCTTTTAGATTCATTTCTACCCAGCACTAGAACGAAGTGGAACGGTCCTCCCCCTTCCATTGCCCATTTGGGGATGCACCACACAAAAACATCTGCACTTATAGACTACATTAATTAAAACCAGCATTGTTATTGTTATTAATACTGATTTTTCTACTTTTTATGTACTTTCTTTTTTTGTATTGTACCCATTTCCTCTATATTAAATTTTTCTGGCCCTGAGAGGAAAGAAATTAATATACGGATAATTAAATATAAACATTTCGCGCTGTTCCGCGCTTATTTTTGAAGTATAGCGTCTGTACTTTAAATTTGCGACATCACGCTTTCCTCGGTCTTATTCCTAGTCTTCATTTTCTCCTTAAAAGCGTCTTTCAACATCTAGCTGCTAGCAGAAGTCGCTTTCTTTAGACAGCATACGAAGTGTTTCAGAACCGCTTTAAGCATTTTCTTTTTTTTTTTTGCGCTATAAAAAATTCAAGACGGTCATGAATAAACTGGCGTTCAACTGCGAATAGCAGCGACAGTTGCGTCATATTAACCAGTAAGAACAAAAATAACACTGCGGTTTACTACCTATCAAAAATGCTGCAAAGTGCAAATATTTGATTTGGTTTTCTGCCTAACGCTTTGTAGGCTAGCTACCTTTGGCTACGAGCTCGCCACATCTAGCGCTATGTCCACTGTAAAAAAAAAAAGTACGAAAATATAACTTTCAGCGCTTACATTTCACCTGAAATGGCTTTTAGGACTATAACCTACACTCTAAATGTGCTGTTGAAGTCGTAGGCTGGCAGACTGAAAGAGCAGCCACAGATTGTGCACTTGCGCAAAGCGGGCTCCAAAACTATCCTAGTGATAGCGCAGCTTTTGACAGACGATCGTAGGCTCGAGCCTCTGAAGTCAGCTCCATCCAAAGTATCATATCCTAGGTCGTCGGCGTCCAGCATACCAAGCCTAACAGTGCTGTCCGAATGAGGGGACTGGGGTATCTGTTACAGCCTGTGTCGTCACTTCGGCGGACGCGGTTGTTGCGACGCGCGTCTGTTCTTTCCATCTTTTCTTTCACAACTTTTAACTCTCCTTTGCCGCCTGCATGTAGAAGCGATTGTGGCTCAGCTCCAGCCTGTGAGCAAGCCCGTGCACTTTCCTTTTCATCCGTCCTTCAGTCGCAACAAAACAACGCTGTCCGAATCAGTGTTGCAAACGTGTAGCAGCCCCAGAGAATTTCTCGGCGTACCTTTGTAACTTATAATAATAATAATAATTGGTTTTTGGAGGAAAGGAAATGGCGCAGTATCTGTCTCAAATATCGTTGGACACCTGAACCGCGCCGTCAGGGAAGGGATAAAGGATGGAGTGAAAGAGGAAAGGAAGAAGGAGGTGCCGTGGTGGAGGGCTCCGGAATAATTTCTACCACCTGGGGATCTTTAACGTGCACTGACATTGCACAGCACACGGGCGCCTTAGCGTTTTTCGTCCATAAAAACGCAGCCGCCGCGGTCGGGTTCGAACGCGGGAACTCCGGATCAGTAGTCGAGCGCCCTAACCACTGAGCCACCGCGGCGGGGCCTTTGTAACTGGCATTTCCTTTTCTCGACCATCACGTTCTGCAGTCCAGCCGGCCATTTGCTGGCAAATGCTGTACGTGCTTTCCTACGTGTATATTGGTTTAAGTCACCGCGGAAACTCACCTCGCTTGCGTGAGATCACGTTTCACCACGCTTACTTTACTTGTAGAGCTCTTTCACGTTTTCGTTTCGGCCACTCATCATTATTTTTTTTTTTTGCAGTGCTCTATCACTACCGAAAGAAGCATCTGTTGATCGTTACCGTACGTGCACGCTGGTCGTGGTTGGAAGTGGCCAGCGCAACTTTCTGCGTCAGCTTGGGTAACTCAACGTTGCCTCTGGTTTCTTTTTTTTATTTTTTTGCAGGCTATGTTCAGCTCTTCAGTGCTAACGTAGTGATTTGAGCGTTTACTCTCACAAGTTCTTGACGTTAGCGAACGGAAGCCGGTGGTTTGCGACACGCTCAGTAAGGAAAAAAAAACTCGTTTTTTTGGTTATATACTTTTTGTCCGCAAATTTCACGAACCATTCTTTATTTTTTTTTCTATAGTCATCCAAGTTGGGGCGTATCAAAAAAGAACTATGAACAGTAATTTTTCTTATCAGCACTCGTTCGTGCGAAATGAATTATTTAACGAGATGCTATATTTTACTTCAGAAGACGGGCCATACAAGACAAATGACGAAAACCTTGCTGCTGAAATTTTCAAGCGAGAAAGAATATATATTTTCAACCAAAACTTAGGTTTAGTGAGCATTTATTTACCCTGTCAAAACTGGATAGTTAATTAGTCGTCGTTTCACTTGACATGCTGTATGTGAGACCACGAATAAGAACCGAAATAGATGCTTTGCGGGCTTGTTTTAAATATATTTTTTTTTAATTTTCAATGCAAGCTAACACCCACTTTTATGCAGTGTTATTGCACTTCTTACTCTTTCACAGCGTTGGCTGTCTTATTTTAATTCTTCGGTTGAGCATAGTTGGTGTCGTCGCCGTTTGGTGAAGTGTGCTTTCCCCCATTCACGTACTTTCCTCGTGCAAGCAGGCAGTGCCTCGCGTTGACATCGTCGACATCATGTGGGGGCTCGCAGTTGAAACAAGACGCTTCCAAGCATCTCGAAACACCTCTCACGAAGTGATCCTGACATAACAGAATTGAAAAGCATCCTGCGTGACTGCGCAGCAGTGGCCGGCACTGTTGTGATAAAACCGCCACCCGCGACGTGGCACATCAGTCGCGTTGGGGCTGAGGCGAGTGGGATGGGTGGCTTCCAGGCCCTACGGGGCTGGTATCTAGGAGCTCTCACACATGTGGTGAGGGCTCCTTGTCACCGGGGTATCTGTTGCTAAACCGTCGTCGTCGCTACAGATGACGCGGTTGTTCCGATGCGCGTCCTTTCTTTCAATCTTTCCTCTCCTATCTATTTCCACTCTCCTACGTGGCAGCGATAGTGGGTCAGCTTGAGCTAGTCGATAGGCCTTTGCGCTTTCCTCTTCTTTTTTTCATTCGTTCTCTGAAGCAGCGCAGCACAGGGGCGTGTTTTTGCATTTCGCTATTTAAGCTCGTGTCCTCGGGCTCAGCAGGCAAATCTCCAAAACATTGAGCCGCTGTGGCGGATACGTATGTGGAAATCCAGAGCCAAAGACACCAACGCGCGACGGGTCGAACCGAGGACGAACTCTCTGGGGCTCTGCCCAAAAACGCGCTGCGACACGAGATCCTCAAGTTTATGCCCACACTTTTCCTCCCACTTTAATAGAAGACTCACTGAAACCTAACAAATGTTTTGAGTACAGTTCATCATTTTCTAATTCGTTTTGTGATCATGCGGTAATCATTCGTCGCTCTTTTTGTGTAAGCGGGTCGTGTCCAACATTCTTGGACAAAAATTTTTGATATGGGAATATTGCAAGGTACTCTTGCGCAACTATTAAAGGTAATGGTTTATTCTTCAGATCCGTAGCAAAATCGTTCTTTTAAAAATTTTCCATCGCTCGCATTCAGCAACTAAGACTGCTTAGAAACCCAATGGGGAACGTTTTTGGCGACAGCAAAAACAGTATTTGTAAAAAAAAAAATGCAAGCAAGCCCACGGGAGATCTGCGGATATATTGATTGTTATACTGAAGTCTTTTGTCCAGAATTGTTGCGTACGCTAAAGAAGTCTGAGGAGTGCATGAAACGTAAGCGCTCATCGTTTTTCGAAAAAATTCAGCACCGGGTAATTTTCATTTTCAGAGTTTAATTCCTGCTGCTACGTGGCTTCCGAAGCTGTGCTAGTTCTTTAATGATTCTAAATTGTCGTGCACCACCCGAACCAATTCCTACAAGCACTATCAAAGCGGGGTGAATATCCAAAGGAGCATGCCCTAGCGTTTGTCATGCAGAAAAGAATAGCACATAAACTCGAAACCTTGAAGTTCGAAAAATGTTCAGAACAGCTGATTCGTTATGAGCGAAGGTGCTTTGTATTCACCTCTTCTAAATATCGATCATTTCTTGCTGAGGTAAAAATATGTTCGGACAAATTTTGTGAAGAACTCTATGCATAGCAAAAAGATAAAGTACCAATAGATGGTTTAAAGCTTCTTCGGGCTTTTCTCTGCCTTGTCCTTTCTACTCTATTAAAGCCTGTCGTGAACTGAGAAGCGTAGGAGTGATCATCTCTATCACTGTAAATAAATTTTAATACAAAAAAAATGTGTAGCCATGAATAAAGCCGACACTTTATTTGCATTTCGTATTGTTAGGAAGCATGCAAAGTTCGTGGTGGCCTTCAGCTTTAAAAGCGAGGACTCCTACAGCAGTCTAGTTTCTCACCCTTTATTCAGATCTGCCGCGTTCATTATTGCGGGCCACGTAATACAGGCTTAGAATTACAATGTGGTGAAAACCGTCCTGCGTTTTGACAGTGATAAACGGCCGCGGTATGCAGCAGCGGACCTTTAATAACTGTAGCAAAGGTCGAGAGTGCAGCACCGAGAAGACACGTCGCGCAGATTTATTTCTATCTTGCTAACCTTTCCCACCCCGTTCTATTCACCTCCGTCTCACAAGATTTTTAATATACTGCGCTGCCAGGATTTGTATACGGGCAAGCATAGCTCGTTCTACGGCATATTTCTTTCATGGAAGCACATTTGAATGAATCAGAAAGGAAAAAAAAATAAATTCCATTTCGGGCTTTTCCCCGGGGTGAAAAAGCGACAGTGGTACAGGTCACTTTGTCGACACGAGTTGCACGAAATAGAGTTCCCTAATAGCGTGAAAACTCGGAAGGTAGCAGACTGCTACGCCACCTGCGGAGTTCGAACGAACTGACCAAGTGAAGTTAAAAGACGAGCACAGTAAGGAAACGAATACTGCAAGCCGCCATCGATTGCTGGATCTCCACCTTATAGGGGTGCCACAATCTGTTGACCGTCACAAAGTGGTCGTGTAGAATAGCCAAGTTTCGAAGCGGATTTCCTCCACTGCTACTAACATAGAGCTCTGCGACAAACCACGCGAAAGAGAGGACGGTACCGTTTATTATGGAGCTGTATATAGCCTACTCGTTATGAGGTAAGTCTTAAATCCGAATCCAAAATCGAGAAAGTGCCCTATGCAGCTATCACTTTACAAAAGATAGAAAAACCTTCCATTTCAAAAGAGCAAAGATGGCGACGTCAGTGTACGTTAAAGATCCCCAGGTGGTCGAAATTGTTCCGGAGCTCTCCACTACGGCACCTCTTTCTACCTTTCTTCTTTCACTCCCTCCCTTATCTCTCCCCTTACCCTTACGGCGCGGTTCAGGTGTCCGCCGATGTGAGAGACAGATACTGCGCCATTTCCTTTCCCCAAAAGCCAGTTATTATTACTAATATTATTATTATTATTATTATTATTATTATTATTATTATTATTATTATTATTATTATTATTATTATTATTATTATTATTATTATTATTATTATTATTATTATTATTATTATTATTATTATTATTATTATTATTATTATTATGCGTACTGTACTTGCCCTCAGTTATAAAATCAATGAAGCAGAATATATAGATTGGCTAAACCACTCATTGCTGCCGCTCAATAACCATTCTTGTGTCCCCGAAAACTAACACCTCTTGGTATGGGGCGAGTAAGAAGCCACATAGGTAATAATTCGTTATTACTTAAGCAAAAGACGCGGTAACTGTCTATACCTAAGTGCACACCTGAATCACAAATTTTGAAAATTGGTTTTTCAGTAAAGGAAGGGCACAGCAACTGTCTCGCTCATGACCCGACATGAAGTAAGAACAGAAGGAGAGAGTTAAAGAAGGGAGGAAACTGTCACTGGGGAGAATTCCGGATTAATTTTGATCGCCTGGAGGTCTGCTAACGCGTGCCGACATCGCTCAGCACACGGGTGCCCTTTGCGTTTCGCCAACATCGAAATATGGCTGCCTCGGTCCGGATTTAGCCCGATCTTTATGGAACGGGTGAAAGTGGAGGGGAAGGGGGAGGGAAGAGATGGCAGAGTGATTTTGAGAGCCTGCCTACGCCCTGCGGGTGTGACAGCCGGGGCGTCTGCCGACTGAGTACACTTTCCAATGCGATAGTTCGAAGTTTGACAGTGTTCAGATTTACAAGTAAGGAGATTAAAGAGCGATGTTCACCGTAGTTCGGCTCCCGCTTGATGTATTCTGGGAAACACTCCCCCGTGTGCGTGGACGCGGAAGGTCGTGCCAAAGCCGGAAACGCTGCCTTCGGATAAATTTGGATCTCGCCAGCGTCGTGAAACCAATTACCGCTTGATGTGCAAAACCAATTACTGCTTGATGAGCAGCCTCAAGAGACCCGTCGAATTCTCTTGAGGCTGCTCCTATTTCTGATCAAGCTGTTTTTAAGAGAAAAGCGAAACTATGTCAATGGATGCAGTCATCATATTTTAATTTTTCAATGAAAGCTTCACGTCATTTACAGGGTAATGCTGCAACTTTCATCATTCTGTGTTCCGAACTTTTGCTGTCAGATTGGTAATTGGATATGAAAATTTTGTGTGCAGAAAATGCTTGATGGAGATTGCTCCACTGCCTCGGTACGTCCGAGGATTAGATTCCTGTCGTAACTACCCTTGCGCCGCATGTAGTGCTTGCTCTCGCCCTCGTTTCATTGGCTGATGAAACCCGCCTTCGATCCCTACTTATCCAGCTTTTCTTGAGAACTTAGCCTTGAAAATACCTTAGTCCAGTATAAGATTTTTCAGCTTCGTTGACGTTGACATCTCATATTAATTTCTGATTGATGTATAGTGTAACTCGTCAAAGGAACTGCGTCATAGTCATCATCATAGTCAGCCTCAGTATGTTCACTTCAGGACAAAGTGCTATCCGGTTCTGCGCCACCATCCCTCATATTTTTAGTCTCTACACCCCATCTGACTTTATTGCCTCCCTTACTGCACCTTCCTTCTCGAAGAGTCCACTCTGCTGCCTTAACAGAAAAAAGGCCGGCGATTGGGGATAGTTAGTACGTCATGTTGAATCAGACAGCACTATGATGAAATTGGACAAAAGATAGACTACGAACAGGATGAATGGTTAACTTGTAAATGTTTAGTTTTGAACAGATAAGGGCTTTAAACAAGGATTGGGTCGGCACACACAATGACATTTTCTTCCAGCATTCACGTGGGTGGAGTGTTAACGTGTCCCCTATGTGGTACTGGCTGTTAGATTTCAGAGAGCAGAATTCCGACTTGGTCAGTGCGATAGACGGAATGCTCGCGTATTTGTCCTCTTTCATTGTCATCATTATTTATTTGACCTGTATAATCAGTATAAGAGGCATAATCGAAAAATAAAAAAATCAGAAATAAAGACATCGCTGTGGTGGCATTCCGGTATCCGCCTCGGCGGATGCTGCGTTTGTTTCCCCTTTGTTCCCAATTTGACTGACGTAATTGTATGTGGCGGAGTACGATTTTCTGTGCTAAGATGATAGCGCTGCTTTGGTAAGGCACGTGGAGTGAAAACGTGGGCGTAGCCTGGGGCTATAAATGTATGGGCTTTTCTCGTGCAATAAACAGGTGGAAGTTGGCGCCTGTCCGTCATCTCCTCGCCTTTTTTGTGTATGTAACTTTTTTTGCGCCAAGGTGTTTTTCCATGTTTCAAAATACCAAGATGGCAGGTAGTTAGCCTGCCATGTGTCATTAAGCAGAGTTATGCACAAAAACACTCATAAGCAAACTCACTAATATTCACTAATAAGGTGTTTGGCATAGTAATAAATGAGTGCATCTGGGAATTTACCTTCACCCGTTAATAAAAGAGCACTAAATTTTTGGTCGCTGTTCTTGAGCGCAGTTGCGACGTAGCTGCGATAGCATCGCAGTTTCTTTGACGTCACGAGCGATTTACATAAACTGCGTGTCCCCGAGACTGTATACAATGTACGTAGTCAGCGTATCAAGTACGTTTAAGTTGCGACGCGTGCCTATCTTCATGGCTTTACGTTGAAACTGCGCCATATCCGCGCCCGTTGCTTCGGCCAATCAGTAAGCGCTTCGAGGATCGAAGTAAGAATATCTGTCCAGGTGAACTTTGGAGTTTGCGGCGGCGCCATCATCAGTGGCATCGCGTACATCATGTACAAGACATCAACAGCAGAGCTTCGATGGCATGCTGCAACACAGTGTACTGTATCCATCGGCCCAAGAGCCAATGCAATAGACGCCCCGTCGAAAAACAACCAAAAATTTTTGTACATGCAAAAAATTCCTAGTAGTATTATAAGAGATGGCCTTAAAAACAAGAGAAAATCTTGCAGTAACAATAGATTTTATCTGTAGTTTTCGCACAGCACCGAACCAGTAATGTCATGACAAAAGATGACTTCGCTATACTAAAGAAAATATCTGTCGTCACGACAGAAAAGCAGAACATTTTGACGTATCTTCTATCCGACTCTCTCGTATTTTTCGACTTGGCGGACCAGAATCGACACGCACTCTGTTCCCTGGATATGCCAAACAAACATTCATGCCAAGAAAGGGTTTGCACAAAGCGCTTATTTACGATGCCCGAGGAATTCCTTTGCAAATCGATTAAGGGCGTCCGAAGAAGGAGACGCCTGCTTCTTAGTCGATAATCTCCTATGAAAGAACTCTTAAAGAAAGCCTGATCACCCTAAAAATGAAAAAGAAAAAACGCAGGAAAAAAAAGCGATACGAATACTGGTTTTTCTCGAATCTGCATTCAGTTTCACTGCTCGCGAAATTCGACGCGTGCAAACAAACGAACCGTGGATGTTCGCGCAGCGTGACATTGGGCTCCGAGGAGGTGGGCCGGAACGCCTCTTGCGACACTTTGGACCCACAGCGACGTGTTTGAGGAAGCTGCTTGTTTACTCTGTCGCGCATCTTTCTCGCTAAACAGTGAAAAGTGTTAGGCGGCCGGCTGTAAAAAGAGAGCACGCAGTCTTGCTTTCCCTCCGTTGATACCCACATTCTCTCGTTCCGCAATGCGCCAATGCGGGCGTCACTCCGTCGGGTAAACGAAACAGTGAAACGAGTGCCCGGATCTCGAGAGCAGACATTACGGCTTTCACTTCCTGCAGGAGGTAGGGCTCGCAGCGTTAGCGTCTGCGGGATTTTTTTTTCTTCCGTTGCTTTTGCGGAGGCTATGTAGGTCGACCATTAATTAGGGTCTCCTGGTTTCAGCTACTCGGATCAAAGCAATTCGCGCTGAAAGCTTCACTCGCAGCACGAATCAATTAATGTTAGTAAACACTAGAGACTGGCAGCAGGTAACTAGAAAGGACTGTCATGCGAATGCAGCCATCCTTTCTTCTGTGTAATGCGAAAGTGGCAGATGCACCGTCCTCCACACGCCTGTCTAAAGCGCTGTAATGACGCTTCATGGAGCACTGTCATTTATGAATGGCCTAGGAATCAAAACAAGAACTTGCGCACTTCCGTGTATCATGTTTATCCGCTTATGTACTTAAAATCGATACCATGGCCACCAAGCATCGGCGATTGTCATAAATGTGCAACACAGCGCTCCGTTACAGCGCTCTAGACAAGTCTGTGGACGACTGTACTATCACCATCGAAATATTACGGCATGCGTGTTCCCTGAAAAATGTATGCTGTAGCTTTGCCTCGCCACCCAGTGGTGTAATATTGTTACCAGCGGATAGAGCATGCACGCCCCCGTGCCGCATCACATTTCACGTGAGTGGATTACGTGGCTACGCTAAAATAAATTTTATTCCGCACACTCGCGTTTCGCAAACTTTTGATCAAAGTTTTATAGCTGCAACAACTACGCTCAAAATTCATTGCCTGGTCATGCTTTTTTATTTACATTTTTTACCCAACTGCGGGTTGGCAACAAAAAATTAGGAGCACAGTATATTCCTTCGATTAGGATAACGACATGGACGTCAAGGAGAAGGAGAAGCTGCATTAGGACAAGGACATTTAAAAGTCGATGTTTCAGTACTCTTTCGTTCTCTACGAGTTTTTCCGCAGCATTAAAAAATCGTGCAAAAAGACACTTGCTCTTATGCCTGCTACGAAACAGTTCTCCGATGCGCCGGGTTACCATTCATGGCATTGACTCTTCCGAACCACCCCCCCCCCCCCCCACACACACACACACACAAACACACACACTTTTTTTTTCAAAAGTTTATTAGCAGCTTACTTGTCTTCAATGCATATTCTTCTTTTGTGGCGAGGTTCGTGAGTATGTACTTGGGAAATAAATATATAGCTGCTGTAAAATACGATCCATCAAAATACTTTCTCCTAATCCGCCTTTTATAGTTGGTTACAACTTGCAGCATTAACAGTGGATATGGCTGGAAGGATTAACAGTTGATTACGGCTTGTAGCCTAATGGACATTCACGAACGGCATATACGCCTCATTTTCATGTGTTCGTCCCGAAAAAGAGGGAGATGTCTGGAAGTCTGTCGTATTACCACATGTGCAATTCGTTGGGCTCTGTCATCGAAACCTGAAGCACCTGAGCTGCGACTAGCGGGAATAAAAGGACAGGGAGAATGAAAGAAAGTGGGGAGCGATAAGAAGAAAGGATAGGAAAGGGCTACTATACACTATGTCGCGTCCCTCATAGCGTCAGTCGTTTTGGGACGTTAAACCCCCATAAACAATAAACCATATAAATATAGTCGTTTCTTGAAATGTTTCCTACTCTTAATATGTGACCGTCAGAGCTTATGTAGTGGTCGAAAGAAATCGCAACATTGCATGCGTTTTGAGCTAAGGTTAGTACCCACACGGGCAGTAAAGTTCTAGACAAGGTAACAGTCGTGAAATATATAGGAGGTGTAAATAAAAAGTCATTAATTTATGGCTTTCGCAATTTCCAGAGCACGCAGCTACGTAGAATGCTGTACTCGCGCCACTGTAATGCTGCCATTGCAACTGAATGATAAAAATCCAAGACCTAATTTCGCTGATATCACAACAAGGCAGAATTACTAAATGACGCGCGTGTGAAAAAAAGGGTGCGCCCTTTTATTGAGACTGAAATTCACTCCGTGCAGTGTGTGGGGTAGTTCCTTATCTGTAATCGGCGAGCTACAATCTATGCAGGAGGAAATCATTAAAGTTCCTGCACATACCGCCGACACTGAACGCAAAGAAAAAAATTGGTAGGGGTTTAACTTAGTTAAACCTAGCAGGCGTGCGAAAGCAGGTGGTCGTTTTTCAATTGCAGGAGGCACCTCAGCTCCGCCTTAAGGGCACGACGCGATGTATTTTGTTAATTAATGTCCATATATGCAGAATTTCCCATTTTCTACTTAACCTTCATAAATGGCGGCGAGTCCTCGTGCCACTACCAGTGCAGTGGGGCAGCGGTTAAGTGATGCGCCACTGCACTGACAGGTGGCTGTTTCTATCACAGCCACCCGTAGCGATTGTGCGATCCAAATTGTTCAAGGATGCACTGACGGTACCCTCTTGAAAACCTGGCTTAGTGAAGCTTTCGCTTCTAAAAAGCTCTCATAATTCTACCTAACTCTTCGCCGATCCATTACCACTTTGAGCCGTTGTCATTAAAATATTTGCTAATGATATGAAAGCCACTCATATCTTAAGTGGCTCAAATCTCTTATAGTATAACAAGTCAAATATTAAGCTAAAATGGCGCCGCATATAAATAAACGCACCAAAGAGGTCGATCGCATAGGAATTCCATGTTGGCTTCTAATCAGTGCGTTTACAGTAATGCGAAGCAAACCGAAAGGATTTACTCACTACAAAAAAAAAGCAAAAATGCTCACCATAAAATTCACTTTTTAAAGTGTAAGAAACCATTTCAATCTACAAGTCGAATACAAATTTTTGACACTTTAGCTTCCTACTAGGTCTGTACTACTGCCCTTAGCCTACTTGGCATTTATTGCTCCGCATACAGTCAATTTATACTAATTAATAATTAATGCCATGTGGCAGACAATTCCCATCCGGAACCACAACGGACGACTTCAGGGGTACGACGTATTCTATATCGTCTTTGCACTAATAACACTATGCTTATCCAGCGTTCTGATAATGTTCACCGCAACAGCGATACAAGTGCAACATTCCCATACAGTCTTATCATATATTTGAGGAAAAAACCTCGCCAAACTCTTTCTGGAAATGTCTAAAGGATAATCAGTTATATCTAACCCTTGCAATTGAACGTTTATTTTCTATTTTTTATTCTCACTAAATGAACAATTTGTCCTACATAATTTATTCGCAAGTTCAGCGGCGAAAGCACGACCTCAATCACATGTTTTTCAGCGCGTGATTCAACAGATACCATTGATAGCCATGGCTCGTGGTTTTCCTAAATGGGAACCATTTCTAGGACCCCGCCTTGGCACTGTCCAAGCATTCGGTGTGGTCTCAAATGAATCCAGCACAGTCTCATCTTCTACGTCAGTGTAAATTAAGAATAAGAAAAACAAAGATTGAAAAAATACTGTGACTGTCACGCCAAATTTTCTACGACGTTATTGCAAACCGTCATGGGTAGTCCTGCGTAGTTCATCTTTTGTTTACGTCTGTACCAAACCCTAGCCAATCTCCCGCCGCTGGTGAGCGCCATTTCAACTAAAGGAACAAGAACGACAACAAGACCCACCGGAATAAAATAGTCTCGATTGATTTACAGCCCTTTATGCGAGCTCCTTCTAATACACGTTCACGTTCATCCATATGCTCAGTATACTTCTGCTGTGTACGTTCATGCTCATCTTACAGTTTTCCTTATAGATGCTCTCGCAAACTTTATGAATGCTAAGCAAACAAAACGCCTTCTGGAAACCGTCAGTTGATTTGTATTCAACGCAGCATAATTTCTTAGTATTCTGAATCAATATGGTGTTTCACTAGTGATCAATTTTAGTCGCCAGCTGTATTCCAATGCTTGTAATTATTTTTATTATCGCTTTGAAGAAATCCACGTTTTCGATGTATTTTAATTGCATTTTATTCGTTTAAGAAAACAGCCCTTCGTTTATTTCATAGCTCTTCCTGTTATTCATTTTTCCTTTCTTATAAAAGCGTTGTATTTTCTGCACGTATTTTATTTAAAATCAACACTTGCTTTTTATTTATAAGGCCTCATTTTAAATGAGGTAGCCGGCTATGCCTATCTACAAACAATCGACGGATTTACGATGTCTGGAACGTCACTTGTGGAAAGAGAAAAATCAAGCCTTGTTGCATCAAACAAACCAAGAACTGGGAAATCCTAATCTTTTGGAGGTGAAGCATAATATTTATTTTTAACGAAGCTCCCCGCCTTAATTTCGGTTAAGACGCCCTGAAAGCACATTTTCGTGCCTATGTTTAATTTAGCTATTTCATAAATCAAGATTAATTCATTTACTTACCAAACAAAAAGGTTATTTTAGCAGATATCAATTTTGCTGTTGATTTTTATTACCTGATTTGAATGTTATTCGACCTCCGGCTTTCGCTTTTCGCGCTTCTTTCTTATTTTCTACATTCCGGTATGTCCTTTCTTCAGTATGTTCCTCGGCTCTAATTTCTAAACGCGTGTTTTGCTTCAATTTCTTTCCTCTGCGTCTTTTGCGTGCGCATCGCGATCTCACAGTCTCTGTGATGGTGCTACTCCCGGACGGAAGCGTCACATAGTCCTAGGGGCCAAAAATGTTGACGTAAGGTGCCACGTCTTTCGATATCATAGCAATATCATATTACAGCCTTACAGCAAAGAAAAAAAAAGAAGATACAGCGATAGAAATAAACGAAATGCAAACATGTCCACGCTTAACCGATAGGACACGTTGCGGCAACATAAAAAACAAGCTGTGCACAAAATCCTTTATTTTCCGAATATCCAAGACCCGCCGCGGTGGCTCAGTGGTTAGGGCGCTCGACTACTGATACGGAGTTCCCGGGTTCGAACCCGACCGCGGCTGCTGCGTTTTTATGGAGGAAAAACGCTAAGGCACCCGTGTGCTGTGCGATGTCAGTGCATGTTAAAGATCCCCAGGTGGTCGAAATTATTCCGGAGCCCTCCACTACGGCATCTATTCCTTTCTTCTTTCACTCCCTCCTTTATCCCTTCTCTAACGGCGCGGTTCAGGTGTCCAACGATATATGAGACAGATACTGTGTCATTTCCTTTCCCCAAAAACCAATTAAAAAAAAATATCCAAACATAGACGGCTGACTTTCGTGGAATGCCGAAAAGCTTTGGCCATTACGCAGCGAAGAGACCGATGCTTGCCGATCTGATTATTTTTCTTCTGCCGGCATGACAATGAGGCGGAACTATTGGAAATCGAAATGTCTTATCACGCAAGACCCGGACGTCCTCGTCGGTAAAAGGGAGACGATTATTAAACCTCACACCGTCCGTTCCCGAAAATTCTCGAGCAATTGCCGCAGTGCGGGTGTCGCATGCCCCTTTTCAAACCTCCCCAAGTCCCCCTCAAACAAAGTGCGATGTTTTTTCTTGATGGTTTCATCGCCGCTATTCTCTATTTCTCTTTTTTCTCCTCTCTGCAAACTTATTCTCTTTTTGTTCTTATTCTTGTGAAAGGCTTCACAGATGACGAGTGAAACTTCTCTAGTAAATCACAAGGTTCTGTAGTAAACGCGATGACATTCCTGCCAATCATCTTGGATTGGGACTTCAAGTACGTGACCTTTTTGACAACATGTGTGTCTGCGTTTTAGCGGGGTCTCGCTTTAGCTCGATATACTTTATTCGAATGAAAGATATTCGGTGCCGGATGAATGGCGTGTTGAAGTGGTTTGAGAAATTTGATCCTGTTAAGGATGGCGTATTAATGAAGGTCGCTTTCCGGGTTGGTTTAAAATAAAAAATAGTAGGGACGGTAGGAACGATCAAAAAGCGGCGACCTGCGTCATGGAAAACGAAAACACTCCCACTGATATTCATTCTCGTTATTTTAGAAAAATTCATGTAGTTTTAAGTCCACTGCTGGAAATATTCTTAACACAATTGATCCAATTTCAAAGTAATATTTGCTCTCTCCTTATAGGCTTCGCTATAACCCACCAACAGCCGCCAGCTCTTGAGCCCGTCATTATGGAAATAACGTCGCATTGCATGTGCAGTGAGGCGTTTCAAGGGTCAGCCCAAGGTTATTACAATTCTTCCGGATTACTTATTGACAAAAAATGCATCAATGATGTATTCTGCCGTAACCAAAACTTCCTTTCATAACACCACAAAATCTCTTCTTGGACATATTTTTCCTGAACGACTTTAAAATATACCTGCATTTTCTCCGCGTTATTTTATAGCTTTTTGTTCGTTATTTCTTGTTTTTTTGTCAGTACTAACGACGAATACAGTGCAGTAATTGTCCAATAGCTACCCATTGCGCATCTTTTTGTTCTGTTTTTTTCTCCCGTGCTCCTTCATATATTTCAAGCAAGGCCGACCAGTGAAAAAAATTGGCCGCTATAACCAACTAAAGCTATACTACAAAACACCGGTCTTTAGTATCCAGTTTTAAAAATTATTCAATCAGAATGCGCTTTTTGATGGAAGCGAAGGAAACAAGCTCGTAAATTACTGGCATAAACTTGTCTCGCGTACTGAAGAAAAATAAAGCTTAGATTGCTATATTGTACCGGTACCCTAACTGAAGCATCGGCCTCCAGCATTCAATTATGGTAACTGGTTGCGACACAGTAACCAGCTCGGAAAAAACACAACGGAAAGCGAAAGGAAACCAATGGGACACCCGCTAGTGTCCCCTCGGGAACTGGAACACGTATTTATTTATTTATTTATTTATTTATTTATTTATTTATTTATTTATTTATTTATTTATTTATTTATTTATTTATTTATTTATTTATTTATTTATTTATTTATTTGTTTGTTTGTTTGTTTGTTTGTTTGTTTGCTTATTTATTTATTTATTTATTTATTTATTTATTTATTTATTTATTTATTTATTTATTTATTTATTTATTTTATTTATTTTATTTATTTATTTATTTATTTATTTATTTATTTATTTATTTATTTATTTATTTATTTATTTATTTATTTATTTATTTATTTATTTATTTATTTATTTATTTATACACCCTCCGGGTCCGAAGGGATTACAACGGAGGCATCGCATATAGCTGATGCAGCGCCGGCTCCGAAATGCGTCCCCGGAGAAAGCGCTGCACTCAGCCTTCTTTGCTTTCGGTCAGTGTTCGGCAGACAACCTCAAACGTCCGCAGCATCGCGGTTATCGCACGCAGTAGCAGCAGTTTATCGAACAACGAAGCAGATGCAGTGCAAACGGCCTATTGGTGAAGCTGTGGCGCGGTGGAGTTCAATGCTGATCGTCGTATTGGCTAAATTTTGTAATCTTTTTTTTGTTTCTTTAGTTCGTACAGGAGTCACGCGAAATCTTTGTGCAGCAGCACAAAGGGAAAACCTTTCCCCACTGCGACTAACTCAGGGGTTTTGTCACTTCCTTTGCTGCAATTGCAGCTCAGTTTTGCGCGTTCCCCTGAGCATGATACATATCTTCAGTCGAAAATACCTACAGCCAAAAAAACAAAATTTACTGATTTTACTGTCCTTTCTCCAAATTTCCCGAAAGCTCGTGAAAACTACGTTTTCTCTTGAGGCTCAATATTAGAGTTAAAATCTCCTGAAAAAAAGAAATTTTCTTGTTCAGGAACTGATGCTAGTCGTGTTAGTCGTGGGTCCGGGCGGAGCGGAATGAAAACTTTGGTCGGTTAGTTTGTTCGTTCTTGCTATCATTGCTGCGTATTTCTGTAGTTTATTGTGTTTTTTTTCGTTTTTCGTCGGAACTTAGTCTCATGAACTTGTTTGCTTCTTTCGAATCTTCAGGAATAAAACCTGTGTTAGTAGAATGCGCTCAACGTCTCTGTTTGTCTCTCTAACGCGTCCCTGTTTGCCCAACCAGCGCAGCCTTTGTAATGGCGATATTCCAATGCGCCCAATCCCAAGAACTTCTTAATTGAAACAATTACTTCTCTGCGAGTCATCATTTCGTTGGGAATTTTATAAATATTCCTCCATAAAAAATAATAAATCATAAAACACTCGGCCAATGAAGCACTCCTTTCAGCAGATCCTAATAAAAAGTGGAGTAGTAAGGGGATAAGCGATGAAATAAGACTCCTTGATGCCGACGCTTGGAACAAGCCACACATAATCTCTCTTCACTGAAACGCGGCGCAGGAAATGAAGTTCCACGTCAGCGGATCTCGCACGAGTCCTCTCAGGGCGCCAAGCCCGTCTGCGGATGACGTGCTGCTATGACATAAATTCTTCTTTTATTTTTTTCCTTAGTCGGATGCTTCAGTACGCCTGTTAATTTTCTACTTCAGCCGTAACGCGACGCCGCCTGCGGCCAAGTCACTTAGTGTTCCGCATTCTACTAATTATCCCTGGTATCTTCTCTTTCTGTCTTCAACATCCCGCCCTTGTTAAGAACACAGCTGACACCTAAGTCGTTCCACCAGAGCATTTATATCCCTCTTTCTCTTTACCTTCCTACCTTGCTGTTTTTCTATATCTCGTACTGATCACTCACTCTGGCTTGTTTCTGGACTTGCCATGCGGTGTAAGGAAATATCAACACGACAGCATATCCTCATTAATTATTCACGTCGAATTAGCCTCGCATCAGGTGTTCACGGCGCATAAAGTGTTTCGCGCTGCACTGCCGCTGTCCGGAACGAGAGGGTGATGCGATGAAACTCAGAGGACCGGGGCTTTTTCCTAATGTGAAACACTTCCGGAGTGCGAAAGAAAAAGCCACATGTGAAAGACCATAACTTCCACAAAGTCACGAAAGTCGTTGCCTTAGGTTGCGCTCCACTAGAAAGACTATTTTCGTACTTCCTCTTTTCCCGACATGGCGCTCCTTAACAGACTTCGCTTAGTTCGCAATTAGCAGAAATGGGCGGAGATATTACCAGTTCCAGGCAGGAAAACGTTATACGGATTGCTATTCGCCGTATGGTGTGTCGCTGAGTGGCCATTTGCTCGATTTTTTGCTTTGAAAGGTTTTCTTTCGTACAGGAGTCGGACTGAAGTGCCAAGTAAATGGAGCGTTCTCTCGGAGAAAAGAAATTTAACCACTGCATTCCCTCTACCTTTTAATTTGTTCATCTGGCTTTATTCAACTGCGAAAGCAAAATCCGAAAATGTCGTTTCAGTGATCCAGTCAAAATCATGGTAATAGTCATTCCTGAAGACCCGTTCGAAGTGCTCCATGGTGATGACAGCCCATAGCGTATGTCATTCTTATCTCTCATTTCATCTATTATTTTTATCATTGTTCTGATTTTGTAAGCACTCAATCCGTATTTGAAATTCTACCTGTAAATTTTCGTAGCGTATAAAACATCACAAGATGATAGACACGTGTTTGCTTTGACAAACGAGTAATACTTGTATTTATAATGCTAAATCAATTATAATAATAAATAATAATTGGTTTTTGGGGAAAGGAAATGGCGCAGTATCTGTCTCATATATCGTTGGACACCTGAACCGCGCCGTATGGGAAGGGATGAAGGAGGGAGTGAAAGAAGAAAGAGAAATAGGTGCCGTAGTGGAGGGCTCCGGCATAATTTCGACCACCTGGGGATCTTTAACGTGCACTGACATCGCACAGCACACGGGCGCCTTAGCTTTTTTCCTCCATAAAAACGCAGCCTCCGCGGTCGGGTTCGAACCCGGGAACTCCGGATCAGTATGCATTTTTGCCAACCAGTCGTAATCATCGCAAAAATTCATTCTTTTTCGTGCTTTCTTCACAGAAGTTCTCTCAACACGTCGTAACAGTGATCTCTCTCTATTGAAGTCTAAGCTGTGATCACTTATAATTTCGAAATGGAACCGCCTTTTACTGCAGCTTCATATATAAATTTCAGTTGCCATGCAAACTTGTTTTTCCCTCCATGACAGTGTAACGTTTCCTACCACATATAACAGTTTATAGCGGCCTAGAAAGTGTTCATTTGTGCAGTAGTAAACGTTAGAGTGAGCCAGGGAGTGAAAAGCAAGTTTTCATGGCACTGCAGTTTCTGGGCCACACATATGAATCTAGACAGATTATTTTAATGCCTTATTCATAACGCTATGAGCTGAAGCAAGGGATGCATGTACGATCTTGTCTGCTTATAGCATTGAAATCAAAGCTGCAGATAAGAAGTAAGAAGTTTTACTAATAAATTATACGTAGCCATTTCCTCGTTGAGGAAGAAGCGAAGGTTTGCAAATTGACTTCTAAGCTTAAGCTCTCAACACAAGAAAGCAAAAGTTCATAATTTTGATTAAAACCAACTGCGCCCTAGTTTACCTGGACAAGAACAGTAAAAGGCTTAGACACTAGGCGACAGTCGGCAGTGAGCGCGACAGCATCCAAGAATGTGAATAAAGAGAATGACTATAGGAAAAATGACAAAGATCAGTAAGAAGTAACGCTTAAAAAATGGTAGTTAGAAGGCAACTATAAGTATCCAGATAATACTCCGGCTCTCAGCGAACATTCTAAAACTTAAAACGCATAAGCTTAACCAAAGGAGTCTTAAGTCGAAGTGGCTGGAGCATAATGATGAGGTTGTAAGCAGAGCTGCAATATTAGCCAGAAGGGAGACAGGAACAAGGAGAGCTAAACTAGCAAGCCTTAAACAAAACGCTGTTCCGCATGAACATGCACACATACACTAACATCCAGACGACGTTCGAAAAGAAAGGAATCCACCTTTACGTGACATCACCAAAATATGTATCCTCGCTCTAGTGAACAGAGATCAAAAGCGCTTTGACGCATGCATTGCCTTTGTGGTGCATCACGAAGTCTTAAAAAATTTCGTGCGTTTCTCTCTATGGTGTGTCTCCAGAATAATGCCTCCACGAAAACGTGCAACCACGTTTTGTGTGACTGCACAAAGGGGCGCAGCATAGTTATGAGAGAACTCTGTATGTGTATTCATTCATTTACCTTCCTTCATCTGATGCTAATGCGTGCATACATTTTCACGCAGAAAGAAGTCTATCTGAACACTGTTAATTCAGCGCCATTTGCTTTTATATTGCCACTTTGCCTTGTAATCTCGCGTTGGTTTTAATTTATTGATTACGTATGGGCTTGGATGTCGGAGTTGTTCAAGCAAGTTTGAAATAAATGCATAGACGTTGTGATCTAAGAATACATCAGCTGCGATGTTCATTTCGCGCAATTTAGCTTAGTTTCAAGAGCAAACGTTAAGTAATTAATTTGTCATAATCAGGTGTAAGAAAGATGCCTAGAAATGGCATTGTGATACAAACAGAACAGTGAGAAACCATACAGGAGTGCGCTATTTGAACCAAGCAAATTCGCTTAACTAATGTAGTTAGAGCATCGACACCAGTAACACAGCAGCAACACCGCTACGATATAAACGAGGTCATTAAATACACTTAGCCTGGGAAAAGTCGTTCATATAGGCAGATATAACATGAAGGTTTGAAATTAATGTATATTGAAAGTTTGCCTAATTCAGGCATCAATGTCGTGCGCCGGAAAACAATTCCTTCAAAGTGAATGTGTTGTTGCCAGTATGATTTCTTTTTCTCTTCTTACGTTCCCCAAAAATGCGTCTGTCTCCAACGTTCAACATGCCTGAACTGCTCAGCCGCTCCTCTGAACTGCAGAGTGAAACCTTTTGGGTGGAACCAAGCAAAGTCAGAACAGTCGAGTTTCTCACTCACCGGACAGTGCCGCCAGAAGAGAATACGGCGACTCGCGAAGCATTTTCTTTCGCCGCCGCTCAGGAGTGCCCAGCCAAAACGCAGGCGCTAACCTTTCTCTATTGGGACCCGGTGCGCCTGAGTCTTCACGCAGCAGCCGCGCCTCGACTGCAGCCCTCAGTAGCCGACAGCTCGGGGAGCGCGTGGTTCGCACGCGCTCACCCTTCACCTTCCCGCCGCGCATGCGCAGACGCCCTCTCTCTCTCTCTCTCTCTCTCTCTCCACTGCATGCGTTGCGGCCTGGCTGCTTGCTCGCGCCCACTTCCTCGTTACCTCCTATCCTCGCCAGACTTCCGAACCACGGCTCACCTCCGAATGCTCTCTCTCTCGGAACGCTTGGGTTCTCCGACATCCAATGATGGAGTCGATAATGACGGTTTATCTTGGATCACAAGCAGGAAGGCCTCTCTGTTATCCCAAGTCTCTGTCACCCTCGCAAACTATGGTAAGGAGCGAGGTGCAAAGGCGAACGGACTACATTAAGTCGTTGTGGGTAGGGGAAAGCAAAGCCGCAGTAGAGAGAGGGCTCTGAAGGAGATAGTTTCTCCGCGTAGCCTTATGCATCTTCGTAGAAGATTGCAAACAAATGCGCCAGATAGAAGGAATTAGAAGGAACTCAGATTCAGGAGAAAAAGACTATGATAGTCAATTTGTAAGTTTGGTAAATTTTTATGAAATGCTCTACAATTTCGATGTTGACACCATGGATGGCGAGTATTCCTATTCGATCTAACATACGTCAGATGTCAGCGAGAGGTGGTGCTCTATTTACGTCCAATGTGTGTTTGAACCGAACATGTCAGCACTTGAGATGAAAATGGCGGCACGAGTTCTTCACTTTAACAATAACCTCTACCGAAGGTCAGTAGGCGGCTTCGCAGATCTATGCAGAAATGGACTGTTTTACAATGTGAGGGAAGTGATAAAAAAAACTTCAAAGGACAAGCGCACAAAAAACTGCCCTTTAACGAAGACGTCGCATAATCTACAAATATACGATTACAATGCTAATATTGCAATAATTAGCCTGATAATTAGTTTTTAAAGCAATTCAATTTATTTGTCCACAGTTTGTTACTGATTTCTCTCCCCCAGCCACCTCTCTGATGTGACACCACACGATATATGTTGCACTGGCTGCGGGCTCATTAGGTATTTACTCTGCTAAAAGAGAAGATGACACTGTACTTAGTGTTATTTCTTCTTGATTGAGTCTACCCATCTCGCTCGGTGGGTACAAATTTCGCGAATTATTGAGTCGGCTAATTTGCACTCTGCAGTGTCTGTTAATATCTATCCTTACCACTACGTGAAACAAACCGGCAACTTGACGGCGCCAAGTCCTTAGCCCTCAACGAAGACACGCTGAGAAAAAATTATAATTTTTTATGCAACCACTAGGGCGTTCGCCTAGTACTAAACATTGCAAACTTATTAATTTCTCTATTTTTTTGCTAGTCGTTAATATTGAGGCAACGATAACTTTTTAGGGATCTATGTCGGTTTCCTTTTTTTTCTGTGATAAATAGTTGCTTACTGGTTCTTTTATGAGTATGTTAGTATATTAATTACAGCAGGTTTTAAAGAAGCTCGTTGGCTGGATGACGCGGGTAGTTTACAAATAATTATATTCAGCATGCAGATTGAAAGAATGCTACCAACGACCAAATTAAGTACGCCAAGGCGCATGGAGCGCTCAAGACCTCTTCTAAGTCCAGCGAACTATAAATAAGTTTGAAGGCCTTAAGGTTTATTTTTGCAATAAGCTGCTGGGAGGAAAGTCGGGGAAAAAGCTGCATAAAGATCTTAAGACGTCCCGACTTCCTCGTTACACAATGACGGTAACGCGAAAGCACCGATAAAGAAAAAAAAATGTGTAACAGCACATGCAAATTTTTTCTTTATTTGTTCGAGCTAATTGGCTCCTCAAGCTTTCAGGCGATTCCCGTCGGTTTGACGAACATGTGAAAATCCAGCGCCCTAATTTAATTGCTCAAACGGCAGCCGTTTACGTTTCCCGGCTGACCGGCTGGCCTTGGCGGCAGTTTGCAATTACGCAAACGCTGACTCCAGGCGAACTGACTCAGTTTCTGCACTCACTTCCGTGCGAGTGAGCGCACTTAACGGCTGTCGTCCCAAAACTCGCAAGTCGAGGTAAGAAACAGGAAAAAGTCAAGCGCACGCATCCTGAGCTCTATTTTAAAAAACGCGGCTCTGCGGTAACATTGCTCACAAAAGTTTAAAGCTGTGCTTTTATAGGCTGTACGACCGAGGCATTGATGAAGCTTTGCAGTGAGGTCCCCACGTAAGATGCAGTGGCTTTCATTTTTAGCTTTGTTGTTTTTAGAAAAACTTCTTAAACACTTCTTTTTGAACTGGTTAATCAGAATGGAAACAATTTATTTAAAAAGTGAACAACTCAAGGGGGACACTTCCCTCCGTTCTGTACATTTTGCAGCAATAGGAGTACCATGAGGTAGCAGCACAGCTTCAGTAAAACACGCGTATAGCTCCTTGGCCGAAGATTGTGCTTGAAAGTTTTGGCCACATTTTGTTAAGCGTCAGCTTAAGCACATGCGGATGCATATCCGTGAACCTTTTTTTTGTAATGTTCTTATGCTTCTTAGAATAATGCGAAAAAAATTGTGCACAAAAAAGGACTGCAACCAGCTGAAGCCCTGCCTCCTCCTCCTGCTGTGACATAGGGTGCATTATCACAGCAAAAGCCGGCAGCAGGCGATAACACTTGTGGGAAGTTTCACTTAGTTTTCATATCAGAAGCTGTCCGAGCTTCGTGTAAAATAAGCAGGTTTGAGGCAAGAAAGAAAACTGTTCAAATAAACGTGTATGGAGTCTAAGCATTGCACGTTTTTTTTCTTGAAATCGATACTCGAACAACGTGATTCTACGTTCGTGAGGCTGTAGCTACCATTTATCACTCGTAGTAAAAAAAAGCACTTTTGTAAAATTCATAAATTTTACATAGCGTACATCACAGTTTTCACTTTCGCGCTGCGTGCAATTGTCTTTTCTTTTTATGCTCGCCACTGTTTGCGAAGATAACCTTGCACGTTTCCACATTTCATGCGGTCATTTACGACATTCCTCTTTCCTATTCCTGTACCATCGCCGAACCAAACAAAGGCAGTGTGCTAGAATATACTATATTGCAACATAAAAAAAATACGGGGACACTTAATTGTCGTTGCTCAATCACAATGCTTTAACATTAGGTCTTCTCGATCCTTTTAACTGATCCTCTCCTAGTATATGCCTTCGCTTTATATCTTTATATACTTTACCATCCATTTCTTTGTTCTTCCTCTGCTCTCTTACAAGTGGAGAGGGGAATTTCGCTCTCAAACTTTCCACCTGCCAACCATGGCAGATGCCGGGTGCTGTACGCAGCACCGCCGCCGTGCGCCGGACATATTTCTTCAAGATAAAGCACTAATGCTGACGCATTTAAAGGATAGTCTGTGTGCCTTTACCTTTCCGCACTTAATGACAGGCGCCTTTTCGCTATAATCGAAGTTGAGGGTTAGCGCCGCAGCGGCAGCTCAGGAACTAATTCTGGACCCGCCTTTCACCTTAATTTGACTACGGAAAACCAACTAAAGTTGTCCTCTATAGCTAGTTTACCGCGTTCTAGCCCCGAAGACTTGACTGTCACTGAAAAGGGATTATTTGTTTAAGCTTGAAAAGGCCAAAACAACTAATTATAGATGCCGCCATCACCGGTAGATTCAGCAAACAAACTGGGGTGCGTCAAGAAATTTTTCTTGACTGCTGCACTGCTTTTTACCTCAAAACGGTGTTCACTAAGTTCTCTACGCTCTTCACGTCACTATTGAGAATTGTGTGACGGGGAAACTTTTCAAATTTTATTTTTCGAATACAAATTCAGTGGAGTTCTCCACGGATGTGCATTAATCGTTGGCACGATTAAGTTCGGTCACGTTACTTGCTCCGCACTTGATTCAATGGTGGTACAGCCCATTTAATCCTTAATGCACAACCGGAATGCATGGCCACGGTATACCCGCATCACAAAGCTCTGCTGTGTACCTAACGGGGACCGTGCTTATTCATTGAATAGCGCTGTCACCCAGCCTGCCTCGCGGCCTTTTTTGGTATTATTCAGAAGTGCCCATGATGTGTGTGCTTATTTTCTATATAACTTAAGTGATCTGCTTTTGTCCTAGTTCTTATGGAAAGACGCTCAACGTGCGCGGCGACAATATTATTTATAAGATTATGGTTATATTGGGAAAGGAGATTGAGCAAAGTCATCTTATAACCGAAATAGATCTCAACAGCACAGAGCGACAAGGGACAGAGCAAAAGAAACATGACCACTCCAGGACGCCGCGCGATTTATGCAATTAAGCGCTATTTCGGATCTAACAATACACACCAACCGCGGTTTTTGCTCTTTTGAGCAAAGCCTTTTGAGCAAAGTGCTACCTTTTGAGAAAAGGTAGCACTTGTGGCAAAAATGTGTTATATACTATGTGAAAAATGTTATTTTGCTCATAAATCTTCGGTTCTCATAATTCAAACATATCTTCTCAGCAAAATATCCGGTTTTCCAAATGTAGATTTGACTGAGTAGAAGTTTTCGCGAGCTTTGAAAAGACAAGGAAATCTTATAACTTACCGCCGTGGGGTTCTAATGGTGTGAGCATCTTCCTCACATGCGGGAGCGGCGGGATTCGAACCCCAGTACCGCCGGGTAGCCACCAGAGATACAATGGTTACAAGCTTTCCCCCAGCCTGGTGCTCGGATTATTAGAGGTGGTGAAATACTATGGAAAGGGGTATTTGACCCCACCGTGAGTAGAAGAGAATACCTTGTGCCATGGCGCTCTTTCACCAAAGCTGCCCTTACGCCGAAAAAGAAAATGCATCATCACCGCCATCATCATCATCGTCATTATTTCTTATCACTACTCAGCGTTGTTGGCAAGCCTGTATAGCAGGCGAATTCATTCTGCTAGTGGGTCATTCCCGTTGCACAAGACTCAACATTCATCTTCACCACAGTGAAAAATTGTGCTGTCACGTAGAATTTCTGTGAGTAAGTGTTTTTTTAATATGTTTTAAGCCTTGCAGCGCAATCTTCAAAGCCAGGATGTCTCATTGGAGCGTTTATTCGGCTTGTGTGCCCTGACGGATCACGAACTGAGGGCGCTGAGGAAGGCCAGCTAATAGCAAGTTTCTTAAAGGGCACATGTTTTCTTGGTCTTTGGCATAACATGCATTTCTTTCTTTTCTGAAATGAAATTTCAACTACAAATGAAATTATAGAGTAGTTCAACTAGATAAATCTTTACCGCAGATATTCTCTGGTAGTGAATCGGAGAGGGTAAATTTCTAGAGATAATAATTAGACACATCTAAATGTCGCACAGATGTCGACCTTTTGGTTCTTCAAAAATGCAGCGTCGCAATGCTGCGATTGCGCTCACGTAAATAACAACGCTGGTTTCGCCAGCAAACAACAAATCATTCACAAAAGAGAAGTACGCAACCTCGTTTTAGAGCGCAGCTCTTCAGCGTCCGTTCATGGTTTGAGCCGCGACGCCACCGTCGGTGTAGCCGAGCCAAACCATAAATAAGTAAAAACAAACAATGCTGCGACTGGGACTCCAACCCACGGCGCTGGCGAACACATCAGCTGCGCTGCCCACTGCAAGCGAACACTAGGCCATCGCCGCAGCAAATCACGCCTCGTGTTAAAGTGCAACACTCTCTCGCGTTGTGCGCTGCACATCGTCTTCTGCAACTGAACTCTGTCAAACTAATATACACATTCCCGCACGCTCTGCATTACCCATTGTCATCTTCATCAACTAATACTGCTATCTAACTAATATTATCGCTATACGTGCTGACGACCCAGCAAGGCAAAAAAATGAGCCTACAGATCCTGAGACATCGACAGAGCTGCGCTCAAATTTCGAATTAGGGAGAATCGTATTCGTCCTTAGAACTTTTTGGCTCCTGAAACTTTTAAACGTTTTGACGACGCCAGCATTGTGACATTCAGCGGCTGGCGTACAAATCAAGGAGCGCTCACTGTGCTATTACCTGGCCTAAAGAAAGTCCATAGCGCAGGGTTGCACGGAACAAACACCGAAAGCAAGATTCATAGCACTTCGTAAGCAGTGGCTGCTTATATGCCTTAATTACTGTCACGATTGGTTCCTTACTCCTTGGATGTTATCATTGACCAGAAGAGGTGCGTTGACCAGGGACTTCGCTTTTTTGTCGAACGAAGTTTTAGTAATGTGATATCAGAAGCCTACACAATTTCGGCATGCTAAAAAACCCGCTCAGTTTAAAAGGTTTAAGAATAAAGCCAGGCTCTCACAGAGACTGACCATACGGGGCGTTTAATTCAGAAGGGTAGACGCTTGGCCTTGTTGGTTCATCATATTTGAAGGGCAAAAGCGTAGTGAAAAAAAGAAGTAGAAAGACACACACACAGCGCTATGTGTGTGTGTGTCTTTCAGATTCCTCGTCTTTTTCGCGCTAAGATCTTACGCATTTAATTCGCACGTGAACGAAGATGTATCTAGTGAAAAAGTCCAAAAATACTTGTTGCCTGTTCTCGAGCGCATGTGACCCATAAACCGTAGTAGTTAAAAAAATAAGAATAAAAGCAAAACTTAGGCTGCGCGGCCTCATAGAAATGGTGTGTTTCCAGCTGTGAATCTAACCGACTAAATCCGGCTAGAAGCGCGTGTTGCGCATTTCTATCACTTCTAGCACCGCAATACTCTGCTGCTCTGTCATTTCCGTTCGCCGAGATAGGCTTTGTTCTCTTAACGAAATTTTGCGAATTCTCAGCACGTGCCGAAATTTCGCGTCGATGCGCTCCAAAGGGGATTGCACTGGGATTAGAATGGATGTCACGGGTGTCCTCGTCCGCGGCACGTGGATTCGCGTTATGCAACAATTTTTCTCGGCGATCGCAGATTCCTTCTAACACCTGCGACAGACCTGAGCAAAAGAGACTCTCGCACGGAGATTGCTATTGCCGGCGCAGTTTTTTAAAGAAAACGTCTCAATAATGCAAGACAGCTCTCTAGCCGCCCATGGACTCCTTTGATGAACGCCTTCGTATATTTGTTGCGTTGTATCTGCGAAACTCTTAGCGATGCAAATCGCGTTAACGAGATACCCTGTTTCACCATTATAAAACGCGAAGAAATATGCTACTTCCGCGAACGCTCAAGAAATTCTTCGCGCTCTATGATCTAGGGGAATTTTCGCTTCAACTGCGAAGTTTCTTAGAATCCTACAGAGCTTTCATAAGTCGTAGTGTGGCGGTGTTCGCGGGTATGTTAATGGGTAATTATAATCTCTTCCTTCGAAAAAAGGATGTTTTGTAATGTGTAATGCAAATTTCTGGGACGTTCATTGTGTGTGGAAAAAAGATGTCAAAGGGCCGAATAACCAAAGGGCCGAATAACAGGAAGTGGTTACTGCAGAGTGCCGGCCTGCTGGAGCTTTTCAAGCCCACAGCTACCCAACCAAATATCTTTCACCTGCCTGCCAGTGCACGACAGGGGCAGGCCCACAGGCACTAAAAGTAAAAAATGCGAGTCGCAAAGAAAGAAGAGCGCTAAAAAAATCTTTCAGTTAGAGGGACTATAGTTAGAGTGTAAAAAAAATGTTTAAATTGGTGATAAAAAAATTCTTTTCAGTCACTATAAGTTGTTGCAGAACCTGTAGCAATAATACAAATTGCAACTCCGAACTACGAGGTGTTATTGAAAGCTCCTCATCACGGAAAAAGCAAACTAACGTATAAAATTCATTATATGCTTAATTCGAACGAGTTCATTTCTATTAATTCATTACTTCTCTATTTTTCTGGCTATACAGTGAATGGGTGCCAAAATAAAAAATAATTGACGGACGCCCATATGCTCTGGAGGGATAAACGGTGAAAGTAGTAGTAGTAGTGGTTTATAAAGTAATAATAAAAAGGAAGGAAAAAATTTTTGCTAGCCCCGGCATCTGCCATCGATACTGAAGCACCTGAGCTGGGGCAGCGGAAATAAAAGATAGCAGGCAGAATGGAGAAATAAAATGATTGCGAAGACTAATTGGTTTTCTGGGGAAAGGAAATGGCGCAGTATCTTTCTCATATATCGTTGGACACCTGAACCGCGCCGTAAGGGAAGGGATGAGGGAGGGAGTGAAAGAAGAAAGAGAAATAGGTGCCGTAGTGGAGGGCTCCGGCATAATTTCGACCACCTGGGGATCTTTAACGTGCACTGACATCGCACAGCACACGGGCGCCTTAGCGTTTTTCCTCCATAAAAACGCAGCCGCCGCGGTCGGGTTCGAACCCGGGAACTCCGGATCAGTAGTCGAGCGCCCTAACCACTGAGCCACCACGGCGGGTACGCAGAATCCGCTTTTAGGATTATGCTTTCCTATTTATTGCTTTTACCATTTGAAGCTTTTTCATTTTTTCAGCATCCCACTTCATGAAAGCCGCGCCAATTAATTTCCGTTTACTCTGGCTGGCTTTCAACGCTCGCTAATGATCTTATCCTATACATTTGCTGCAGTTGCATCTCGCTTTGCTTTGCCTGACGTTATGGTTTTCTTGTTATTTTGATGCTTCTATATTTGTTGCATTATAGGCAACATATTTCCCTTCACTTGGAGTGTGGATCACGAGATTTCGCAGGCTCCTTGATCTGATCCGCTGACACGCGCTCGCTTCCGGTTTCCCCTCTCCACAATCTACGCTTTTTGTTTTCTTTACATGAACAATAAAGGAGAGGTTGGTGCCGCACAGCAGATCCGGCTACTTCTTTTCACCAATTCATAAAGACTACTTGGTCTGACGGTATACAGCTCAACATAACACAAACACCTACAGTACACAACATATAAAACAAAGTGCAAACGTCAGGGAAAAAAAATAATGAGCGAACATAAAATTTATGAATGTTAACAGAACTATACACAATACGATATAGATAAGAGATATGAATAAACAAGTATATAGAAAAAAAAGCTTGTTTGCAGTATACACAGCAAAAGTAAATTACAACGCTGTTGAAGCACTCACTCACTACGATTTCTTGGGTGCGTCACTGCCTCCGCCTCACTCACCACTGCCGCTGGTGCAAATTTTTCCTTTCGCATCTCATCGGTGACGTGGTTCTCGCGCCCTGCTCACTGCAGGCGTCGGAGGCTTTACTGGCGGCCACGCAGAGACGCATGGTGTCGTATTCGCCCAATAGATTTCATACTGCTTACGCAGTAAAAACACTTTCAACACTTTTGTAGCCCTTGCCTCCTCATGTCGCACTTATAGCAGCAAAAAATAGAAAGAAAAAAATGGCGGGCGGCTTGGCATGGTTAGGCCAAACGGGAATAAAAAAATTGAAAAATGCAGTAATTGGTTTTTGGGGAAAGGAAATGGCGCAGTATTTGTCTCAAGTATCGCTGGGCACCTGAACCGCGCCGTAAGAGAAGGGATAAAGCAGGGAGTGAAAGAAGAAAGGAAGAAAGAGGTACCGTAGTGGAGGGCTCCGGAATATTTTCGACCACCTGGAGATCTTACACGTGCACTGATATCGCACAGCACACGGCCGCCTTAGCGTTTCGCCTCCATCGAAATGCAGCCACCGCGGTCGGGTTCGAACCCGGGAACTACGGATCAGCATCCGAGCGCATGGGAATTAGGTCCCATCGGTTATTGCCATCGGTTTTTGCACTTCTATAGAAACCGAAGTGCAAAAACCGATGAGAATAACGTCCACTTCGGTTTTTGCACTTCATTTTCAATAGAAGGTTGGTGGTTCGGGCTAATGAGTAATTAACATCAGGTTCCATAATGCACAAAGCATGAACAAGACGGAACACAAGCGCATGTGTTCTGTCTTGTTCCTGCGCTTGTGCTTTGTCTTGTCCCTGCTTATTCCGCTATGGAACCTCTTCTGTTTTCACTTCGGCTCAGGTTCGTGGCTCGGTTAAAAGGGCAGTGCAATAGTGGTTTGTTCTGGATACATTGCTCACGGATCGAAGTTGCTGAAGACTACGGCATCCGAAGCACAGCGCGAGAAAACTGGCAGTTAAACACGCGGAGTGGTCGACTGCGGCGATGACGTAGTGGACGCAAGCAGTAGCCAGCGACGCGTATTTGTTTGCGCCGCCGTGGGTTCGGAACCTACTCGCGGTTGTAGAGCGTTTCTCCATAAAGTTTTATGCAAAGTTTGCCATAAAGTCTGCTAGCAGGTTGCCCGCAATCGGTGGACAGGCTGCCACCTGCCAGAGGCTTCGGACTAACATCGGCGGAATCTGAGGGGGGTTGGGGGGGGGGGGGGGGGGGGTAGGAGGGGTTAGTGCTCGTGCACTAAAAAACCGATCAAAAGGACTCGTTATTATTTTTGTGCACTATGGATGCAGAAGCTCGAAAATTGAAGAAAGAAAAGGGCACTCGCAGGCAAATGCCACCAGAAAAGACGAGCATCTGCTTGCTCAATAAAGGAAAGGGCGGAGAACAGATGTAACAAAAAATAGAGCAACAAGACTTTATCACGCGCCTGATACGCCAGCCGAACGCATCATCATAAAAAAACTCAATTACGCCTGTTACCGCAGAAAAGCAAAGAGAGAATAACTTATTTTCGCTGACTGACGACTCATTAATTTCAAGCTACGTGCTCCTGCGAGCAACCAACGTGCTCATGTAACCTGCTAAACTCCATCTTCCTTTTTACCAGCACTGTGGGGTTAGGCTTATAGCTGCGTTCTGTCCCGCTGCGCTTGGTCGATCCGCAAAATAGGAACAAGGAGAGCACCGGATCAAAATAAGGTCATGGATACCTTGGATTCGATGCGAGAAAGGCCACAAGGCCATCAGTACGTGTTTGTCTAATGCATTACTTTAACAACTGTAAGCTCTTCTACTCATGACTTTTTTTCTGGGGGGGGGGGGGGGTGTAAGTGACAGCCAATCATCAATAACAAGTTTTCTGGCAGCTCTCGACTTATTCGCTTGCATTTTCTGTTTGATTTTGTAAGACTGTAGCTTTGTCAGACGTGTCTGGCTCACAGGGTTCTCTCTCCAGCCACGCAGGAGAATCCTTGCGACTTGCCGGATGCTCAGAGTCTCATCCTCCAGATATTTGCAGTGTCAGGGCTGCCGTAAGGCACTGCTGCATAGTTTATTTTTTATAGATATTGCAGCTCTTATATACGGCTATTGCAGGGGCGTGGTAAACAAATCAATAAACTTACTACACAAAGAGCAAACAATAAAAAACAGAGTTCACATAAAATCCGGCGTAGCACAAGAAATTCACTTGAAATGGTAACACAGAATATATAAAAGTTGGAGTAACATAAATTAAAACAGTATACTGTAAACACAACAAACACAAAAGATCATGTTGCATTGTTTTATATTAGAAACACGTTTAATGGGAGAGACGTTATTAATACAGGGATTAAGTTCTATTGTTAAATTGTGCCCGGAAAAAACTGTATTTAAAGTTATTATTACGCGCGAAGTATGGCTTAAAGTTAAAGTTATGATGACTCTTGCTTGATCGGGGAATATCTGGAAAAGTATAAAGGCCTTGTGACACACGATGAGAAGAATTGACGACGCAATGCCGGAACTTCAGTGATTCGTTGTACGGCGCACGGATGGAGGGGTAGGTTCACAGAAAACAAGGCACAAGTGGGTTAAAAAATGTTGATCATAGTGGCAATATATGAACTTGATTGATATCCTTTTAATGCTCTTAATTAGGTTAATGTCGCAATATTTATGAGGGTTCCAAACAGGAGATGCATAACATAGTACGGGGCGAATTAAAGATCTATACATTAATAACTTTAGTCTCTTTTGCAGCATTAGTGAAGTTGGCCGTTAACACTGAAGGAAGACCTTTGACAAACTCTATACCGCCAGGGTGCGAGAAGAGGAAACAAGCAAGGAGAAACAGGGCTGCCCATTAATTGTACGCACTGCTATCTTGATCCGCAATATTAAAATGCAATGAGCTCCTTATACTATAGAACTGCGTAATGTTTGAACACTAAAATTATGTTATGGTTCCCCTGCTAACAAATTCTGGACATGTACATTTTTCAGCAGGAAGTAGTTTATAAACGCAATTTTTCCCAAATCGCAAGATTGCACCGTAGCTATGAATATGTCCGCAGATTACCCCCTCGGGACGTTTATAACTTTCTGATATTTATTGCTCAAAACGAACGCCCTTCGTTTTTTTATGACAGACTTAACCACTCAGTGCGAACGCAGAACAAATTTTAACAGGAATATTTTGCGACGCATCGGAAGATTAGGCCATCTATCGGTACGTTCTCAAGTTTCCAATCCACAGTTGCCTCTCAAATAATGATAAAAACGCATCTGATTGGTTTTTTTTCTGGAAATCTGAACAACTCAATGGCAGCACAAGACAAGCTTAAAAAGCAAGTTTTCGGTACGCATCATAAGGTTGGATCGTCCACACTGATATGTTCATGAGGACAAGCTTAAACGGCAAGTTTTTGCTACTCAAAGGAGGATTAGACCGTCCTCAACAATGTTTTCATGATGGTATCTTACAATAACCAACAGTTGTCTCCCAATTAAAAGTTATGCCCAAGAGTCCTCTACTTGACGAAATCATTTCTCACAAAAAAATCTTTCGTTCTCGACCTAACTCTCAGTTCGGAGCTCTTGCTACAATTTACACAATTGCGATTTTATAGCACATGCCTAGCTTAAACGACGAGTTCATGAAATTGCTCGTATTCGCTCGCTGTTATTTTTTACGCTATTTTGATTTTATTTTCGCGTATCATTGTTCATTTTGCAAAAGCTATCATACAAAACGATTTCTGTGTATGAGAATAATGATCATCCACGGTTTCTCACACTGCTATATTTCGGCTTCTCTTGCGTGGGCTTTCAATCTCACTTTTTTCTTTGTCCACTTGATTGATATCATGCCTCATTACGGGCTAGGATATGCACCTATAATCATCAACTGCCACTCTCAAACAATACGCCCGAACAAGTTGGAATTAAGTGAGGATATGCATATCTGCTTTCATGAAGAACTTCCCTCAACATTCAGCGTCGTGCAGTCTCGCTGTTCTTATGTTTGTGGCATTGTGTTGTTTTTTGAGAAATGAATAAAAAATGTCAAGCGCATGCCATTCAAAGGACGCGAAGGGAGCAGCTGTTGCTATTACTCATTCATCCAGTTAGAGAGTGAAAAGCCTGATCGAGTAAAGTTATAGACAAAATTTTGGAGAATCAAGTACAGTTATGGACTAAAGTTTGCGGGATGCAGGTTCCTGATAAAAATATTTTAGTGCGAAAGCACAACTTCACGAGGTCGTACCGGATCACCAAGTTCGTGTGAAGCTTGACCTTGAAGTGTGACCTTGGCAAAACCTAGCATCGCAATAGCTGCGTTTCGAACCCGCAGCGGTGCGAACAGATCAGCTTCGCTGGACACTGCACGAGGGGACCAGCCTATCGCCGCAGCCGAACACGCCTCGTGTTAAACTAAAACACACTCTTGCTCTGTGCATTGCACATTGTCGACTTTATCAACTTCTATCTTCAGCACGAACAAATCGAATCAGCTTCGCCTCGATCAGAGCTTAACCTGAGTCTAATATCGTCGCCAGACCTGCCGATGACCCAGTGTCACCTTTTCGCGCAATTAAGCGTGCACTCCCAGACACCCTTAGAACGTATGGGGGTAGAGGTCGCGGTCACAAAGGAGATGCCCTCGACTCAGCGTGACAAGCTCAGCCGGATACAAGCTACCAGCTACCAGGTGACAGGGGGGGTGGTAGTTTGGTGCCCAGCTTTCGCCAGTCGCAAGCTAGAGAATCGGTCGGAACCAAAGGTTCACAAACAAAACAAAGTTTATACAGCAAAGAGATGATACAGAGCATTTCACAATAACTCGTACGAGCACATACAAAGTGATTTACAATATAATGCAACCAGTGCAAAGTAACACTTGAGAGTGATTACAATACAACAAAATATTTTCACCTAAAGTGCACTAAGGCAGAGAGATACAAACAAACACAATTTGTTCACCGGGCATTGCGACAGTCCTCCGACGTGAGGAACACGACGGAGCCATCCCGCAGGTTGGCGCACGCTGCCTCACTGGTTCGTGGCTGGGCTTGTGGTGTTGTCCCGGGAGTCGAGCGGGCGCACTTCTCTCAAGCTGAAACGGCGGCTCGGGCTTAGAGACAGCGGTCAACGCCCCTCACTTATAGGCGTCTCCGTGTCTGTTCGCTCTTCGCACCAAGACAGGTGTGCAGATACACACATCAACTTTACAATTTCCTTACTCATTCTCGCGCCGGGCGCGCGACCCCATTGGTCAAGCGCGAAAACCAGATTCGAGAACTTTCTAGGTCCTTCTCGCGATGTGCTGCCATCAACGCGAGAAAAAAAGGGGGAGGGCATCACTTAGTGAGGTCAAGGCTACACCCTCTCCGTCGACAGTGTGGATGGAATGTACTCCAACCCTCTGGAACAATCGACGGCACACGCGGCCATGTTCCCTTTGACGCGGCGCGGGCGAGCAAAGTGAAAAGGGCAGCAGCACACACAAGGTTACGCGCTCTCCGGGGTTCCTGTTCGTTTTATTTACGTTGCGCGCGGGCGTGATCGACTCCGCGCTGCGCTGGTTTTTTCGAATATGCGCCGAATTTTGTGACACCCAGCAAAGCAAAACCATGACCCCACCAGACTAAAAAATGCTTTCGCACTTCTATACTCCGTTTAGCTAAGTTAAAACCCTGCCGCTTTTTTCTTCATGTTCAAGCAAGGTGAGTGAGTGAAAATTATAGATGCATAAGGAGGCATGCTTGCTCCATACGATGGATCGAGTACCAGCTGGCTAGCTAAAGAGGCAACTCAGAAATAATTTTGTTCTCCATCCCGTAAACTTTTGACTATGGCTGTTCATTATCAGTGCAGCTTTCGATCCTTTGACATCTCGGTTTCGTGCTTGAAAGAATTTTTCAAATATAAAACTGAATTTGACCGTCATAATAACTGCAACTTTTTCACTACTATAGATCGAGTATGTAATTATCTCACTCAAAAAAGGAAGTTATGTGACGCTGGTGCAATCTAACGTTTGTTTATTATACAATAAGCAAACAGGTCATTAAGAGATTCTAAAGCTTTATTTTCTTTCGTACGCTTAAGTTTTTCGTTTCTTCCGGGACCTACGCATTTTCGCTATAGTAAACGATATAAAATGCTCCTCGTACGTAACGAACGATTAACGAACAAACAACGATTCAGTATTGATCAGCACCGCAGCTTTTTTTCTTCCCATAAGAGCTCTGTTATCGGTGAACATAATTTTCAGCGCTTCAGAGCGTGTGCCTACTTGCTTTTCATTCGCAGCGCAACGAATTGTACGAAGATTACTTTTCAGCTTTCGTAATTCGCAAGATCGAGCAAATCCGTTACGAACTCGTCGGCCTGTGTGAGACAAAAGAAATAAGTGCTATTATTACAAGCGAATACAGCGAGATTATGCAAAGTTTCCAATTCCTAATGTGCGCCTCTTGCACAAACAACTTATTAACAACAATGGCCAACCTGTCAAGAGAATGCTCGGCGTGCCTCATCATCACTAACGGTGCCTATTCAAAACACGTCTCTATTTTTAATTCAGTTGTCTTCTAGTGAAATAATAGCGCACATCTTCAAATCATTCTGTGTTCTGAATGCATCCACAACTCTTAGTACAAGTCGCATAAAACAAAGGTCGTGTTCAAATTTAGCAGCGCATGTGCGCGACAATCCACTACTCAGGGGCTTTTTTTAGATTGGAAGATAAGGCCTTTTATCTCCCCGTCGATGAAGCTTCTTTAATGGGGAGACTATTTGCTAAAGCTCCAGGTAAGTCAACGGCGTTCTGTTCCAATACTTTAAGTCGCACGTGTACCTCATTTCGTACATCACACAGCAATGACTACAGTAGATTTTTATTCATTTGTGATGAGTAGACGTCCATATTAACTTCCATTTGATATTGCTCCTGTCGCAATGTACCTTGGATACCTAACCGTCGTGCAGTATGCTAAGCGCAGCGCCACGACGGATACTTTCCCTATTGTTCGGCCTAACGATTCATCAGACTTTTGAGTCAAGATATGTTTTCGTTTATTACGTTCACTTTACTGTTTAGTTCCAAGCACGAGAGCGATATAATCTGTGAGGCGAGCTGCATATGCCTGCAAAGCCGCATCGTGACGCCTCCGGTGCTAGTTTGGGCGATGGCAAGGACAAAATAAAGATTGTAATAAAAGAGCAAAATCTATATGCCTCATCTGCGAAAACAACCTATGCATTTCATTTCATTTGTTGTGCTCTTAGGGTAAAGAACTAATTATTTTTAGGTCCGTGTATAAGCCCAAAACTATCCGTTTCTTCTGCTGTACTTGCGACGTTTTATATAAAATGGCATACAGTAGTCACAATATTACAGGACACCGAAACAATGAGGACTCTGATCGTTTTTTTTCGATGCCAGAGGTCTCATACACCACGAGTTCGTCCCACAAAAGCAGACGTTGAATCAGGAGTTATATATCCGCGTGCTCCAACACATACGTGATGCACTGTGACGCCGTCGCCCTGACTTATGGGCATCTGGACAATGGAGCCTTCTCCACGATAACGCAAGGGCACACTGTTCTCAGCGCGACAAAATTTCTCGCCAAGCGCAGCATTACTGTACTTCCCCATCCGCCATATACGCCTGACCTCTCCCCATGAGATCTTTCCCTGTTTCCTCGTGTGCAGAGAGCCCTAAAAGGTCACTGGATGGGGAGCGTGTAGTCCATTCAAGGCGCCACGACAAAGGAGCTGACAGTCCTGACAAATGAAGCGTTTTCCAATTGTTTCCAAGACCTCAAGAAGGGTTGGAAGTTGTGTATAGACTACAAGGGAGACTATTTCAAAGTGGTGCTGCACAAATTATTTCAATGCTAAACACATCTTTTTAAATGGGCTCAGTCTCGGTACTTTATGGACAACGGTTGTATATGAATATAAACTAGACAATGACTAATTCCGCATATATGGGCATTAAGGCATTAACACTGACGCGCCATACCCTTAAGGCGGAGCTAAAGTGCCCTCTGAAGCGCGCTAGCCCTAAGGCCCCTACTCACCGATTTCCCCGATCTTCGCCTGAAACCTACTTGGCCTTGAAAGCCGAGCCTCGAACCAAAACCAGAACCGTAATAAAAACCAAAGTGCTGGCGCGCCTAATTTGCATTTGGGCTAACCATAATAAATTGTCCGTCATTTTTTTCCGCTGTAATGTAGGCACCTTTTTTATTTTTATCCTTCTGGGCACCGCCATATTGTCGCTGGGCGACGACAGCAGCATTGCGATTGGCTGATTTCACAGCTTAGTGTGCATGTGCGGCTCTGTCAAATCTCGCGTGCGCTGAATCAAGTTGTAAACTATGCAAAGGTCTATACCACGTTACGGAGCGCTATATCTAAGTAACGGTTACTTATATATTTTCGAAAGTCTCGTGCGTTTTGAACTCTACGAGATTTGAAGTTTGTCAGGTAATTACGCTCACCTGCATCCCAAGTTGGCGTCTGTTTTTGTTGAGTGCAAGATCGGCTATCCCGCATATAGCTGAAGTATGCCTTATCTTTAGCGCTTATTTTCTGTATTTCACTTCGATGCGGCAGAATACATTGAGTTTGTTCCACTGCATCATTCGTGTCTTTCAGCCTTTGAATTTTTTTTAGCTCTCGATCTTTATTTCTCGGATGAATGTACAGCAAGATCAAAGTTTGTTTTCTATTCTGTTGCTTGTAAAGCATACTTTTTCACAAAAAGAGATTCCTTGCGGCGGATCAGACTCACTCAACAAAGGGAACAATGGGTGTTCTCTATCTGTTGCTTGTAAAGTGTACTTTTTCAGAGAAAGAGTTTCCTTGCGGCGGATCAGACTGACTGAACAAAGGAAACAATGGGTGTTCTTTAAAGAACGAAAGTATACTGACACTTGGTTTTGAGTGTGGTTTAGAGTTTCGACTAAAAATCGTAGACCACATAAATCCAACCCAAAAAGAAAATCATTGCGATCGCGCGTGTTTTTTTTTTTGTTGTTGTTGTTTATGGTCTAGTGATATTGTGGGGAACAAATAGCCTCATATTCGCTGTTAAAAGTAGAGTTCAGTTGCCTTGCCATGTGACTACTGTCTGCGAAATCTGAAATGTACTCAGAAGATTGACGCTTTTATTTGTTTGTTTGTTTGTTTAGATTTTTGTCCGGTTTCATAAACATTGCGGAGTGAAGTTTAATAAAAGCGACAGTTCGCGATATGGTAGCGCAAAGCTCGCACAAGTTATTCTGGGCGCATCCGATGTTAATAGGGTCTGCTTGACTCCAAACAGGAGTGCTTACGGTCAGTTCATAATTTGGTCTGTGTACATTCGAGATGTGATGTGCGCTTAAGTGGGCACTGTGCCAGCCCCTGTAAACAATAGCTGAGCAACACGCGTTTGAAAAGCTAGAAACTTGCCATGGACTTCATCGTTATTCATGACACAGCGCTATTGGGCAGATATGAGTTTAAATTATAGATAGAATAACTTCGCTAACATAACCTCCTTCCTGTGCTCACTGTATTGTTTTACGTCGTCCACTATCTCCGGCTCTTCCTATTGGCCCCCTACCACCAACGTGAACTGGGACCGACGCCGTGTAGTGCTCGCAATCGCTGGCGCCTTCACTCGCAGATCCCATGTCATCAAGGCGGTACGGGAAGCTCCATACGCTCTGTCATTATGTTCCCACGCCAAAGTGAAGATGCGCAAAGAAGTTTTGAATTTTGATTAAATTAGTGTACAGTCAAAGGAAATCAATCCTGCAAGGACAAAACCACGCATACACTATTGAAAAATGACGAACACTATTCTGGAGGCATTACGAGCCTTCTACTAATAGAAAGAAAGAAAAAACAGCGTAAAAAACAAAAAAAAATAAACCTAGTTCGTTTTAGAGCTCGCCGTATCGACCATCATCCCCGAGTGAAGAAATGGAGTTGACAGCTATCGCGCCTCACCGGGCGATTTCTTAATCGTGCGAGCGAAGTGAGTGGAGATGGAGTTCTGGTTCCGTCCCTATTACATTAGCTTCGCATTGACTTTATCTCCTCCGACTCTCCAATAATCAATTTGCGGCTGCACTGTCGTGGATACGCCTGTTGATGACAAGTGTGATGGCACTGTCGCTCGCTCTAACAACGGGAAAGATTTCTGAACTCTTACGGCTTGAGAAATCAATTGCGTCTTGCCAATCCACTTTGCTCTCTTTAACTATCTCTCGACATGACCCCGGAAATGGTTCTAAGGAAATTCGTTTTCAGTTTTCATTGCAAAGGCCGCTGCCATTTGTTTTTGCAACTAAGAACACCGTGGACAATGGCGCCTTCTCAGTTATCCTTTAGGAAAGAATTTCATCATCCGCTGCAGTTCATCAGGCGATACGGCGCTAGGCTGGTGAGTACGATATCACGAACAGGCTTGAAATGAAAAGATTGGACATAACTTTTCGAGTGGAATCACAGAATCCTGGTGTACTGAGATTTCGGTGCAAGTTAAAGAACACCATGTGGCCAAAATCCCGCCGCGGATCGCCACTGCGTCACCTATCATGACAAGCAGCGCAGATTTGAGGCATTATAATTCAGAAAATTAAACAAGCTTTTAGACTATTCACATTCTGTGCGGTATATCAGATTCTTAAGGGAAAAAAAATGATACTCATCAATACACTTTTGAGAGTAAAAAGTACGAATTTATAAGTTATTAAATTCAAGTGTCCCACTGTAACTAAAGATTTGTAGCTGGTTATAAATAGCCTTTTTTTACGCGTTAGCATTACTACTAATATCTTTAAAAAAATCTGTCTGATCTTCTGTAATGCTGCCTTCATCCTCTGGGAGTCTTCCGCCCACTACCCACCGACCTTCGATCTCCTCCTGTTTCTCTTCACCGTATAGGAGCCGTAAACGACACAAACCAACCCACCTCCAACCTGCAAAGCCTTCCCCACCAACAGCCGCCCACCTCCACTTTCCAGAAGGCCCTTCCCACTACCCTTCTACTCGCTTCCACACTGATGCCTCCACCCATCAGGAGTTCAAGTAGCTCTGGAACGAAAAAGCAGCGGCGAAATTCAATTTAAAGATGAAACAGGAAGGCAATTAGTGTAGAAGCGAAATGTGCAACAAATACAGCTGCCGCATATTTGTTGCAGCACGTCATACAATGGCCTGTGCATTTTTTTAAATATTTTTTCAAATATAAATCTTGACGGAGCTGTGGCTGGGCAAGTAAATGTGTTTCCCAGGCCGCGTTAATGAAAAAATTGGGGCTCTTTTTAAAACCATATATTTAGAAAGAAAATGCAATCACATCTAGATTGCCTGCTAAGGTGTCCACAATGAGTGTCTAATGTTCTCCTTGACATTTTCCCACGAAACGTTCGGTTGGAACCTGTTCCTTGTCCTTACGTTGTATGCATTTATCAAGACCTAGAACGTTAGAGTGCCTTCTATTGGATTATAATATGGGATTATACCAATCCGACCCAGTAATAATACCTCATTCTACACACTGAAGCATTTTCTGGGCGCACCAACTTCTAAATTTTGGGGCTGCTCCGATTTTCAGATTAGGCGGTGCCCTATGACTCGTGCACTGTTGGTCACGTGATGTTGCTGACAGGCTGGAGCTGCTAACCAATGGCATCTGTTGCCATGCCACCAAGACCAGGAACGGGATAACGGGTGCATCGGTAGGCATCATCAGCGTAACGCTCCTTATCATCCATATAATGGGCACTATGGCTTGGATATGAGCAAAAAAAGAAGTCTCTCTCTCTATCTCGCTCTCTCCTCATTGCCGCCATTGTTGGCGCCACAACTACGAATTGGCCACTCTCTTGCCCCGTAAAATATACTTTTTAGATAATACTGAATGTGCTCGCTAGAACGATTAAAATAACAAGTATATTGAAGCCTAAACCATAGGCGCATCACGATAGCGCTGGAAAGCGTAAATTTTGTAAATACAAATAAGTATTAAAGAGCAAAAGCAATGTAGCTAGCAACGTGCCAAGACCCAAAGAAATTTCCAGTCGACACAAAAGCACATGTCGGTCCAGTTTTGATAGTTTAATATCAACTGCCGTGTCAAACAAACTCCCATAATCAGAAAAAATGCTCTTCAAAGGCCCTCTTATACAGTATAGCGCCGAGAGCCGGATGAAACAAAATCGGGGGGAACCGGTGCACAGATACGATCCCCTTCCATGGGCGTTTCAACTCTTTCCATTGTCCTCTGGGTTTTGGCGATCTGGGGTGCGTAATATGCGGAACCAGCTAGCCAAAACTCATTATTACCCGCAATTACCCTTCGTGGCTACATGCGGAGGGCGCATTTAGGCTCTATTGATTTTAAGAATAAAAAAGAAAAAGACAATTTTAAAGTAAACTGCCTCAGTATAACCTCCCTAAACATCAGAAGCAAGCCGGAACTGACACATTTTTTTACGACTACCGCAAAGGTTTCCTCCCACCCTGAATCAGCGCGGGTGTAATCAGCGTTCTTTTTCTAGCTTCGTATCTTTCCTCTTTTCGGATTTAAAAGATATTACGGGACGTTCAGGATCTCATGCGACAAGTCTGCGAAAGCATTTGGGTTTACCCTCGATTATTATTTTTCTATATCCTATATCCTGCGTCGATCCCCCAGCCGATGGGTTATCTACACCGACTCAAAAGCATCCCTGCAGATACTGTCCAACTTGCTGAAGAACACCAATAATCAGCCCATTTCCCTTGACATCAGGTATCTACATCAGTTGGCTATTGTCGCAAGCCGCTGCATAACATTTCAGTGGATACCAGCACACTGTGGCATTCTGGCCAATGAAAAAGCAGATGAAGCGGCTCGTAAAGGCCACCAACATCGGCGATGCATTCGGGCCTTTTTCACAAAATTTGATTCGTCCCAAATAGCTAAAAAAATTTCCTTCAGAAGAAATGTATCGGCTCTGGAGCTTGTCGACGCATCCAGTTTCGTTACTCAGTCGACCCACATCTGAGATCAAGACTCCCGCCTAGAATTCCTCGCCACCTGGAAACACTTTTTCACCGTCTTCGCCTGAATGCTGCGTTTACAAACGCCTTGCGATACCGTTTCAGTCAAACGAACAGTCCGCTTTGTGACAACTGTGGCTCGATCGAATGTGTGGAACATATCTTTCTCCAGTGCCCTGCGTATGCCCACGAGCGTGCGTACTATGAGCAGCGCACGGGAAAGCTCTCCCCAGAGCCTCTAACAATAGACTGCGTTTTAGGTCATTTAGCCTGTCCTAGGCAACACAGACGTGCAATGAACTTTTTGTTCGCGTACTTAAAGGAAACTGGACATCTCGACAAGCTCTAATTTCATCCAGCATGTTGCTCTCATGCATTTTGCTCGCAGAACTTTGTTAGGCTATTTATGAGACTTTGCGCCTCATCTTTTCATGTGTTACATCATTTCTCGCCGATGCCCCTCAGTAGGCATTTAACGGCCTCATTTTATGTTTCCCCCTTTTTTTCCTTTCTCTAATTTAACCTTTCTCGCACTCCTCTCCTTCCGTGTTTACCTCCCAAATTCCCTTCCCCACGCAGAGCAGCATGTCAGAGATTTTTAAACGTCTAAATTCTCTGCTTTTTTTCATTAAAGGGATTCTCTTTCTCTCTCTACTTTGACGCTGCTACTCTAAGCCGGAACTTCAGACACGGGACAGATTTTCCCGGAGAATGAAGAGGAGCAGAGGTGACTCGATGGTGGCGGTGGATGGATGGGTGAGTAGGTGGGTAGTCGGGCGGGTGGGCAGCCTTCTAGCGCTAAGGGTTTGGGGTGGCGACGTGGCTGGTGGGTGATGTTTGGTGCTTCTGGGGGGTAGCTGCCTTTCCCACTGTGCCTTTTAATTCGACTTCGTTGTCACTTTTTCGTTCCGCTGCTGCGTGGTCTTCTTGTGGGTGTGGCCTTGTGGAGGGTGGAGTTAGGTGGGTTCGTGTTGGGTGGCGTCTCTGGAGGTTAGTGTTGAGTTGAGGGTGGTGGATGGCGTCTCTGGAGGGTGAATGTTGTAACGGGTGGAGGGGAGAGGTGGTTATAGGGTTCCTGTGAGTGGGTGGGCGCGGCACCCAAGCTAGGGAGGTGTGGTAGGTAGATAGCTGGTGGGTTGGGCTTCTGGCTTCTGGAAGGTGGAGGCCTCACTCTCTGAGGCTACAAAAAGGTGCAGGAATTTTCACATGGGGCCCCATGGTACTCCTTTCGCACTAAAAACCAGCACAGGTTGACCCAAAACATGCTGAAGAAGTTGGCGCGGAAAAACGACGAGAAGCGTAGACAAACAAAGACGAGCGCTTGTTTGTCTACGCTTGTCCTCGTCTTTCCGCGCCAACTTCTTCAGTATGCATATCAACCAACTAGCCCAACTTTCTGCTGACCCAAAACAAGAGGCCGCTCAACGACTACACGCAGCACGACCGTCGTCCACGACTGCTTCGCTGGAACAAAAGCCGACGCGCGTTTTGAGGAGGCACAAAGAGGCGTAATGAACACAAACCTATCTCACAGCATCAAGAGTGCTCTTTCTCCACGTGTAATGAAAGAAAACACAATATTCCACAGGGATCTCGACGCCAGTGCGCGAGAGTTCTGCCGTTGCAGCTGTCCACTCGAGGTTGGTGTGTTTAGAGAACAAAGGAGCACTCAGGAGCTCCTGTCTTGCGTAGACAAGGACAGCTGGTTCTTTATGCGAAGAAAAGGGCTGTAGACAGGAGAGAAGAACACATAAAAAGCATCAAAGAGGAGCGCTTTCCACTCAGAAAAGTAAAAAAGTAAGACGCGACACAGCCGTCCTGCGTCCCGACTCCCCTTGCGCAGGAAGTAGCCTAGGAAATTGTCTTGAAGGCCCTGTCCATGTCGTCCTATCTTTGCGAACTCGAACTGCGTCTATTCCGGCAAAAAAGGTCAAAACAACTTGTGCGCTGAAGAGAAATCTGCGTCAACCGGAGGGAAATGGTGGTGCCGCCAACGTGTAAAATGAATCGAAGGCCTCTAAGACGACATTCAGAAAGGCAGAGCACCTGGCGGACGCCTTCGCATCTTTTCGCTTTGAAAGAAGATTCCTTTGTTAGGGGTTGTTGTTTTTTTCTTGAACAGAGAAAACGCTGATTCCTTTCTTTTTCTTTCTTTTAATCTTCGCTAGCAGTCGCTCTTCCTACATTTTGATATTTGTACCTATGCATATAGTACAAGTATTTGTTCACTCTTCCGCCTTTGAGTGCTTTCTACATTTCTCGGCCGTCCCTTCTTTTCGTTGGAGCTTTTGTTGATGATGTCTTCAATAGGTGCGAATTCTGCGCTCCGATAGTGGCGTCGTTCAGATGTACATTCCTCACTGCTATCTTTCAATGCATGCCAGCCGTCTCACCTAGATTCCCCGCACTAACACAGTGCCCCTTTCATACCTTCTTTTCCATTTTCTGTGGCCTCCTTATCCCACGCACAGTGTGCTTCGACGCTGGAGACCTTTGTCCTTTATCGAACACCCCGGTTTTTGGATCTAGATTACATATGGTTTGCGAATGTCATAACGAAATTCCATGTTTCTTCCATCGGGTAAGCAAAGTCAAAATGGCACTAGCTGCGTAGTGGGCATCGATTTCGAGGCAGTATTGGTAAAAGTACTTCGGTTTGTGTTTGATGTCAGGTATAATGCGCTCCTACACCAAAGAGCTGACGCTTTTTGCTGCGAGTTTCGTTGGAAAGAGAATGTGAAGTTCATTTCTGAGGAAAGTCTGCGGCTGGACGAGCTGACATACGTTATTATGAAGCATGCGAAAAAGCAACAAGAATATTCAAGCCATTCCTGCCAACGCATCGGCTAAAAGTCTGGGTTCCTTCACTGCATGGTCGAACAAGGCAGTTCCAGAGACAACGTGACCTTTAGTTCCTCGCAGTTTACTGGTATGCGTATATTTCTTTTGCCTGGAAGAATGTTTTTTTGTTTTTTTTATTGAAGAAGCGTAGCTTGATAGGCCAGTTGTCGCATAATCACCGAAAAAATCAGAAGGAAAGGACGCATTCACAAAAAAGGGAGTAGACAGGACCACACAGGAGCGTCATCCTGTTTACTCTTTATTTTTATTTTTTTGAGGGGGGGAGAAATCGGTTTTTTCTTGGAGTTTTTTATTTGATGAGAAGTTCTTTCATTCTTCCGTCCTATAGTGGCTGAATAACTTTTGTCAACTTAGATTATACTTATAATATTTGACGAAAATTGTGCTATCTTAACATTTAGAGCACTACGCTGAAGCTACATGTACCCTCGGCAGGATTAAAGTTACAAAATTAATGAAAGGGATAAGTTCGCTTTGTGTACGAGCTAATGCAAAAAACTGCGGAAAACAAGCTCGTACTTAGTCATAAAAAGCGAGCTCATCTCTTAAGACCCTTGAGTCTAGAGTCAAAAATTTAATTTCGGTTATCTTCTAAATAAACCTAGATTGCCGTAATTACGGTGAACCCAGATGCCCGCACGTACGCCGCACGAAATGCCCACTTTAACGTGTGCAAAACAGAGCAAGTTTTTCAATTCAACAATAATCCTTATTCTTTATCTTATCACTACTAGCACGGCTTATTTAATTCTATAAAAGACCTTAACAGGCCGCAATAATTATGTAGCAGTTTAAGACGATAGATGACATCATAAACAATGAGAAATTCAAAGAATATTTGAAAGACACAATAACGCAACATATTTTCGCCTCAAAACATGATGTTTAAAAACTACGCAGCATGACTGCAAATCCAAACACCTTCATCTGAATGGTCATGTTTGTCGTCAAATTATATGCTTAGAACAGAATTTATTGTCCTGATGTAACCGCGGCACAGACGCATATAGCTTTATTTTTTTTCTCTCAGGTTGCATTAAGCTTCTTTGCCATCCCTGCATCATTTCTGAAAGAAGTTCACCACACTCTCTACTGTTTGACTAAAAAAATATAAAATAACAAATCCCGCATTACGGCTGCTGTCTAGAGCAAAGCGAGGATGAAAGCAAGAGTAAGACCAAACAGCTATAAAGATTCCAACAGCAATCACATACAAAGCCGACGAACCTTTTCCAGCGCTTTAAACAGTCCTAAGTCGCGTGAAGCCACTTCACTCCGCTATCGCTCAGCGCGACAGCACCGGTGATTTTCTTTTTCTCCGTGCTTCGTTCCATACTGCTCGCTCGTCCATAAAGGATCTTTTCTTCTCGAAACTCCGCTGGTCTCTAAGAGCCGTAGCAGAAGCTCGTCGTCTCGTATTGAAGATAGCGCTAAAACTGCTGAAGAATAAGTTCTTAGCAGCGCACCTCATTCGCGTTAGGCGATTGCGAAAGGCGCAGGGCTCAGCTGGGCTCTTTTGTAACGCTGACGGCACAGTGGGTGGTGATTGGTTCGTAGAAAGTGGCCTGAACCTGACACCAAGGCATGTGCTACAGCGAAAGCACTGATAGTTCATTACTCCCTAGTGAAGTGCGTCCCCTCACGGATTGCCAATTAACTCGGCCTTCCTGGAGGCCTCCCACGAGCACCGCACGCATGTGGTGAGCCTTCAGGCCTTTTGTCTGTCTTTCAATGCAAAGCTCCAGCTGGTTGTCACTGCCCGTTCGGCAAGCGTGGCTTCATAGTGGTTTCTTTTCTTTGCCAAGATAATCTCATTAAGTACGGCTGGTTTAGATGGAGGCGTAGTCACACCTTACCCGAGCCCACAATTAACCCGCTCCTGTAGTATCCTTACATGAACTGCACAGAATAGAAAAGGTAAATGCAGAGAATGTTTGGAAAGAAGCCCGATTGAACATCTTTCAAAGTTATAACCAAAATCATTTTGCAATTATGTCATCATTCACTTTATATGTGCAGCGGCAATCAGCACCGCTGAAGACATGCGATTGAACTCCGCTGTGCGTTGCGCAGAATAACGTTTATAGTATTGTTCGAGTCTCTTGAGCAGCAGAATAAGAGATGTTCAAGGGAATACTAGAGACGAGTGTATTCACAGTGTTTTGCTTCCAGAAACTGGATTTCAGAGCACTTTATGTTGTTTTTCAGTGTTTTGTATATTTTTTACACATACTGCTTCACGCGAAAAAGCCATCACTGTAGTCATTCTTATTCCATGCACTCGATTAGTTTTTGAAGGCACCCTCACTGATCGCCATATGCAATTACAATTTAATACCAAGCTCCGGAGGGTATTCACGTTTACGTACAGGACCGACATGAATTCATTTTAGCTTAGCTACGCCATGATGTCACGAGCGTTGGCACAACTGCGTACAAGATCACCTGCTATTTTGTCTAGTTCGCGATAAGCAATCCAACGGAATCTTGAAAACAGAACTTAAAGTTGTAAAGATGCCTCTAATACAGATCATTATAGCTACAAGTATAATCACAGTCCACTCTTATGGTGACTGTGCAGATACGCGATCGCTTGCATACGTTCCACATGCCTTTTGCAATTTTTAACCACGACGTCTTACCACTCTATACAAAGTAAGTTTCGGAGAAACTTAAGAGGCGAGAATTGCTTGAAAATTCTGTTCACTACCCTCTCTCTAGTGGCCACTTGAACAAACTTTATTGCCACCAGCAATATACTGCTGTTATTTCGAAGCATGTAGTTAGCAGGCTCGGCAGCACTGTAAAAAAATGTCATCGGCCATTTCAGTATGCTTTTATCATGCTGACGAAGTTTATATTCATGCAAGAAGAGCTTATAAAAGTTCTCGAAAAGGCAAGAAAAATTTTTTTTAAAATCTAATGCAGTGCAAACCATTGTAAAAATTGTAAACGGCGCTATACTTCATCTGACAAATTGTTTGCGGCACTGTGAAAGGTAGAGCTCTCTAGTCCACTCAGTGCTAGAAGGACCACCAATAGTGTCCAAAATATTTTAGCAGAGCTGTGACTATTTTTTCAACAATTACCGCTGTAACTAAAAAGGAAGTTAAAGATGGTGATCTTGAAAGTATAACGGAGGTTTCGTTCTGTGGTTAAGCTAGCAGAGAAAGTCCGTGCGAACGCAGCAGTGCGGCGGCTTGCTGTGAAGTGGCGCGCCGCAATTCGTAAACATGGCGTATGTCCAGTCCACCGGGTCTCCTGCGCGCAGCAGCTGGACATTGATGCTCTTCCCTGCCCAGGGATGGAGCCACCAGTTGCAGGGTAAGGGGCGCGGAGGAACACGTTTTTCCAGCGTATACCTTTCTGATTGGCTCAGATCGCCGCAGCCTTCGCGGCACTGCAAACGGCTTGTGAGGTAAAATATAGTTTGCCTGGACTGGAAGAACATAAAGACAACCCTTCCAAGATTACATTAAGATGACAAATTTATTTATTCATATACCTACAACGCCGTTACGGGCGTTATTGTAAGGAGGAGTGATAGAAACAATATTAGAGCCCAGACGATAATATCAATTCATTTGCGAAAGACGAATAAAGCAAAGAAAAACGATGTATGCGAGTGTTTAACATGATGTTGGCATCTTTCAATCGCACTTTAGCGCGGAAACTGGAACAGCATGCAGCTGAAAGAAGCAACTGTCAAAGTTATACAAACTGCACATCTTTAAGATCTGAGATAAAAGATGAAGGGATCCCCAATATAGTCTCTTCTGGCAAATCATTCCACTCATGCTAGTTAAAGTCAATATTTAGAGTTTTGTTGATCACTTTTCTAGTTAGGACGATTCGCCTTTTTTTGCTTAGAAGTAAGCCAACACTGGTATTTCTATGCCGCAAAAAGCTTATCTTTACATCAAAAACCTTATTTTTAAAAATTCTTGGCTGGCTTCCCTGAAACACCCGGTATATTCTATTTCTATTTTCGGCTTCAAATCTGTGTTTAGATCTGTCTCATTTTTGTATCCAACTTTAATCACTTTGAATAATTCTTACTGACTCATTTTTGTAATGTTTTATGTTAAGTAAGTACGTGCTTTCCACTGGGTTCTTATTCTTATCATACGCGGCTATCGTTATATATATGCTACGTTGGACTAACCCAACCGGGAAATAGCCGGCAAATAACCTAACCGTTAATGTTCGAGGGTTTTGTTTCACAAAAGATTGAGTCAATCAAAACTACTTTTAACCGCTTATTTTGAAGAAATTGAAAACCGCATTCATATTTTCACACTTTCCTTACGGGCCGTCTTTCCTAGCATCAGTCATCTTGACTACATCTTATCTTGTGGGATTGTTTATGAGGTGGGAGGTGATATGCAAGATTTGTAAATGAATGTGATAAAGTGTATGTACTCCGTAGTGTGCCCAAATAATACGGAAGCGGCTTCAACTTAACAGAGGTTGTTTTAATCAAGCAAGTAATGTTTTTTAGCGCTATGAAGGTGTGCGACACGGAAGCGAAAGTTCCTCGTCAGACGCCTTGCGGGTAATTAATCACGTTTCACACAGCAGTGAAAAAAAAAAAACCCTGAGACGGATGAAAGCATGTTGTAAACCCTGGAAGCACAGCGCATAAACCGCAGACTTTTGTTCACGGCCGCATAAGTTATGATCTCGTGTTTCGTGATGAACTTCTACATGCACCGAAATGGACGCGACTAAAACTTTTTGCTGGCTTAGTTACCGTTTGCTGTTGGTAGTGGTTCGCTTCTAAATAAAACTCATCCAAAGTGTCGTTTCTTTCTGTGCCTATGTCCTAGACCAAAGCAAAATATTCCCTAGAGGTACCGCCAGAAAGATTAATATATGGAATGCAGTTATATTTGTTTGTTCGCACTTTCAGTCAGTTTTCGGGCGCACAGATATTGGTCGGAGGCGTCTGCCAACAACTTAGTTTCGCGCACTCTGCCACACAGTTTGCAGCCTTCTAGTCAAGACTTTTAGTGAAGTGATTGTATTTTAGTTTGCAAAAAAAATTCAAAGTTGCTGACGCCAACGCGAGTGCAGGAACCGAGCCTTAAGTTATTAGACAGCGAACTTTTTTCTTCTTCTTCTTTACTGGGCAGAGGTGCATGTCGACCTCAGGGCTTCCAACCAGCTACAACGCCCCCATGCAACAGCAGGCGTCCCTCGTTTCATTATTCCGGCAGATATTGTGGTCGCTCATTTCACTTGGCAGCTTTGAGCGCTAAGCGCAGTATCCTACTTGGGAAGTCAACCTAGCCACGAGAGAGGTAGTTCGCATGCCGCATCGGCCCTGAGGCACAAGTGGTAATTACTTAGGATAAGTATGATTGCCATAGCGCACCTACGTGACCAAAGAGGAAGGCAGCTTTGCGTGTTTCGCGGAATTCTCACGCTGATCGGTTGCAACAGAACCGGCTTCTGAAAGTGCGTACAGTCTCGATCGAAGCCGCACAGGCAGCAGTTCTCCTCGCAGCTGTGCGAGGCTGTGCACTCATGCATATTTAAGCACTTCCGTGTTAGTCACTGGGTAAAAATTTGGCGTGCGTCTACATTATTAACTCGTGCAATGATGGTTTAGGAACGCTGCTCACTAACACAAGGTAGAGAAGGCAGGAAAATTGGATTCTTGACAGCGGCAAACTAACTGAAAAAGGGTTCAGGAGTAGCGTCAGTCTATTAGCAATAACACAGTTGAATAAAACCTGGAATAATTTTTATATATGTGGGCAAAAAGACTGCGTTAATTTGGTGTTTAAATGTATAGATTATCCAGCACTGACCTCGTGTGAACGCGTTTCAAGCAACTGTGCTACTCTGTGAAGTACCTTGCTCAGCATTCTCGTATTACTAGATCTGGTTGATATCGGCACAGTAGTCGATCAGATCGTTTGCAAATCACAACCGTACGGAAATCTCGGGCCATAAAGAGCACATGTTTGTAACAAAGCGTTTAGCATCATGCTTGGAATTGCTTGGCCACTGCTTCCCCCAGTATGCCACGGACTGAAAATACACAAGAGGTGTCATTGTTAACGACACTAAGAACTAGGAATTAAACTAAGCAGAGACAAATGAGACGAAACCAAGAGCCTCCTCTTAATTGAAGTAATAAACAGAGAGCGAGACAAACTTTACTGCCGTTGCTACCGCGTCCGGCGGTCAGTGTTTAGCCACATTATTTCTTCTTCGTTCAATTTACATAATAAAAACGGGGTGTGATCACTATCAGCGAGACCAAACCTATGAAACTGACCGATTATAGGCGTCATTTTAGTTCTGGGCCGTTTTTCTTATCTATTCTCTCCTCTCTGTAGCATTTAGCAGCCTCGTAAACTACTAGAGGGATGCAGAGACGAAATTTTGTTCTCTCAACAACACTGAACATCAGCTCCTCGGTGTCGCCAACCAGCTCATCTCAAAGCTTTTTAAACGGCTATTTTTGCTCGAAAGAACCTTTAATGTGACACACACCCAGCGGAGATTGTAAGCAATCATCATGATGTTAATCCTGGCCATACAAAAAAAAGACACGGGAGATTTTTTTTTTTAGCAACACCATTCCAGCTGCCACTTCACGCGTTCAAAAGCGCAACCCTATTGCATTCTGGCGGAAAACTGATGGTAGTGAACACTTTTAACTGCATATTTATACATTGTCTTCAAACTTCTCTTATTAGCCCCTAGGTTGCGCTGCTTATCCTATAGTTATGGTACTGTGTATTTGAGATAGTGGAACCGTGCGATAGGGTACTGTGCATTTGAGATAGTGGAACCATGCGATGCAGGACGCCGTGCTACCTGTCATCTCTAGTGCGACAACAAGTGCCCTCTATATCTTTCTCCGAGGCAGCCACAAATTGTTGATGTTAAACGGAAGCGCTTTATTATAGTCATCCATTATAGATGACACTGTTGCTCTAAAACGTAAAAATTAATCAATAACTCAATAATGTATTCATGCTTCATAGCGCTAAGAAGCTTTCCAATGCTCATTTTTTCTTCCAACCTTGCGAGGAACCTCCAATAATCATAGAACGCTATACACGTCGGAGAGGAAACGGTTTGCTTGAATTAACACTCACTAATTTTGAATAATAACAAGTTATTGAGCCTATTTCAATAAGCTGTTTTCTTCTTCCTATTTGCCTCTAAAACTGATGTTTTTTGCTATTTCTATATAAAATGAGCAGTTCTCCTCACAAGCTATCTGTCTTAAAAGCCATGCGCGAATTTATGCGACTTTAAGTGGAGCAAATGCGCGCTACTACAAAGCGCAGCGTACCGCCCATTTTTTCGCAGCCGCCTTGGTAAATCTACGCTCGAGTTACTGCAAGCGCCGACGCGAGAATTCGGACATATATCTTGCGAGAAAGCGCATCGGCTACAAGGTTGACTAAGTAAATGCCAGGGCCCTTTGAAAAAGTGCCGGAAATTGGAGCCGAAAAGTTTCCGACTGCTGGCGCTTTGTTCGATTCGGGCGCATGGGGCGCAGTAAAGAGGGAAAGAGGCGCGGGCTGCGGAGGGAAGGGATCCAGTTGGGCGTGGAACCACGACATTAAAGTCGCACGTGGCAGCGGAGCGCGCGCTTTGGCTCAGCGCCCGAAGCCTTTCTCTGGGGACAAAAGAGGCCTTCCCACTGCGACGGTCAGCGTCGCCGTAATCAGGGCGGCCCAGCGAAACCTCTCCTCGCTACACAGGCGTGCGCGCGCGCCGTCGTTGCTTCGGCTGCGGCACACAAATTGGCGCCAAGTGAAATGGACGCCTCGGCAAACACTGCTAGAGAGTTCAGTTCTGTTGGCTCATTTTTCAACGAGTCCTTGTAGGGCTGGACTAAGGCTGTTTGGTAAACACAAAGGGTGCTTTGTACTGCTAGGATGTAGAGGAAAATATTTAAACAATATTTTTTTGTCTTTGCCAACGTCTTTCAATTATAAAGCCAAGAGGATCAATATTCTTGAATTATGGGCAAGCGCGTGCACTGTTTCTTGAAACTAAAACGATGAAATTCGGGGTGCCGTGTTATACCGATGGTGCGAAGTAGCGTTAACCTGATGGGATGCTTGATACATGATCTAGGACGGAATTATTAGGAAAGTAAGTGTACAAATGACTGTTGGAGCTATTCAGTCTGAGGAGCAGCTTTGTAAGGTGATTACTGTGTCTGTCGAATAATGTGTACCTTAATCTGTCTACATCTCCACACAGCAGCAAGATTGTTGTGTAGGAGCGTGTAGAAAAAATTATTTCTTGTGGGACCATACAGTTCTTAGGTCTTATCTTCCTATATCAACGTCAAGCAGTAAAAGCAACGAAAAGCATCAAGTCCAAGACATGAAGAAGTCAGCAGTCATCACGGCGTCTACCATGTAAGCTTAGAGCATTTAAAGTTTGGAACCCCACATACCATACCCTACCATACCATACTGTGCCATACAATAACATACCATAAAATACCCTACCGTACTATACAATACCATAATATACCGTACTGTACCACTCCATACCATACCATATGTCATAGCCTGAGTTTTGTACGATGGCGAAGTGAACTCTGCTGTCTGCTTTGTGGGAATAGTACCCCCCTGAAAATGAATCTTTGACTTGAGGTCATTACTGTCGTCAAAAGCAATAATCCAGCAATATACCAACAGTCACAAGCCATTACGTGTTTCATTAGTTTAAAGTTGGTGCGAAGCCCATGTTACAGCATTGCACCGGTTTCATTCCGAAGCCTGAGCTGGGAACTGGCCCGCGGCTTCAAGCCCGGACGTGGCCCTGGTGCACTTCATTATCACTTCACAGAGCCCGGGCATGGCCTACCAAACTCGTCGTGCGGGCCCGCGCGGGCCCGACCAGGGCGCGTTTGCACTGGAGCACAGGAGGTAGATTGCTCACAATGCGTAGTAGACTGCTACAGTAATGCAGCTACCAGAATATGCACTCAAATCGCAATAATGCTAAAATAATTTGTTTCGTAGACACAACACACGTAGCAAACAGCTTCGCGTTACCGCTAGATGTTTTCTCAGATCCGTTTTTTACGGTCCGTGAAGTCTGAGCATTTAAACGTCCTCTTAGCCGCACAATGGCCGCGTTTCAGTACAGACGAAAAGTAAAAGCACCCGTTTATTACGTAGCGCGTGTCAAATAACCCTAACTGGCCTAAACCAATATGCTCTTCCCTAATTCCATTTCTGACATCGTAGAGATGTGTTTTGGAGGTTAAGACACGCAGCAAAAGACTATCTTGAAACAGACGGCTGAGAGAGAGAGAGAGAGAGAGAAGTAGTAGAGGAAATGCAGGGAGATTAAGAGATTAACCAAAACAATGTTCTAGTTGGCTGCCCTGCAGTGAGAGAAAGAGATGAGGGGGGCGTAAAAGGATAAGAAGTAGGGCAATGCGTCTGTATCTAGCCCGACAAACAATGACAAGCGCACTGAAAGTCACAGGCCGCCGCAGCAGTAGCCTGCACGCCTTGAGGGCTGCCGAACACTGCGACCTGAGTAAAACAGATCTACAGTCCTCTATCACTGATACGAGGCAGACAGGCAGCGCAGACGTTCTAGTGTGTGGAAAGGCTGCTTGCCGTTGCGGCTGATAATGTTGATGACAACGTAACACATCCCGACTTCTTCTCGGAACGATGAGGCTAGAGGATGCGTTGTGCCAGCTGTGCAGCTGGTAGCACAGACGGCTGCCTGTCTAGCAATCGAATGAAGGTCCTTCTCCAGAGGTTTCTATTAGGCTTCAAAAGTCCAGTCGAGAGCGGTAGCAGAAAACAGAGAAGATCCGGCAAGTGCTTTGCTAGAAATGACGGCGCGTGCTTGCTGACAGCTGTAACTGCCCTTGCATGTGGTACGTAAGTAGGCAAACGCAACATTGCAAACGAGCCGAAGCGGTGTCTGAGTGGTTACGGCGCTCGGCTGCTGACCCGAAAGACTCGGGCTCGATCCCGGCTGTAGCGGTCGCATTTCGATGGCGGCAGAATGCTAGAGGCCCGTGTACTGTGCGATGTCAGTGCACGTTAAAGAACCCCAGGTGGTCGAAATTTCCGGAGACCTTCACTACGGCGTCTCTCATAGCCTGAGTCGCTTTGGGACGTTAAACCCCCATAAGCCATAAACCAGCAACAGTGGAAATGAGCCATGTGTCAGGCGCCACTCAGCGCGCCGCAGTAGTTCAGCCCGCTGCTGGATTTTGCGGCTTAGAACCTGCAACAGCGGTCTTTCGCTGCCACTTTTCAGTCCCTGAGAAGTGCCATTGAACTTATCTTGTATCGTCCAGTGCGGCCGACCGTGCGCGTCCGAGGTTACTTTGTCATTGCGCTGTCAGTGACGCTGAGTTAGCTTCTCTCTAGAGGGTGTTCAAAATGAGGATTTACAGATGTAAAAAAAATACCAAGAGCAGTACACACAATTTATTATTGCGAATGGATCGCGCGGCCAGGCGGACACAAACAGTGAAAAAAATTGTCATCTTAACCTGATTGCAAGAGTAGTCACTTGAACTAGTTGGTATGGGTTCATCTTATGAAAACAGCGCAAAGGACGGGACATGAAAGAGACAAAGATTTACGCAGTTTCTTTTAAAATTGTCATGGAATATAAAGGAACCCGTATGACGTAGTTGGCGAAAAGATAGCTTAAGATTTAACGTGTTTCATGGGAAAATTAAGCAAAAATAAAAGGCACTCTGAAAGTGCACAAGCTTGCTGCTGTTCAACAGGCACACGGTGACAAAGTTTGCTATGACGCGTCGGGACCACAGCCAAGGAGGCGAACGTTGCTAAACGCGCGATGTCCAAGATGGGTGCTTGTGCCATAAAAATTATCGGTTGAGTACGCTATGCTCATAAAATGAAAGAGCGCTCTCGGAGAAGTACATTGATAAGAGCATCGCGACCTTTAGGAGTTGGTTTTGCGCCCTGGAACTCGTTATTCGAAATTTTTAGGGATATTTTAAAAACCGCCTAACCCAATTTAGAGCGTTAAAAAGTTCTTTTATTTATCTCGAAGTGATTACGCATACTGTTGCGACCGGCTCATCCCGCCTTTGTCAACACTGTTGTGACGTTGTGGTCGTCACGGCAGAGCGGCCAAGTTTCCTGGTAGCAGTCACGGCGTCCATGTAAAGGTAGACCAGCAAAAAATGGTCGACGTCGGAGAAAATGAAAAGTTTCATACGTACAATTTATTTATCAAATACTGCCAACTGCTTCTAGGCAGCTGAGTTTAACAGAGGCAGAAAATGTGCGACTGACAATAAGCCACGAGGGCATGCGCACAATCAACAAATAGAACAAAAAAAGAAAAAATACACTTCGAAAGGCGGACAGCAAAGCAATAAGCATTGTAAAGAAATAATTTCTGCATTATAGATAAGGTGACACGGCCGTTACGAAAGATTCAAAAAAGGGCAAGTTAGCAGCCTCATACGGTAAGGCGTTCCACTCGGCTATGGTTCTATATAGGAAGGAATGTAAACGGTGGGCGTTAGTTTTAACCTGCGCCATTACAATTGTCTTGATGTGCTTGCCTCTCGTTTTCCTGGATTCGTTAAAATGCATGTAAGTATGAAAATTAATTTTACATTGTTGTTTTCAATATTGTACATCATTTGCAGTCGGTGTAGTTTACGGCGCATTTCTAGAGACGGGAGTCCAACTCGTGTTCTCAGGTCAGAAACAGGAATACTTCTATCGTAAGCGTTATAAATGATTCTAAGTGCTTTCTTTTGTACCCCTTCAATGTGCTTGATGTTTTTCTTAGTATGAGGGTCCCAAACAGTGTCAGCGTAATCAATCTTTGGCCTAACGAGTGTCGTGAATGCTGCAAGTTTTGTCGCAGTGCCTCATGCGGTGACTCAATAACCGCAGCTTTTTTAGTGACGCCGAAACAACATAATCACGCAACTTGTGCGTTCCACGTTAATTTTAGTCAGTTATAACGCCCAGATATTTGATGTCCACCCGCTTGAAATCTGCATTGTAAAATTTTGTAAGTATATATTAACGGTTTTTTCTTTCTTGTGATCATCATATGGGCACATGTTGAGACATTTAGTTTAATACGCCAGGATTGGCACCAACTGTTAATTGCAGAAAAGTAATCACATAGGGCAGTCTGATCATGCACAGATTCGATGTTCTCGTATATGATGCAGTCATCGGAGAAAAAGCGGCATTGTGCAGAAGAATCCAACGACAGGTCATTTAAACACATCAGAAAAAGAAGAGGTCTAAGGACAGAACCTTGTGGTACTCCGGATAATACGGGGGCAGAGGAAGAATACGAGTTTCCTATGCAGACATACGGTTGTCGATGAGATAACAATAAAGCCAGTTCATAATTTGTTCATTTTGCAATACGCTTTCAAGCTTCAACAATAACGTTTTGTGACAGACTCGGTCAAACGCATTTTCGAAGTCGAGAGACAGCATATCAATTTGCCCACCCCCATCCAAAGCTTCCATGAGATCATTAGTAGTGCGCAGTAGCTGCATAACTGTGGATAGGCCACATCAAAAACCGTGTTGTTCTTCGGAAAATAAATTGTTTTCCAGAAGACTGCTTATGTGCTTAAAAATAAAGTGTTCCATTACCTCGCTAGCGGTTCACATGAGCGAAACGAGCCTGTAGTTGATGACACAAGCCTTATCTCCAGATTTGTAATGGGGATGACCTTAGCCATCTTCAAATCATTGGGAATGGTAGCTTGTGTCAGGCTCTCGTTGAATATTATGAACAGGTATTTCGAACACCATTATGCGTATCTAAATAGAAGGTTGTTGGATATGTCGTCCGGTCCAGCAGACTTTATGCCTAAGTTTAGCAGTGACGAAAAAATGCTCTGTTTCGTAAGAAAGAGGTTCGGCAGCTCGTATTTGGTTATATACACGGCAACCAATAATTACGCGGCAGCCTAAAGTTTCGACACGGCTGCCGATAGAATAAAGGCTTCTCAAAATGGGCTCGCTCGAATGACGAAAACTCGATCGCTGCGTTAGCTGACTGCTTTCTTTCCGACCTCCGGTGTTGCTATTTATACCCTAGCCGGTTGACTGAGGCTTACATCACTCGATCCTCCAGGAGGCCGACTCCTCAGCGGTGGTTCGCGCTGGTTCAGGGAAAACCTGGACAAGTCTGGGAGAGTGCCGCCGGGCAGTGAGGCAAGCCTGAGCCGGGCCGATCAGCTCGGTGCCTGGCTACGAGAGGATTCCAGAGGAACGAACTTATATTGAAAAAGCTATGGCGCAACAGTACGTACGAACTACTTTATTTAGCTGTTCCTCGCAACTTCTTGGCGTCTCTAATCATAGCATCTTTCACACCTAAGTTCTATCAGTGAATAGCCACCTTTCAACACTGGCTCAAGTACGCTACCAAAATTAAATAACCGCACTACTCTTCCATGATTCTATTACTTTGTTCTGTGGCGTTCTCAAGGTGCAGCACATTCTGTGCTGAAATGTGAGTGGATATATCTATTTCGGGCATCTCCTATGCGGCTCTCGAGGGGGTTCATACGGATGCAAAAACAACTAAATAAACCGCGCGCTCCACTGCAAAAAAAAAAAAAACAGTACTTTCTTATGCTACAGCCAACACTCGCATGATTGTTTTCTTTTTATTCTTTTTTTTTATACCTGGGTCCAGTGTGTTTCATACCCAGAAGCTCTGGACAAAAAGCATTCTTGAACGGGAAACCTTTTATGAATGCAATTTTTTCATATAATATAAGATATCACTATAACAATCGATATATCCTCAGATCATCCGACGACCGTCGGGTATTTTTCTTTCTATTGACGTTCTTGCTGTCATCAAAAAGAGTTCCCCAATGGTTTTCTGTGGCAGTCTTTCCTGTTCGATGCGATCGCTGGAAACACTTTAAAAGCAAGCTTTTGCTATATATCAGAATAATGGACCATTGCCTTCAGTATTTTCATAACAGTGTTTTCCAAATATCCAATTTTTTTTTTTGTTACGGAAAGCTGAACTTGTGTAGTTATAACTGCCACCAACACGGCGGTTCCTAATAAAAAGCGCCCCGCCGCGGTGGCTCAGTGGTTAGGGCGCTCGACTACTGATCCGGAGTTCCCGGGTTCGAACCCGACCGTGACGGCTGCGTTTTTATGGAGGAAAAACGCTAAGGCGCCCGTGTGCTGTGCGATGTCAGTGCACGTTAAAGATCCCCAGGTGGTCGAAATTATTCCGGAGCCCTCCACTACGGCACCTCTTCCTCCTTTCTTCCTTCACTCCCTCCTTTATTCATTCCCTTACGGCGCGGTTCAGGTGTCCAACGATATATGAGAAAGATACTGCGCCATTTCCTTTCCCCCAAAACCAATTACAAATTTTTTTAAAAATTAATAAAAAGTCACCAGCATTCGTGTTACGCTCTTCTTTTACAGCTGTTCATTCCTATTAAAAGCGCTGACGCTGCTCGCAGTGAAACTGAAACCAATACGAATGAAACAAGGAGGACGCACTTGCCGAATAGTGGCACCAGGCGCCACATGCGTCTCGACATTCAAGCTGGTTGTCATTGCGTTCAACGACCCACTGCTTTAAACGACGCACCTGAACCGTAACACATATGGGTAAAGAAACATCTACTGTAAGCGACTTCATTTTCATGAATATCTGACGTCCGCGTTCTTCACGAATCGCATGCAGCTCGCGAAAAATAGGTCGCACGAATAGTTTCACAAAATGCGTACTTATAATTGGGCAAAAAAGTTTCCTGATATCCCCACGCTGCTATTTATGAACTAGAAGTGAACAGTCCTGCGCAACTCCGCAGAGCTGATTTGATTTCCGAAGAGAATGGGCTGTCGTTTCTAAAACGACCCTATTTGCTTCTCACGGCTGGATGCTGACAAATCAGTGTGCTACCTTATTTTTCACTTCTGAATTCACGCGAAGGTTTCTTCTACGACATTGGGGGCGCTGTGTGGCATGATCCATGCTATACCTGCCTCTTTAGCGTTCGAAAGCTTGCATACCTCGGGCAAGAGGGGAGACCCAAGAGGCCTGTCCCAACTGCTTTGCGAAATTCAGTGTTCGCGAAATATTCATCAAATGTAACTTCAACCGCGTACGCGAATTACTCAGCTCAAGATCCCCGCAGAGGGGGGGGGGGGGGGGGGGGGGGCGTCTACAGCTTGCAGGCGTTGATGAGTGGCGACACCACGGGTTCCCGAGCATCCGCAGGGACATCCCCGCAGGGGGATGATGGTGAACAGTGCATCACCACGGACCCGAGCACCCGCGCTTCGCCGTGCGTGGCATCGCCGTGTCCGGGGAAAAGTGGATCCTGGTGGTTGAGCCGATGCCGAGCGTTTGGACCTTGAAGTCCCCTCGGCGGTGGCAACACATCACTTTGGGCCCAGCTTCCTGTACACGGCACCTCCGGCCTCACCCGACCGGGGGAAATCGACAGTCGCCTTTTCCTGTCCTCCCCTCTATCTTTCTCTTTCCTATCTTCTTTCTCACAACTCTCCTGTCTTCTCCTCTCTTAATTACTTTTTTCCTTCTTCCTGGCGGCGAGGGTTAACCTTGTTTGACCAACTACCCTGAGTTCTGTCATATTGGGTTATAGTTGGGGTGTACAGCTGGCGTGGGCAAGACTTGCTTGCAAGTTCCTGTCCCGTCCCCAAGTTGGGCTCCATGGTGGGTGGCTGGAACTATATTGCTAACCTCCTCTTAGCAAATGATCGCCCTTATAAACGTGGGTGGACCGATGATAATTGGTTTTTTGGGGAAAGGAAATGGCGCAGTATCTGTCTCATATATCTTTGGACACCTGAACCGCGCCGTAAGGGAAGGGATATAGGAGGGAGTGAAAGAAGAAAGGAAGAATAGGTGCCGTAGTGGAGGGCTCCGGAATAATTTCGACCACCTGGGGATCTTTAACGTGCACTGACATCGCACAGCACACGGGCGCCTTAGCGTTTTTCCTCCATAAAAACGCAGCCGCCGCGGTCGGGTTCGAACCCGGGAACTCTGGATCAGTAGCCGAGCGCCCTAACCACTGAGCCACCGCGGCGGGGCGTGGACCGATGTCACTACGCAGTTTCTGCAACAAAAAAAAAGAAATCTTCCCCAGATGCCACGTCGTACACAGTGGGGTACCTGAAAAACAAGCCATAATCATCTCCCCTTTTCGAGTTTCAAAAACTCTCGCGGAATCATTAGGCATTGGCTATCAGACAAAGCACAGCATTCTAAGCTCTCAAGCATAGCAACCTTTGGAGAAATACCTGTGCACATAGATCGCTCAATACTGTCAAAGGGGTGATTTCAGAACAAGACTTCCTCACTCTGACAGAAGCAGAAATGCTAGACGCTCTCAAGGACAAGAATGTCACTGCAGTACAGTGCATAAAAATCAGAAAAGAAGACAAGGAAATTCCAACAAAGCACTCAGTTCTGACTTTTGCCTCCAGCCAACTCCCTGATACCATTGAAGTAAGTTGCATGAAAATAGCAGTCAGACCATACATCCCAAATCCTCGCCGGTTTTTCAAGTGCCAAAGGTTTTGCCATGGATCTCAGAGTTGCCATGGCCGCCAAAGCTGTGCCAAATGTGCATCTAATGAACACGAATCTGATATCTGCAATTCAGCACCAAAGTGCGCTAACTGTGAAGGGGACCACCCCGCATATTCTAGGTCTTGTCCATCCTGGAAGAAAGAAAAGGAAATTATCACTATCAAAACCAAAAAAAAAACATTTCATTTCAGGAGGCACAGTAAAGAATTACACAAACCCAGGAAACATTCTTGTTCACGGCAAAAACAAATTTCGCCGATGTGGTGCGACGGGGCGGGGCACCACACCAGGCTTCGGCATCTGCCCAGGCCACACACAGTGAGCCGAAAGCAGCGCCATCCGCGCCCCAGGCAGACGCAGCGAAGGCTGCCCTGCCAGCCTCGAAAAAGGGCCCGGCGGCCTTTGGGTCAGCCGCCCGCAAGGCTTCTCTCAGTCTGGAGAGGCCTACAAAGAGTACACCCGTGGGCTCTCCGCGGCGTGCCAGAACCTCTAGCGAGGTGATGGACGTAGCACCGAGCTCACCTCCACTGCAGCGGTGGCGGAGCTCTCTTAACAGAAAAAAAGCAAAAATCCGAATAACTGGCCCCAAAGAAATGAGGACCTAATTTTTTAATAACTTCAGCGATATAAAAGACATCGTAGCCACATTCGCACCCATGGCCTTATGTATTCAAGAAAAAATCTTAGGCCCCAAAAACACAAAAATGTACTCAAGAAACAAAGTATTTTGCCGCGACCGAGAGAACGCAAGCCGGCTCTGAGGTGGCGTTGCTATCTTAGTGAGAAATTATGTCCCGGCTCGTGAGCTTAAAATAAAACTAAATTTGAAGCTGTTGCAGCTACTCTGCTCACACACAAAACACTAATATTGTGTTGTATTTATCTTGACCCTCATCTCATAGTAACAATACATGAATTAGAAGATCTTTTAGAGCAGCTACCAGAACCGTATCTGGTAGTTGGTGATTTTAACGCGCATTCCTCGCTCTGGGGGAGTGAAAAATGAACGCCCGAGGACAAATTATAGAGTATTTTATTCTGAGCAATAATATTTGTCTGCTGAACTCCGGTAAATCCACTTACTGCTCTCCAGCCTCAGGAAAAATGTGCTGTTTAGATCCGTCTTTTAGTTCGCCGTCAGTTTTAAAGGATTTTAAATGTTATGTCACAGACAACCCATATGGCAGTGATCACCTGCCCGTAATAATCAGTCTAAGCGTCTGCACCTGAAATAACTCCGACAAAACCGCGACGCTGGAAGCTCTCTTTAGCCGACTAGGAAATTTTTAGATCAGAAGCCAGGTTCGAAAAAATATTTTTAGAAAATATTGACATCGATGAAATGAATGAGAAGTTCACTGATTATATCTCAGCTGCCGCACATTTGGCTATTCCAATGTCTTCAGGAATGGTACGGCCAAATCAAAAAGTTTGGTGGACACAAGACTGTAAAGATGAAAAAAAAACGACAAAATAGAGCTTCGGGTAATTTTCGCCGGTACCCCACATACGAGAACCTAGAAAATTTTTAAAAGGCAAGAGCTAAAGCTCAGTATGTCCGTCGTAGTGACGAGAAAGCGTCATGGCAGAGCTATGTGTCATCCGTAAACAATGAAATCACATTAAAAAAATGTGGGAACAGGTAAGAAGAATAAATGGCAACTTCTCACGATACCTAATTCCGCTTTTGACACCACCTGGTACACAAACAAATATAAGAAAACAGACAAATATACTAGGTCTAGTCATTTTTAAAATACAAAAACATGGCCGAAAAACAAATACTCTCAACGAGTGGAGGTGCTAACAATACTTTAATTACCCTCCGGGAAATCAATAAACTACTATCTTCCGGCAAAAAAACAGCCCCAGGACCCAACCAAATACACTATGAAATGCTGGCCCATCTATCTCAGTCTGCAGTAGAGGCACTTCTAAGATTCTTTAACAAAATTTGGGCATCAGGCAAACTACCCGCAGCCTGGAGAAAAGCTCATATTGTACCTTTTCTTAAACCCGGGAAAGAACCAACCTCTCCCAGCAGTCATAGACCCATAGCTCTTACCAGTTGCTTCGCCAAATCGTTTGAAAGTAACCTCAACATTAGATCAACTTCTGTCCTTTAAACTTGTCCCCTTCTTGATATCAATCAGTGTGGTTTTAAAAAAAGATGCTCCTCTACAGATCACTTCGTTAGTCTTCGTTATACACAAACAACACTGTCTTGCAGTCTTTTTTGACTTAGAAAAGGCATATGACGCGCCTGGAGGTTCGGGATTCTTCAAGATTTTGCCGAGCTTGGAATCCGAGGCAGAATGTTTAATTGCTTAAAAGACTTGTTATACAACCGTTCATTCTATGTGCGCCTAGGCTCAACCCTCTCAAAGAATTTTATTCTGGAGAATAGAGTACCCCAGGATGTATTTTAAGTACAAAACTCTTCGTAGTAAAAATGAATTCTGTTAGGAAAGTAATTATGAGGTCTACTATGTATTCTGTCCATATTGACGACCTTCGGATAGCATGCACATCCTCCAACATATCTACATGCAGAAGACAAATACCGCTTACAATAAATAAACTGGCAACATGTGCAGACAAGAACGGTTTCCAGTTCTCTCCACAGAAAACAGTGGCCTTACTTTTTTCTCTCAAACGGGGCGTACAGACAGATCTCACTCTACACATAAACAAAACCGAGTTATCTTTTAAGAATGAACACAAATTCCTATGCATAACTTTCGATAAAAAACTTACTTGCCTGCTCCACATAAACGCTTTGAAAAAGAAAGAATCGCAGTCTTTGAACATACTGAAAGTCCTTTCACGCAAACACTGGGGTTCTGATCGGGTATGCCTTCTGCAGATTTATCGCTCTGTAGTACGTTCCATTTTAGACTATGGTTGCATAGTGTATGGCTCAGCAAGGCCATCGTACTTGAATCGACTCGACCCAGTGCAAAACTTAGGTTTACGTCTTTCAACTGGTGCTTACAGAACGTCGCCCATAAATAGTCTATGTTGAAACTAACGAGCCATCACTCACAGACAGAAGAACTATGCACACATGCTCATACATTCTTAAAATTCCTTCCATGCCAAACACATATGCTACCCAATAGTTACTAAGTGTCCACCTCGAACACTGTTTACCAACAAAGCTCTGGCAATCAGACCACTTATTTTTCGGTTTGAAGAGAAATGCCATGAAATAGATGTAATGGACACATTTCCGAACATTGCCCACAAACCTGACCCACTCGCGCCTTGGTACTGCCTGCCCTGTATGTGCGACTTCACATTAGCACGGTTTCAGAAAAAACAAACACCACATGAGCATATATTACAAGAATATTTAACCCTAAACGAAAAATACAGAGAATACACAGCATTTTATACTGATGGATCAAAGTCTGCACACCACGTCGGAAATGCTGTGGTTCCAAATAATTGGGAAAAAACAGTGCGGCTGCCTGAGTGCGCATACATTTTCACGGCAGAGTGTTACTCAGTCTCTGTTGCTGTAAAAAAAATTAGAAATGCGAACTTTGTGAATAGTATCATTTACACTGATCCGTGAGCGTACTCACCTCACTTCACCATAAAAAACAGTTACACCACTAATCGGTGACATCGTTCACAACAGAAGAAGAGCCACAACACAGGGACAAGACAAAATTTTGTTGGGTGCCAAGCCACATCGGAATCACAGGCAATGAGGAGGCGGATGCATAAGCTGCAAAAGCTCGGAACAAACAAATAAAGAATGTGAACATTCCATACAAAGATGGCATGAAGCTGGCGCATTGTAAAATCAGATAAATGGCCGTCCCAATGGAACACTGAAAGAAATAATAAGCTATACTTAGTAAAATCCTTAATAGAAGGATGGAAGTCATGCTCACACCAAAAACGTTTCATCGAAGTTATTTTATGCCGTCTCCGTATTGGACACACACACACCTAACACATAACTTTCTAATGAAAAAACAAGACAGACCTTTATGTGAGAAATGTGGAGATGAGCTCACAGTAAATCACATCCTATTCTCGTGCACACAACTCGAACGGTTAAGGAAAAAATATTTTACTGTATTTTACAATGAACGCATTCTCTTCCACACCAATTTACTTTTAGGCGATAATCCACTTGTAAGAACTTCATCTGTTTTTAGTTTTCTGAAAGACGCAGCGATTTTAAAGAAAATATAATATCACAGAACTATTATTTCTAAAATTTCTTACCCTGTGCTTGAACTCATTTTATGATACACATCATCCATTTTCTCAGTCCTGAGAAGAAGGCTGAGGTCTACATTTGATCAGTTGGGCTCCTCGGAGTCCTTGTCCGGACAAGGACTTTCACGGAGGACACCCAATTCTTGAAATAAATTATACCATGTGTTTGGCGCATGATAGCCTGACTTGCTTATGCGCCATAAAACCCAATACTATACAATACTCAGCTCAAGAAAAACGAGTCCTTTACGGAATATAATCACAGATGGAACCTCGGGCAATTCGTTACAAATGTGAAAGTTATTCCTTTTTGCGCTCTTCTGCATTTATCACCACAGCATCCTATATATTATTGGCCTTTTCTGTCCCAAACCGCGTATCAAAAAAGGGCACCCAATGTTTTCCGTTTATGCTAGGCACCCATTGACCCGGAACATGGTTTCCGTTCCTGCGTTCTTTCCTTCGAAGGAAAGTGGAGTTTGGAGACAACGGCACAAATCATAAGGCAACGCTTCGATAGGTCGCGCAGCTGTTCCAGCAAAACTGTGCCATAATTCCTACTATGCTCAGAACGGAAACGCTCAAACGGGGGCGCAGCGGAAAATAATATGTTTCTCTTTTACTTTTCCTGTACCACACTTTGGCATCTTGCTTCGCTGTTACTGAATACGGGAAAGAATTCTAAGAACGCGCCGAGTGTTTCGACGCGTATATAACAATGGTTTGATTCGAAAAGCAGGAACAGGCTAAGAAACGCGCAAGAAAAAAAAAACAAAATTTTCACTAATAAAACGAAAAATGGCTGCTGTACAGTGTGGCTTGAACCTAGTTAAACGAGCGAAATTTCTGTTAAGCATGGTCTCCATGCTATCAAATCAAATGTCAAGGTCAAGGTCAAATTTAGGTACCCGATGGTCATAGTCATATAATCACGTGGTCATGCTACCATAGCTTGGGCCATACCACCACGCTGTTAAGTTTGGTTTGACCTTGTGTGGCATTGAAGGTCATTGTCTCCTCCACATCGAAATCAGAAGTTTTACTCCGAGGAGTAGAGCTCTCGCTCTGAAAACGCTTTGCTTGAGGTTGCGCGCCCATTTTTCAAAAACAGCAGCGGAGTGGGTACTAAGCGAGAGCTTGCGATTATTTTTCTGCCTCAAAATTGTGAAAGCCACTTGAAATGTCTCGGTCGTGCATTGGATTTATTTTCGCTGCTTTGATCCGGATTTCTCCTGTTTTTCTACTTGTTTTATTTTTGTCTTTGTGTAAGGAAGTAAAATCATATTTACCATCTCACTGCACAATGTGGCTCAAAGGTATGAAAATAAAAAGGCCGCAACATAAACGATCATTGAACCTTACTCGAAACATACGATGAGAGCTAACTTCAAAAATAGAATAAATAACAAAGAACAAAAGTTATTCATTAAGAAATAAAATATATCAATGCAAAATTTGTAGCTAGGGCATTGTGTCGGAGAATAACAAAAACAAATGCAAAGAAGGCTGCGAAAGTTTATAGAGAAAGATTACATACGGCAATGTTAAAATCATTATAAATGTCTACTAGATGTTGTGTAAGAAGGTTCCAAATCGGAGACCTACTGGGGACAAATGAACAAAAACAATGTTTATTGTGACGTGAAAGAGCACGTACTTAATAGAAATGATCGGTGCAGTCTGAACGTATACAGGGGCGATTAATAGCTGGATCTTAAGGAGAGGTTGTTATAGATTTTGTGATACAGACATCAGCAAGAAATTCTGCGGTGTGAAAAGTGGCAGTGATAAGATAGTTTTCATAGCGGTAGCACTGGAAATACGGTGATATTTGTAAGGCATGAATCGCGACACTCTGTTTTTCCACAGATTCAAGATCAGGTGCTAGTGATTCAAAACCAGGATTCCAGACAGATGCTGCATATTCCAGTTTAGATCGAATAAGTGTGTTATAAAGAATCAATTTTGTTGAACTTGAAAAAAGTGGATATCTCGATGCAGATAGCAGCATACATTTAGCATTGACAGCAAAAAGCTATTTGTACATTATATGCATGAAGGCACAGTTTGTAGTAACGAAACCAAATATTTGCGAGCATGAAACGAGAATTAATGGCTTTGTGGATGTTCACGTATTCTAATGAATCTTCTCCCACTGTTTCCATGGCCCCAATTCAGGCGATGTTTGTGGGAAAAACCAGATTGGCAAATTTACAAACAGTACCCGACACGTGGATACCCGCTACCCGCTTGCTGTACAAAATGTATTTGGTCAGTCATTCAATGGGCGTACGAAGTTTTCTTTTCACTTTTGTTAGTGACGTCACCCCTGAGTCATATAAAACACCGGCGCTGGACGCAAAGTGAAAAACAGGGGCCTCTCTCAAGAAAACAACAAGCAAGGATACTATTGCGACCATAAACCAATATGCTCCAAAGATAACCTTCCAGTTTCCGTTTAGGAACATTCCGCATTTTAACTGCAACTTTACAAATTAACTTTACTAAATTAAACAAATGAATTGAATTTGACTGAATTTGAATAGTTTAATTTATTAATTTGTTTCACTTTCATTTAATTAACTTGCCGATAAATTTTAACTGCTAATTTGTTGCTGTTGTTGTTGATGATGATGATGTTGACAATGCTGATGTTGTTTATGGATGTTGTCATTGTTGTTGAACAAAAATTCGTCCTGGTCCGGGGTTAGTACCCAGGACTACTGCTTCACTGGAACAGTGATCGTTTGCATGAGTTTTGACTACCTTGGGCAAAGGACTTAAGAATCACCTCAGTAGCATGCAGTGCACATTTTGCTGGTTAGGTTAATTTGTCATTTCAGCAACAATCGAAATGGAATTTGGCTTTGTTTTTTATGCACTGGACGCATGACAAGCGCTTGCCGTCCTTGAGGGAGCAGCCTCATGCGTTTCGTCGCTACGTGTCCCGTTTTTGATCACAAGATGCTAGCTTTACCGAGCTCAGAGTACATTTAAAGAAAAGTGCACTTCCGGCTTCAGCATATTTTCTGCCACAATGAATGCTTAGCGGCACTTTTCTTTAAGCAGATAAGAGAAAACTAATCGCAACTTTTCTACAACACAAAAACTTTGTAACTCCTAAGGAAGTGGTGAGCAGCTCATCGATTGAGCTTTACAGTGCGTAGTGTGACAAGGTTTCCATGAGGCTTCACATGGGACTACTTCGGTGACTTGCTTCTTGTCGCGTTAACTTGGCCTGCTTGGTTGTAAGGAAAATTTTGGAAAATCTTACGTTGTGTCGCTCTTGCAATGTTCGCGATTTTGCTCATTCCGCGTTTTATGCCGCTGAGATACTCGTTGAGAAAAAGAGCCTGTCTAGTTAATTTCTTTTCGCGACGGCGCTCTGCAGAATTGCATTGCGTTAGGTTGCTAACAAACTCCTACATCCGCCCCCCCGAGTGCGAACACTCCAAACCGCTTTGGCTTCTCTTTTCTGCAACGGGAACTGTTTTATTCAGTAGGCGTTGTAAATTTCAGAATGTGCACTTCCAGAAGCAAAAGGGACATCATTTGACAGCCACGACTGTATCTAGAATGGCAGCTGAAGGCCTCTCTTGCTCTTTAAGCAACGTTTAACTTTGATGTCTCATCCTCGCTTGTAGCTGTATAGCAGCGAAAGGCTACACAGAAAGCGGAAGAGAGTTTCGCAGCTCTGCCGAACGCCACGTGTTAATTTATATAAATGCGGCACATACGTCGTCAGTGGATCATTTTATTTGTTTATGCATAAAGCCAAACATTAGCACAAAATAACTTACCTTAAAATACTGAAAATCTGCTATAGAGACCAGTTTAGTCTGGTCATCGAAATAACTGGGTCACATGATCAGATGTTCAAAGCATATAGGCTTCACACCGGACATTCTTTTAAAACCAATCTCCGCATGGCAGGTATAATCACTTAAATTAACAACGAAATGCATCGTACGATTTCAAAACTAAGCAGTAATACTACGTCACGTATAGCGCTTAAACAGCCGGCGTTCCTCAATTGTCCACGATAGTGTAACAGCAATGGCTTCTGGCAACAAACTTCGACGCCACACAACGCTGAATAAAACAAGCACTTTGGAAATTGCAGGCAAGGAGCTTCCCAATCGTTCTACGGGGATCATTACGACCTAATGCACTATTTAGTTCGCTTCATCTTGTTTCCCTTTTTTTGCGAACATATGAAAAAAACAGCAAAAAGCTTATAGACGCAGTCAGTGCACACCGAAGCAGGCTCGTTTTCACGCGCGCAAACTCAGAACACGCACTTTCTGCGCGGGTTCATGTAGGAGCCTCGACGGCACTGGAAGGCTCTGCTGAAGCTGACCGACTGCCGCAATGGTGCGTTGACCCGGTAAGCGGCGTGCGCCCGGCGACCATGGCGCAGCAGCTGGTCTTCGTAGGGAGCATCGTACTTCTCGCAGCGGCTCAGCGCCATGTGCAAGAAGAACAGCTGCTCGCTGCTGAATGGAAGCCCCGGCAGAGTTCCCTCGCTGCCACCACTACGGACGAGTCGTCCGTGGGCGCGGAACGCTGCCGACACGGCCAAGAGGTCCCGCAGGTCCTCGCGGCCCGTACCGTTGGATGAGAAGGGAACTGACGTAGTTTCGGTCATTGTTGCCTGCTCCTCGCGCAAGCAGTACTCGGTGGCGGCGAAGCGATCGTGCAGGTCCGTGTAGTTTGAGCGCAGCTCGACCGCAACGTCCCGGAACACGTCCAGAAGGGCGGCGCTCAGCTGGAGCAGCATGCGCGGGAGGTGGTACTCCCAGAAGGCCTCGTGGCGAAACGCCCGATCCAGGGCGCCTAACGGCACAAACAGCGTGCTTCCTTCCAGCACGCGGCTCTCGGTCTCGAACAGGTCATCTGGAAAGTCTGGGAAGGGGTGCCTCCTGGGGCCCAGGCGACGGTGCTGACGCTGCGCTACCATCTTGAGGAAGATTTCAACCGCCGTCAAGCCATCTGATGCGCAACCGAACGAGCGGCACTGAGATGTGCGGAACGCAAACTTTCTCCAGTCGCCTGGCGTGAAGAACGCCGTCTTGAGCATCTTGAAGCGACGCTCCACCCTACTGAGAAAGGACGACGTTACCCAGGACATCTCACCCAGGAACTCGAGCATGTTCCTTTTAGCGTGCTCCGCCATGCTTCTCAGCACGGGTTCTTTTTCGTCCTGCTTTGAATTCGCGGCCAGCAGGAAGGCGGCTAGCCCTGGTTCGGCTTGCGCCGCCATCTTGGCGCAGGTGTGGCTGCGACGGTCGCTCCAGCCATCCTCCCAGCCGACCACCTGCGAGACGGCCACGTCGCTTATCTTGCGGAAGCGCTTTCCTGGCAGCAGAGGCGCGTACGCTAGCGCCAGACGGAACGCTAGGTAGTTGAGCACGACCGCTGGCTTTGTGGCGGACATGAGCCCCAAGAAGACTACGCCGAGCCGATTCTGTTCCAGGGTGACCTTCGTGTCAGGCGTGATAATGCGGATGCCGAAAAGAGCGTTCGTCAAGAACTCGGCCCAGTTCCACTCTGTAGTTGACATGAGCTCCTTGACAGCCACGGTCCCGAACTGCTCGGCCGGTGCGCTGAGCAGGGCCACTAGCTCCTGCTCTAAATCGAAGAGCTCAGGCATGGACATTCGCGCCACGCGTCGAGCTGCATCGTTGTACCATCCTCGGTGCGCGTTGGGCAGGTAAGTGAAATCTGGAAAGAGCGTCCGTGGAGCCTGCAGCTTGACACTGCTCTTGTCCGTGAGGCGGATATGCACCAGCGGCGAGACGCCGGTAACTCGAAGCAGCCTTCCGGCAGCTGCAGAGGCACGGCGGTCGCTCGACGAGTACGGGAATCCTGAAAGGCCTACGCTGTCGAGGATGTTTTGGAAGTCGAGCGCTTCTCTTCTCCCCGTAGGCAGGTGCAGGCAGGCGTCGTACAAGTCGAACAAGGGTCGTGTGCTTGTGTCTTCAGTTCCAGCATCAAACAAAGCCGTCAGCTGGGATTCCAGCTCGCGTGCGCTCCTCACAGCCTCGGAGTACACTGCCTCGCCTTGAAAACGGAAGGAGGAGCTCCAGTTGGTGCAGACGTAGTCGTAGAAATTGTCGCAAGGGTCACCTTCTTCAAGTGAGTCGGAAACGTACCTGGGTGTACATAGCGGAAGGTTAAAGTTGTGCCCACTTGGATTGTGTGTAATTCGACAACGAAGCCGCAGAGCCCAAAACACGTATAAATCTTACACTTAACCAGCGTCGCAGTGGGCCTTTGAAGGAAGTTGGTATTCTCGCCTTTTTTTTTAAAGCCAGACTTGCTTCTTGCTTGTCTGTTTTGTTTAGCCTCAAATTGATTATATTCACTTCAGTTTTGTACTTAATAATTTAAACTGATACCTTTATAGAAGCTAGTTTGCAGGAGTCAGGCCTACTACTTTCTCTTTTGAAGTGTTAGAAGCCCAATCATCCTGTCGTTCAAATATCCTGCTGTTTAAGGATGATGTCTGTCATGGAGTTTGTACAGCACTTTGGTCACGTCAGTTCTTTGCGCAACAACAGATAAGATAGATGTCATGAGCTAAATCAAGAACTGTTAAATCTCAGTGGTTGGAGAAAGTACCGCGCCGATAGAGGTTCCGATAGAGGCCGCGATAGAGGCGTGTAGAGACTAGACCCAAATAATCAGGACAGACCTATAAAATCAGGTGGACACAGGGGCGCAACAAAAACACACGGACATAGAAGTAGACAGGGACGAGCGCTCGTCCCTGTCTACTTCTATGTCCGTGTGTTTTTGTTGCGCCCCTGTGTCCACCTGAAAAGATATGAACCAACACGCCCAAATACAAGTACTTCTGAGACCTATAAAAACTTCGCCCAAATATACAACCTGTAAAAATCGAACTCGCTTGTCTCGAAAGATAGTTCTCCCTAACAAGACCACGGCACTGTGTCAGTACAAGAACCCGGGATATGTCTACAGGCGACAAACGTACAAGCGCTTTGGACAGGCAGCGGGAAACTGCAGCTAATAACTACACAGTACGCTAACCAGTGCCTCCATTACCTTAAGCATGGCTTATTCGAAAACGGTGTCCTGTTAAGCGGGGATCAAGTGGCTTGCTTTGCAACAGCTGTGAAAATAGCCATCAACAAAAACAGTTCTCGTCCAGCGGCACCTCACCTGGCAAGCTGGTGACAGCTTTCGTCGACGCAGCTGGACACGACTTCGCCGCGGCCAGGCAGTGGCTGTTGCGGCGAGGCCCCTCCTCTGTCACCACCGGGCTGGACCTCTCCACCAGTGCCGCTCATTATCCGGTTGACCGCCAGCGAGACGCCGATGGCCAGAGCGACCAGGCCCAGGCCACTGCAGACCACACACAGACGCCAGCGCAGGGAGCTGCCGAGCGGTGGAACCACGGAGGTAGCGGCTGGCGTCAACGTCGGCGGAGTCGCCTGGAAACGCCTGCCGTCGGTGGACATCTTGCCTTCTTCTGCGTTCTCTTCTCTTTGGCTCTGAACGGCACGCGCTAACCAGCCAAGCACTGCCTCCTGTTGGTGATATTTATTACCTCGTTCTTGTCAGAACTGCCACAGTAAGATCCAAGTGCATGAATTTAGCCAAGCAGTGATTTTACCGCAATGTAGATAGCATTTGTCTAAGAAAAAATGTTGGCAAGAAATATAAAAGTTATCGTTTTTGTGTAGGTAAATCATGGTCATGTGGAGGGTCATGCTCGTCCAAGCAGCAGCTTTTAACTTAAGCCGCCTGGCAAGAAAAAAAAAACTGCATTTAAGAACACACTTCTACATAAAGAGATATTCAGTTCTCGGTCAACTCTTCCTATTTATTCATTTTTCTTCCCTCAGCAGACTATATGAATATAATTCAGAGCTGCAAGCCATTTAACCTCGTCCCCTCGACATCTTGGGTATAAAAATACGTACTTCTCGGCAGGGTCATTTCATAGACTGACGCAGCCGGAAAGTACGAATTTGTAATGGCTTCTTTAGAACGCGTAATGAAGGAACATTCTTCTCCACTCGAGTTCAAAAGCGGGTTCGAATTCAGCGCATTATTTTTCATAACAAGGAGCGGAACCCACACACACACACACGCAGAAGTGCTGGCTGGGCTTTTCGCTCGCAAAGAGGATCACTGCAGAAAAAAACTGGCTTATGAGTAATCTGTGGCCTCGTCTTTGACCTCTTACGCAAGCCGCTCCTCCATAACGTGCATGCTATAGACTCCACGTCCTGGTCCTTGCTTCTGAGAGTCCGCTCATAGACAGAAAGCAATAAAAACTACGATGGCGATGTTGCTGAGGCATAAAACCCGACGAAGATTTAGCCTTATGTACCTGAAGATAGAAGGCACACATTGCTATGGAAGTAAGGTATTCTAGGCAACAAAAAAAAATTGGTCATTCGCCCGGGCTATTCGCTCTCAAATATAGCTATGGCCGACCTTAAGGCGCGCGCATTTCAGGTGCACATCTCATTCGCTCCTATCCTCTGACCGTTTTTACGGCGGCACGGAGCTCACAAAGAACTGTGAGTACCGTGCGCTTCACTTATAGAGTGCCGTCGGAACAGATTAGCGTTACGCGCAGGGTGATGTCTAAAGATCACATACTGAATGATTTATGCTAACAAGATGTTTGGAAGCAAGAGCTTCCAGTATCGGCGATTTTTACGAACTAGGGGGGCGCCACAACCGATCCGATATAGTGACTTTATGCAAGGACTGATCCCGAGATCAGGCTAGGTAAAATCGCCCTTTAAAAATTTCACGAAAATTTCTCGTGTTTTTTTTTGTCGATTGTGAGAACATTTAGCAAGCCAAACAGCCTTTTCTATAGCGTGTAAAAGAAACAAACGAGAGACAAGAAAAAAAGCGCTATTTTTCGTTTTAAAGCGTCCGGTGTGCATCAAAGGAGTGGTAGACGGTCTCGGTCTACGACCTCTATAGAAAATATTTTAGAATCCCTAACATCGACGATGATGATAATACTCGTACAACGGGTCAGTGAAAAAACTGGGAGGTCAGGTAAGTGAGACCATGGTGTTTCGCAGAAAACCAGGTAGATAAGTTTGCCAGTCACCGTGAAAATTGAGATTTAACTGATAAAGGTGGATTCTTTTGCGCTTTTCAGTGCCCATCAATTTTATTAAACATGTGTTTTATATATCAATATAGTAGACTCACAGTCGCTTACAGAGTTGGAGAGCCACAACAATGATGCTGCCTTTTTCCACGCACCGCCTTCTCCGAGAACTTACCCGCACTTTGTCCTCCCTATTTGTTCATAAGCAGTGGATGGAAGGCGTGCAATGATTGTAAAGCCTCTGCGAGGTATTCTTTTCTTTTGATTTTATTCTATTTTTGCCACCCTCATGTCTGTCTGACTGATTAGGGCGAAAGCAAAGGCATGGCACAATTAAAGCGAAAAAAGAATCTGAATAAAATTAAAATCTAATAAATCATTATTTCACCCTTAAGACACTTTTCATGAATAGCAAACCATCATATCATCATGCACGTATGCCGTACTGAGGCCTTCAATTATAGAGAAAGTCTAGCACAAAACTCTTCGCGCTTTAAATACATCAGTTAGGGGTGTTTTGTTTGGGTTTTATGTGGGTTTAACGTCCCAAAGTTACTCAGGCCATGAGGGACGCCGTAGTGAAGGGCTCCGGATAATTTACACCACCTGGGGTTTTTTAACGTGCACTGACATTGCACAGTACACGGGCCTCCAGCATTTCGTCTCCATCGAAATGCGACCGCCACGGCTTGGATCGAATCCGTTATTGATGTGGGCACGGCTATGTTTTATAACAAACAGTTTCGAATATTTATATAAGCACTTCTAGTTTGCCAGATCATCTTTGTAGAAATGTAGGCTGAGTGCTTTCTAAGAACCTCGCTTTCATGTACTGCCAGCATTCCATTACACATTGAAACTCCTTGTTCCTTTGCTCTCTTTGTATCGTTAACCCCAAAGTATTCACGCAATGACTTTTAGCGGCCTTTCTCTCTCTTCTTATGGTTCAAACATCCACTAACAGCACTTTTTAAGATATATTTTAACAGCAAAACACTTATAACAGTGTCTGAGTATACTGGCGGACCACTGAGACAACAGAGCAAATCACGCTGTCGCACGCGTTGATCCTTATCGCACTAGCCAATCCTTCTGGAACCAGAGGATTATCCTTTATCCTTGGACTAGGGACGTGGATTTGATGAAAATCGTCAATAAGTCGCTGGATCAACTTTTTTTTTTTCAGCGAACGAAGTGGGATAGATAAATAATTGGCGACCCTTAACTACGTATCCTCCACAGCGAGACATATGGGATCTGGTTCGCTCGTCGGATTTAGTCCGTTGGACAATCTAGAACATGTTATATGCCACCAGCCGCTCCCCTTTTTTAGCGTTCCCGCCGAAATATCTAGGTTTGCATTCTCGAGCGTTTAGTATTAGACTTACAAACGGTACAAAACATGTCTTACGTTATTCCATCCGTTTTTGGCCATGCGTGCCGTGTATTGTAAGTTTTTTGCTGTCTTTCTTCTTTTTCTGTCCGTAGTATGTCATTTACACGAGTGGTCTGATGTCACATAAATTCTTGAGGTCGGAGTAGGCTGAGTAATTTTACAGCGATAGCTGTTAGACGCCCGTCCCTGGCTTGCGTGTCGCTGTCGCCGTCAGCGTAACTGGCCGGTGCGTTACCATGGTTACCATGGTTATCATCGTCACCATCCATTGGTACCATGGCAACCCGGGTATGGTTATCATCCCGCATGACACCACGCAGGATGTGTTAATGCCTGTATTAATGCTGTGCATCTGTTTGTGTCTTGTCCGATGTCACCTTATGCCACGGCCAACCTGGGTCGCATAAGCCTACAGGTGGCTCTGTTTGGAAGAGCCGCCGGCCAAAACTAAATGCCTAAAGATCTGTCGCTGATTCTCGCGTTACATAGTCGAAACTTTCCTGTTATTTTTTTTTTGTTTTTCTGAACATTAGTTTGCGTTGGTTCTCCTGGCATCCATAGCAGCCACACCGGCACTGAACAGCTTTTCTTTTCTGCGGCTCAAAAATTCTTCCTCGAAGACAGGAAGGTCGACGTCAAAGGAAACTATGAATAGCGCATTTGCTTGATCGTCGCTATCGCGCTCCAAAGACCTATATTAGCCTAATTTATAACGCCGTAAAGACCGTTCCGTCATAACCTAGAACTCATTACGATGTGGCGTACTTCCTAGAAGCTGCTTTTCTGCCTCCAATTTTTAATCCAAGACCTCCGTCGGCAACAAAATAAAGTGTGGAAGAGAGAAAACGTGATAAATGTCCGCAGTTTTTCTTTTGTGCTGCTCCCTGATAGCAGACAGCGGCCATCATATCAATTAAAAGCAGCTGATTTATTAGTAGTTATTCACCATAAAGGCGCTCCCATACGCGCTGCGCATTTTATGAAAAAAAAACATGGATTTCTGCCTATACGAAGTTATCATGCCCTGAAATCCTCTCTTTCACATTAACTCTCCTGAATTCCCCCGTTATCCTCCTTTTCAATCTACTCACGGTCTTCATGCTCTAGAAGATTTTATAATGAGCGCGCCTTCTTGATCATAAAGCTCTAGAAACTCGAGATTAAGTTTGCTACTTTTTTCCAGTAACGATGCAAGGTCTACTTTCTTTTGAGACGCAATAGCATCGCTCTACAATACTTACTATTAATTTCTGTGATCTTCTAGTCCTTTTTTTTATCTGAGATTTTCAATCTTAGAAAGGATAGCTTTCTTTCTCTACTTGGTTTTTCCAGGAACCACATAAAACTAAGCTGATTTTTTTTTACAAAAAATCAACCACCTTGCGATGCTTTTAATCCAAAATTATGCGCACGTCGCGATGACAGGCGAGTAATCCTTCGGTTTTTAGCGATGGGTGCGCTCCACATTACGCGGATCCTAACAAGGCAAGACTTCCGTGATCCTCTTCTTGGGTTCGTTCCCTTGCGCCATTCAACTTTACGATGAACCATCTAGCCCAACAGCAAGTACTTCTGCATCACAAAACAAGAAAGGTTTTTCTCTTCTGCCCCGCCCCGGTAACTGGCTGTGCTGCTACAGTGGGCCAAGGTACGCATTTACGGCACCATCTGACTGCTTCTCACATCATTCTTACTGTTCTTCCTATATCGTGGTGCGTTTGAAAGAAGCAGCCTCTTCTTTGTAGCGTTTCGTTCGTTAATCGAATCTCTTTGCGCTGCGGCAGGATTTGTGAGCCTTCTTTTCGCCCGAGAAGAGGATTTGTTACCTTCTAATTGGTTCATATCTTCAATGTGCAGTATTGTCAGAGAAAACAGCTTAAAAAAACAGACAATGAAGTTTCGAAACAAAAATAGCCCAAGCAGCCGCTAGTGAGGATCGAACTCACGACCCCAGGTTTACGAGACCAGTGCTCTACCACTGAGCTATAGCGGCGGATGCTACGCGATCATTTTTAGACAATATACGAATGGACGCGTGGGATTGTGGCTTGCGTAAATGACGCTTAGAAACGTGGGTTTCGGTGCATGACGCTGCTCCTGTTTAGTTCACATTGTATTTTATTCGCATCGCTTTTATTTTCTTGAACATACGCGCGGTTAAACCTTTGGATCATGTCAGAAGAACCAAGCTAGATGAAATCAGTCAAGAATTGTGGGCACCGTGATGACGAAACTAGCGCACTCTAGTTGGTAAAGAGGTCATTCACATGCCCCCACAGCCTTTGCCATATTATTGCCCTAGTGTCGTGCCAGTCTTCGCTGTTGTAAATGATAACGCCATGTTTCCGCGTATGGTATTCGCTTTTTTTTTTTTGCACTGGAATATTGCTGGCTGCACTACGTGATGCAAGCAACAAGCTGTATTCTCGCTTTTTCTGAAACCTCTATAGAGTGCTTAAAGAGCTGCAGGCACAAAGTTGCTGAGTGTTCGTATTTTATTTATTTGAAAGAAGCTTTGGTTTATTGGTTTATGGAGATTTAACGTCCCAAAGCGGCTCAGGCTATGAGAGAGGCCGTAGTGAAGGGCTCCGGAAATTTCGACCACCTGGGGTTCTTTAACGTGCACTGACATCGCACAGCACACGGGCCTCTAGAATTTCGCCTCCATCGAAATTCGACCGCCGCGATCGAACCCGCGTCTTTCGGGCCAGCAGCCGAGCGCCATAACCTCTCAGCCATCGCGGCGGCTCCCGTGTTTGAAAGAAGCTTACGGGCCTAGTTATCATACAAACTAGCTCAAAACACCAGTGCGCAACGTTAGTAATTAATCACAAACAATTCTGTAACGGCAGTCTTGGTCTCGGTAGGCGCCAGCACTGAAGTGCCCCTTGAGGTCATGGTATACCTGCCAACCTTGACTATTTTTGATCTCGTCGGCGTCACCGACAAAAACTGGTTGTTTTTATGAACAACCACCGGGTTCAGTGGCGTGATAACAACTGCGGCAAATGCACTTTGGCGAACCCGACCGCGGCGGCTGCGTTTTTATGGAGGAAAAACGCTAAGGCGCCCATGTGCTGTGCGATGTCAGTGCACGTTAAAGATCCCCAGGTGGTCGAAATTATTCCGAAGCCCTTCACTACGGCACCTCCTTCTTCCTTTCTTGTTTCACTCCCTCCCTTATCCCTTCCCTAACGGCGCGGTTCAGGTGTCCAACGATATATGAGACAGATACTGCGCCATTTCCTTTCCCCAAAAAACCAATTATTATTATTATTCACTAGATGCGAGTGGAAATAATAATTGGTTTTGGGGGAAAGGAAATGGCGCAGTATCTGTCTCATATATGGTTGGACACCTGAACCGCGCCGTAATGGAAGGGATAAAGGAGGGAGTGGAAGAAGAAAGGAAGAGATAAGTGCCGTAGTGGAGGGCTCCGGAATAATTTCGACCACCTGGGTATCTTTAACGTGCACTGACATCGCACAGCACACGGGCGCCTTAGAGTTTTTCCTGCATAAAAACGCAGCCGCCGCGGTCGAGTTCGTACCTGGGAACTCCGGATCAATAGTCGAGCGCTCTAACCACTGATCCACCGCGGCGGGTGTGGAAATGCCGAGCGGCTCTTCGGACAACATTAAAAAACACAATAAATCAAATTTCACTGAACACCTGTCTGTGACACTTGCTAGGAGGCATCTCCTTACACCCACAGAACAAATGATATCGTTTGTTTGCATTCGTAATTTTGTGCTTGTGCTTTTTGAATGAGTGTCAGAACGGGCTATGAAAAGCTCTTTGTGGACGCGGACTCCGATGACATGTGTCCCTACACAAGCCCTCAGTGGTCGCTTTGGGACGCTGCGGCCTACAGTGCGGCTAGCGTACATGTCTTCAGCGCTACTTTTAATAAGCCTTTCCAAAATTTTCAGAGTTTTGTGTCTTCCTTTCAATATCTTGTCCTATATTTATGCAGCGAAAAGCAAATTAAACTCCGGGCGAATGCGACGATGTTAATTTTTACGTGCGCCAAACGAGGCCTGACCAACAGAGGAGCAAACAGAAGAGTTCGAAGAGCAAAGCCGAAAGTTCGGCTTCGAAAGTTCGAAAGTTCCTCGTGTTCGCAAAACGAACACGAGGGTGCTGATAGGCAACGACGCAGACAAGCACTAACTCCCAACTAGGGTTTATTGTTGAAACACGCAATTTATACAAGTCACTATGAAAAAACATAAAACAAGCAGCCCTCCCTTCCCCCCTTTTCAGGAGCCGAAGTTAAAGGGTAAAAAGAAATGTAAGCAGTACAGGCCACTCATCGCTAGGGGAGAATCAATTCAGCAAAGAGACCCGTTACCGTTCCCTTTCCGTCTCTCGTGATCGTTGTGCGCTATTTTTTCATTGTGAGTTCGAAGGGCGTTTCAAATATCAATTATCAGTTGCTCTCTCGCAGAGTACTGTCGTTGAGCAACCGTAGACAACAATAAGCAAAACAAAACTGAATGGCTATTACAGAAGTGGCAATGCACAAAATCACCGCTAGCTGGCATGCGATAATGATTACGTGCGGAAAGATGCAATCATTGCTGGATTCTTGTGCTGGGTTCCTGTCCCCCTCCCCGCTATCAAGTTCATCTGCACTATTTTTTTTAGTACTACTACGATGACGTCTACGAACGCGCTTTTCCCGGTAACCTTCACATTAGCAGCTCTCGCTGTAAAAAATACGGGTCGGTTGCACACCGCTGAAGGCCGGCGACGAACGCGTGTCCGAAACCTAGATTTCAAAAAGAGGCAGCTTGAGGCCTTGAAGAAAGTCGACGCTTGATGTATCATTTAGTTTCCCCTTCTTTTTTTCTTTTTCACGGGTTACTATAGGCGTTATAGTTTAGTACTGGATGGTGTCGTAGAGGCGTAGCTGAACGTGTAAAAAACTCTGTGGGGAGAACGGAGAAGCACTCCTCAGCATGCGCAGACTCAAGCGTATAACAACCGCACGCAGAGGCAGCAGCAAACACGTCGACCTTGAAGCTTTGCAGCGGGCTGCACATAAACCCCGGTGCTTATCGGCCGCAAAACATTAAGCGCTGGATATTCACGAACCGTGCTTTCTTGCCCGCAAGCGTCCCTGAGAGCGTAACCATGCCTTCGAGGAGGTTTGTTCTGGACGATCCCTCGTCGTAAAACACTGCATGAGGTAGACGCTATGCGAGTAATTTCTTAGGGATTATCCGGCCACCAAGAAGGGCAAACATGATTATTCCATTGAAGCCCTCCAGTTTAACGTCATGAAAACAGCTTCCTTGTTTGTACCGGCTTTAACAACCATGGCGCGGTTCTACGTTTTTATTATTGTTTTCGGTCTTAGGAAACTTCACTCCAACACCGAATGTTGCTGGAACGTCGGAAGCGCCTACACAGGGTTCCCTGTTTTAGGTTATTCTTCAAAACACGTTTGTTATTAGATGATGCGCGGTGTTTCCGCGATGGTTACCGGAAATCGGGCTTTGAAGTGGATTAAACAAGCAGTCATGCTCCACCAAGTAATTATGGCGGTGCTTGCTTTGCGTGAGTAATGATTTGACGTCAATTTTTCTTCGTTTTTAAAGTCTTGCTCAAGACGTGCAGGTTAAAAGCGGGCTTCTATAAGGACCCAACTTCGCGTCGTTCGGGCTTAGCCCGTTCACGCACCACCGGCCGCAAGCTCACAGCCCACCCAGGCGCTGCGCCCTTACTGGCTTATAATAGGAAGCGGCCGAAATATGCTGGTGCGTTAACGTTGAAACAGTTTACTTTCCTTTTTTTTCTGCGAAACCAGTACCTTTGAATACTACGGTGTTTTTCTTCATTTTCGTTCGCTCAACATTTTTTCAGACTGCATACAATGTCACGCAGACCTTCCCGCGCGTAGCGAATTGAAAGTAAGTTTTTCGCTTCAAGCTCATTGAAGCAAGACACGCGTCACCGTCAGGGCGCTAAAATTGAAGCGTTCAGGAAGTAGGAATGACAGATATTGCCTTCGTAGAGAATGTAGCGGCCCGGGGAAGCTCATGAATGCCAAAAAGGGAGAACTTGCTTCCCTGTTTTTGTTAGTTTCGTTTTCTTGCCAATACTGGTGTGCAACAGCCGATAAATGGAGAAAAATTCAGACGCCTATAGCTTTTTCTATCCTCCGTTTCTGAAGCGTTCGCCTTTCATATAAGCCTCACTCTGTGTGCTTTCGATATTACGTCTTATTTTTATCAACGCCGACAGACAGGAGGCGCGCCGATCGCTGCTAAAACACCAATACCATCGCCGCTGCTAGGCTACAGTCACTTGTACGTATTATATACTGCCCTTAGCTTTCCATAGTAAACGGAAGCCATGCATATCTTGAATGTAAAATGTGAGATCGACGCAGTGAGATTTTTCGCGCGCTGGCGTCATGAACCCGTAACTTTTATATTTTACGGCGCTTGGAATGCCGTTCGGATAGAGTCACTGGAAGGCTTGCCCAGTAACTTTGTATATTCTGCAGACTGATGTGTTTCGCAGTGTTGGAAGCGCTCGGGATGCCGTCCGCCTAGGCCATTTTCTTTTTGTGTCATTCACGTCCTAGAGCTCTAGCTAAAAGGCGAAGGTTTCCGGTCTATACAAGTAGTCGGGTCTGCTAACTTCAGGCGTTCCGTAGACATCTTAACCACACCGAGAAAAATTGCTTTTGAGTAATTGAAAGATGCAATAACTGGCTCACATCTCTCTGGACACATCAACCGCACCGCAGAAAAGAGAGGAAGATGAGAATTAAAGAAAAAAAGAGAAAAAAAAGTGCCGTAGTGGAGGGCTCTGGAATAATTTCGACCACCTGGGAATTTTTGACGAGCACTGACGTCGCGCAGCACACGGACGCCTTTTAACTCGACAGCGTTATACAGCCCGTTCGACGCGAACCCAAGTATGTGTGGGACGATAATTTTTCACTGGTTGAAACGGAATGTGACGTCACAATTCTCGTAGCGATTTATTTTTGTCAGTGACAGCAGAGGTCACATGGCGGTTTGTGAGTGTGACGCCACACAATAAGTTCTAATCAACGTACAAAGAATTAAATTAAATTAATTGCGATTTAAAAAACTATTTACTTAATGGGCAGTGGGAATCTAACTTCCGTCTCGTGTGTCGCGAAGCGAGCATGTTACATCTACGCCACAGAGGCTTTTTTTTTCTTCACCGTGGTATGGCGTGGTCTGGCAAGACAGCTACTGCGCCGTTTCCTTCCTTTAAAAACTACTAATTGGCGTTACTCTCCCCTCCACTCAACGGATGGGACGCGCCTATCGTAAGATGCCGCCAAATGTTTCGAAATGCCTGTTGGGCGCTGTGCGTAGGTGGGAGGCCAGACTGACAACGTATGACCTAGCTATATGGCCCAATGCCACGATTTGCGCAACGAGTGTAAACGTCTGTTTTTTAGGCGGCTGGGCTAGGCGCTTAAGAATCAGCGTTTCAGGTAGTGTGGTGACTGCGCGGCAAGTGGGCAAGTCCAATATGGGCGTGCGTTGTCAGGGTAGACGTCACATACCTGACAGCGGGGGTGGCCAAGCGCTTGAAAATATGGTGGTTGTGCAGGTCAAATGGTAGATAATTTCTTTGTGCGTGTTGAATAATTTCTTTGTACGTGTCGAATGAAGGTAGACTCGCGGTGAGTAAGTTGTGGATGAGGGAGTGTCCTAGTTCTTTCGGTCTTTGTCTGCGGTGCTTTCTGGCATAGCCCGCTCAACCTTGTGTTTGTAATCATCCGGACAAGGGAAGGGTTGGTGTCACGAGCGAGGGCATGCACCCGGTCGTTCCCTTCAATTCCCACGGACCTATTCCAGAAGAACCTGCAGGCTCTAGTGTTGGTGAAGGTAGGTGTTTAGCTGAGCGTGGATAGGCCCCGGGAGCAAGTTGGTGGCGAAGTCAGGGCGGGTGTTCTGGGTGTCCGTGCTCACTATGATGGTGTTAGTTTTTTTAGGACGGTGAAAGATTGCTTATGCGATTCCTTGTGCTTTAAATGAGGTCGGATCAGGAACGCCGGTGTGATGGCAGACTTTGTGATTGTGGTGCCCTATGGACGAAGTTGTAGCGTTAGAGTCGGTGAATTTGCAATTTCTAGTAGGGGTCATGGTATGGGGCCTTGAGATGACATGCTCTTAATTCTTTCTCGGCGCATTGAATCCCTCTCCGGGTCCATGTAGAGAGTGCAGGCAGTATGATGAAGCGAGGTAGATGGCCTCATGGCCGTAGAAAATCGGGGATTAGAGATATGTGCGATGTGCAATGTGCTGTGTACAAGTGTTGCTTGTGTGACTTGTATGACACATCTTTGACAGCATGTGGCCAAGCGGGAGGGCTGAGCTTCATTATGTGCGGTGGTCTTCTGTAATATTGCGTTGTGCTAGGCCGCCTGTTGAATCAGATAGCTAAATGCGTATAGCGGAACACTTAGCTTCATTCGTAAAAATTTGCGGATGGCTGTTTCAATTTCTTTATCTGAGTTTTCGTTAGGTGGAGATATGAGTAAGCAAACATGACTCTTGAGAACACGGTTGCTAAGACAATCTTGTGGAACTTGTGTTCATTGAATCCAAGGCCGGTACGGATATTAAGCTTCAACATGTGGTGGAGATTATTTATTCGTCGAAAGATGGTAAGCATATCGTAAGCATGAGCCTGGCGAGCAATAGGGCGGCTATCAATTTTAAATGTAATGAGACAGCGGTAGCATTAGCAGCCCAGCTCTTATGGTGGAGTAGCGCCCCGGTGGCTGAGTGGTTACGGCACTCGGCTGCTGACCCGGAAGACGCGGGTTCGATCCCGGCCGCGGCGGTCGAATTTCGATGGAGGCGAAATTCTAGAGGCCCATGTGCTGTGCGATGTCAGTGCACGTTAAAGAACCCCAGGTGGTTGAAATTTCCGGAGCCCTTCACTACGGCGTCCCTCATAGCCTGAGCTGCTTTGGGACGTTAAACCCCTATAATCTATATTCCTAATCTTATGGTGGAAAGCAACAGTACAGAATGACAGCGTACGCTTCAATTAACTCCAGGTCTTGTTGGACGGTAGCTTCTTTACAACGTTGGTTACCATGGGCAAACCTGTGCGGGATGTCATCCGATAGATGGCATGTTGGAGATGTGGAATGGCGGTGAGTGCCGCCTAAAGATCTTTCATTACCAATTTTAACGACTTGGGGGATAAGATCAAATCCCAAGGTGTGTCCTGTTTGATGGGGACAGGTGGCGAGGGCTTATCATCTGGGCCAATGAGTATTTCTGTCCTATCGGTCAAGACGTTTTGAATATAACTGAATAGGCGTACTCCTGGGTAGGTTTCCTGAAGGCTTGCCAGGATTGCGCTCTGGGAGTCATTGTCAAAAGCCCCATTGATGTCAACGCCCGCAATAGCGCGTAGTTCGAGAGTGCCGGGGACTGTATATTTGTCTTTGCGCATTCGTGCAGAAACACCTGGACAGCACACATGCTTACGCAAGGCAGTGAGTGCAGAGGGTAGATGGTGACCGTGTTCTAGGTGGCACTCGAGACGCGTAAGCACCATTCGCTCCATAATCTTTACCATAGAGGAAGTGAGTGATATAGGGCAGAGTTTTGCCAGCAAATTCAGAGGTATACCTGGTTTTTATACAAGAATGATGTTCGCTTCTTTCCAGATATACGGTAGGTGCCGTCTTCCAAACATGATTTATATGGTCCAGCAGTAGCAGCAACTTTTGAATCAGGCAAGCTACGAAGCATGCTGTAGGTGGCTTGATCTGCGCCAGAAGCTGTACGCCGGTTGAGCTGGAAGAGTGCCACATGCGATTCAGGAAACTTTAATGGTGAGGGGATAATCAATTGATCAAGTAGGAAGCTTAACGGGTGGATAAAAAGCACCCTTTATCTCGTTCATTAATACGTCTTGTGAGGCATAAGTTGTAAACTGAACTTAGGCTAGTGTGGGCCGGTGATTGTCTTGGCGAAGGGTTTGGAAGAGTTACCACACAAATGATGTGTACAGTTGCTCGTTGAAGTTATCGCAGAAGGAACATCAGCTCTTTGATGTGAGCTGCTCAGCATAGGTTTGACACTCTTGGTTTTGTTCTTGTAAGCGCATTTACAATAAGCTATTGGTTTTGTTATTTTTTTCATTTTCACCACAATTTGCACTACCTTTCTCCCACAGGGATCAAACATGCTGGCCCACTTCATGATGATCTTCTGTGTGTGATAAATTTAGTTTGTTTGCGTACTGTGTAAAGATTATGCCAGTGCAACACGCGTCTGCTTCAAAGTTTTCAGAGAATACTGCTCCCAGATCCTTTTCTATTGAGAGGCCTGTCAGTGAATCTGGTCTGAGCGTATGTTCCTTTGGGCAGACTAAATCGCTTACCTAGTGCGAGTTGTATTTCGAGGATGTAGTGCCAGCTTCTCAATGTTTGCTGCGTGGATGTCCACGTATCGCGGAGTTGTCCTTTTATGCAGGTAAGGTCTGGTGTTGTGTCTACTTCCCGGTGGTTACGAGTCAAGTGGGAGCATTGAGGTCATTTAAAAAGCTAGAAGTGATGATTGTTAGTAATTGATACTAGCTTCCGGCTGGAGCTGTGCGTCACAATCTTGGCCCGGTCTGGATGAGAACAGCTAAAATCAACGAACAGAAGAGTCATTTCATTGGTTTTGAAATTTGAGATAAATGTGTCCAGTTCTTGTAAGTAGACATTGATGGGTTGATTTGATGTCCAGTATGTGACAAAGGACGCATAGATTCGAGATTCCAATGCGGGTAGCGGTGAATACGTGTTTTTTTGTCGGCGTATTCACGTGAGACGTGTCGCGTTGTACCATGAACAGATCTCTCCCGATGTTTGTGTCAATCATATTGGAGGTGTTCGTGTTTTGTAGGGTAATGCGATGCCGTTGCGCAATGCTTGATTGAATATAGACATTGCAACCGTTCAGGGAAAATTCTCCGCGGTTCCTTGAAGAACAGGGATGTCGGGCTGTGCTTGAGTTAAAATCATGTTCTAAAGTAGAATATTACGTTTCGTTTTGTTTTTCGTACTCCTCTGCAATTTCACTGCCGTATTATTAAGAAGGCTGTAAGGGTGGATTTTTTCGAAGGCCGATGAGAAGTATTTATAGCGCATAGCCTCTCGTTGCGATAGGCGTTTATGCGGGCGATTCGCTCCTTTCAGAGCAGAGATGCGGGCCGAGTATGTTGATTTAAGGAATGAGAGACGGGCGAAGACCGGTCGTGCTTGCAAAAGAGGATCTAGGGTGCATTGGAGGAAGGGTTTCAGTGATTGTTCCAATTTTCTCGAGACGGTGCTTGTGATAATTGCCTGCATGTCCGCTGCTGCAGAATGTATCTGAGAGGCTACTGGCTGTGATGTTGCATACTCGAAGTGCAGCGTGAGATGTTTCACGACGGATTAGATGGAGGCTGGGCCACGCACCTCTACAGACGCGGGTGCAGTGTGCGGAGTTCTGAACGCGCTGTGGAGCACTGACGGAGGTACTGGTTGGTCAGTGTCGCCGTGCGACTGTGTAAGCGGGACTTGCGGGGCTGCAGTGCCGGTGTGGGGGCTGCTGCACACGAACACTGCGGGGTCGGTTGCGGTGCAGGTGGCCTGGATTTTGGCTCTGATAGCCTGTGGCTGCTTGGCGGCAGTGGATGGTGGCTGTTTGGGCTTCTTGACGCGACTTCGATCAGCTCGAGTTTTGTCACGAAGGGCTTCAGTGGCTACAAGTTTGAATGCGTTGTTCGAGTGTCTGCGGTGATGGCCGAGTGTTCCAAAGCATCGGGAAACAAAGCTGCTCTGCTTACACCACCGCTGCTTTCAATCCTGCACGCGGCTATAAGTATGGGGAAGGTTGTTGTCTGCTGCTTGCCACCCTGAAGAGAAAGCGCGGTGTATGTCGGATAGTTTCGGGTGCAGGTTTGGAGGTTGGCCAGAATGGAGGATAAAAGCATCTAATGCTTAATTATTGAAATGTCTTTGTAAGCATTTGCGTACATTACAAAATCACTGCTGTTTGTGAGTGTGTGCGACCCCTAACACTGATTTCTTTGTTGCTTCATATTCATATATAAATTGCGATGCATTTTGTGTCCTGCAGCCAGCTCAAGGATGATATTTCACAGATAGTTGAACTTAGCCTATTGTGCGTTTACAATGAGGCTGATTTAGCCGTTTTATTTTAGGTGCAGCTTCGGAAAAGTTTTTGCGTCATTGAAAAACGGTCACATTGCGCGTAAGACAAATGCGAGTGATTAACATGAGCGGTAGCATTTCATTACCACAATATATGAATGTGCACAAACGAGTACCAATAGGTTGGAACTATCCCGCGCATTGACTCTTGCGAAATAGACAACGACTTAACGCAGCATGACTATTCCGCTTCAGGCCATTTTAACTAGTAAGGAAAGAAGTCAAAGGAGAGATGTCTTCAAGATGATTCTGCCACACCATGAAGTAAAACAAAGCTGAATTAATAAAAAACTACCGCTAGTATCGACTACATCGACAGGAAAAGTCATGCCTTCAGTGGTCTGCCCCTGATGCATGTTAAAAAGCCTAAACTACTTGCCGTAGGCTTGAAATCTTCCAAAGATAATTCTATCATTCTCGGTGGAAGGAGTTAGCCTGCCGGATAAAACAAGTATTGTTCATAGCCGCTTCCGTCGCCAAAAGCGCGGTTGGAGCAATTAGTTATTTCATTCTGGAGGGATGCCTTCAAGATGATTCTGCCACACCATGAAGAAGTTACTGCCTTCTGATTCTATTCACGGTTAGCGGCTGACGTAACGTTCAGCATGCACTGGTTAGTACCCGGATTAGACAGTCGACGCATATGGTGATAAAAATAAAAACTGAATGAAACAGATGTAGCTGTCATATTATAATTGTGCTTCTTAAAAATCTGCGACCACCAAGGTGCCTTGCCCACAGTTAAAAATAAGTAGTGGTGTTTTGTCATTGAAAAATAAAATAGAAAGCTTTCTTTAGACCTGCACTGAATATTTCTCTGTAAAAAAAGATTTTAACAGAAATGGCGAGCGAAGCCTGAAAGGGCTAAATGTTTACTCACTGCTTGCTGCACTTCAAACGAAACCCAGCCAATGTCCCTTTGTTTTGCCGGGTTGGTCGTTCTACCAAGAGTGCCTAGCGTTAACCTCTCTCCCAGATGTGAGCTTGACTTCTAATCACGATTGCACTTATCATCTCATATAAAATACAGCATTTCCAACACTAAGCTCCGGCCCACAAAACAAGCCTCGAGTGAACTCTAACGTAGGGGTTCAGGGCGTTCATACGGGATTCTGTTAGGTTCATTGTTGTTTGATTTTTAGCCTGTGATGGACAGCTTCCTGTAGTAGCCTAACCAACAACAAGTCCAGCTTTCTAGGGAAAAAATTCTGAAAATTAAAATTGGTTTCTGGTGAAAGGAAATGGCGCAGTATCTGTCTCACATATCGGCGGACACCTGAACCGCGCCGTAAGGGAAGGGATAAAGCAAGGAATGAAAGAATAAAAACTGAAAAATTTTAAGGCATTGTTATCAAAATATTGAAGGTAATGGTCCATTTTTCTGATATGTAGCAAAATCTTTCGTTTAAAGTGTTTCCAGCGATCGCAATAGAAAACCAATGGGGAACGGTTTTGATGATAGCAAAAACGTGAATATAAAAAAATACAAGACTGCCCCCGGGCGATCAGCGGATATATTGATTGTTATAGTGAAATCATGCATATGAAAAAAAAATGCGTTCATAAACGGTTTCTGGCTCAAAGATGATTTTGTCCAGAATTGCTGGGTATGGAACGGCAAAGAGTTAATCAGCGCATTTTTTTCATATATTGTAATATTTCGCTATAACGATCAATATATCCGCCGATCTCCCGTTGGCAGGCTTCAATGTTCTTGCTATTAACATTTTTGCTATCGTCGAAAGCGTTCCGCATTGGTTTTCTATGGCAGTCCTAACTGCTTATTACGAGCGATTGAAACGCTATTAAAGAACTATTTTTCTACATATCGGAAGAATCAACCATTACCTTCAACAGTACCTTACTGTTTTCCAATATGCCAAACTTTTGTCCAAGAATGTTGAACATGAACGAGCTAGAGAGAGAGAAGCTTTATTGGAATGCAGATTTTTTTTTTTGCTACAGTGTGCCAGCTGTCATAAAGTATTATTTACAAGTATAGGTATACACTGGACTCTCGAAGCAGATAGATTGGAAGGATGGATGGATGGATGGATGGATGGATGGATGGATGGATGGATGGATGGATGGATGGATGGATGGATGGATGGATGGATGGATGGATGGATGGATGGATGGATGGATGGATGGATGGATGGATGGATGGATGGATGGATGGATGGATGGATGGATGGATGGATGGATGGATGGATGGATGGACGGACGGACGGACGGACGGACGGACGGACGGACGGACGGACGGACGGACGGACGGACGGATTTCTTTAGTTAGTTCTTTATTTCTTTTTATTTAAATAAATAATATCAAATTGCTTATTTAATTAAATAATTATGTAATTAGCATTTCATTATTCATTTCTTATTTATTCTGTCTGAATTCTCTTTGAAACAGTTCGATTGACGTAAACAGTTGTCTAGCATATTTAAGGGGGAAAACAATTAATTCACATGTCGAGATTGGGCGTTCAACCATCATCTCGTGCCTCAGCTGAAGCCATTGGTTTCATTAAGGGCGGTAGAGAGAGGTGGTAGGGGTTTCTTCAGGGCTCGAGCACTCCCACACCATGTGATAAAGTGAAAAAGGAGCAGAGCAAAAAACCAGCTGGGGAAGTCTTCGCTGGTGCCCCACGAAATCGAAATCAATCCCCCTCTCCTTGCCGTTCCAATAGCAATTGGAGCGCGTCCTAAGGAATGAAGAAAGTAAAGCAGCAGGCATCCATTTCTTCCGCATAGTCACTGCCTTGCTTCTTTCTTTTTTTTTATTCAGCGGAGGGTGCCCCGACGTAACACTCTGGCCGACAGTACGCTCTGTGCAGAAAAAGAGGCCAAGAAATTCAGCTGTCAGCACGACATGTCACTTGGGTTGGGCTGCTACCCAACTGCTGCACAATTCCAGTGGAGTGCTTACCCTGCTATTAACTGCAAGGAACGCCAACCCAGGAAAAAGGAAGCAAGCAGAACTTCTTGATTGGATCGCCTTATCTCTTTTTCACTAGCGGCTAGGCGAGGCAGCTAGTCTTTGTTTTTACCATTATTTTCATCGAGTTTTTTTTTGTTAGCTTGATCAGTGAGCGCGCAGTGACAAGCGGTCGGCGACGACGTTGACCGAAGCCGTAAGTTAGCCCTGGTTCCATGTGCCCCCCCCCCCCCCTCCCAAGTTCCCAGCAAAAGGTTTACAAATAGAATCGCAGTCTTCTGACGTCGCTCAAGATTGTAAACAAGCACTTGTGGGTGATACCGTATACACTGCTCGAAGGACCGCTCTTTTTTTAGTGATTTTGGCGCTCTGCGGCCCTTGCACGAGAGCGGCGTTTTTTAGTTCAATTTCCGAACTATATTCCGAGAAAACTGTTTCTTGGAAAAGACAGTGAAAAAGACGAGAGACTCGGAACTCTTTACGTCCCCCGTGTTTTGCACGGCGTTTTCTAAGATGCTGTATCAACTGGCTCGAACATTGGACATATAACCTATTGGACATATAACCTGAGACTATATCTCGCGCCTAGTTGGCGATACCGTTATACTTCTTAGTCGCTATCAGTGTCGCAGCTTCTCAGGCCTAGCTGCTTTTCATCTCTGAAAATGGAATGGTTTTTTTTTCATTCTATTGCACTGAAAATTCCTGTAACTTTAAAAGATTCATAAAAGATTTCAGACGAGAGCACAGGACCCGAATTGAATATTCTCGAGCAGGCAACCTGATGTGATACTTTTCTTGGCTATCCTGTCGGTCGGCGTCTGTTCGTTTTCGGCCGCTGCAATTCACTCTCAATACAGACGTCTGAGTTTTCCTTAACATGGCACACACTTGCAATGGTTCAAACAAAAAAAAGAAACGTCGTCGGAAGAAATTGTCCAGGAATAACTGGTCCCGAAAGAAAGGGTGATTAAAGATGGAAAAAATGGTCTAAAAGGGTGATAGCATCAGCCTGTCGCCATGCCATGCTGTCCCCACGACTTATGTGTGGAGTACAGTTCCGGAACAACAGAAATTGAAGAGGGTGAACACTCTGGTTTTAGCACTCTTTCTAGATTTTTTTTTTAGTAAAAGTGTTTGCGCGACATGCTCTCACTTGGGGCATTTTTTCCCCTCAAAACATTTCCTACAGGGCCTTTTTTTTCCATGGGCATATTTCCTACACTCCAGCTGCAGAGTATTGCATGATGGTTGATGCCAATAATGATCGCGTCAGGCAGCTGTCGTTATTTGGCAGATGCCCGGGTAGCGTTTCAGGCAACGGAAATTTATACACACGTAATCACAGTTGCTATTGTTCTTGGCAGATTTTTTGCACAAATGATGGGCTCCCAAGTTATGAGGAGCGGCTTCTAAACAAGCGCTGCCCTTAGCCGTTTGTGTACGGTAATTTCGATAACGTATAAATGCGTTATATCTATGCCTTCCTATGCGATGTCAAGTTCTCTAGTTTAAAGTTCATCGTTCAGAGAAAAGCATTTTTTTAATTGCATGGACACATGTGATCATTATTAATTGGAAACAGCGAACATTTTGGGTGGAGTCACATGGTGTGCATGCCGCGCACAATTAAGAAAGGTGAATGAAATGCAGTTGGTACTACTGTTGTTGTGACATTTTTTTACTGCATTTTCACAATTCCCTTTTTCTCTTAATAAAACGAAGCACGAGTTTTATGACAGATAGGCACTGCTTTCAAATTGATGAAGTTTCAGGACATATGCATGAGTAGTGTGAACCGACGCTTTTTAAAACGGAGTGTCATGCACAGCCTCGTGCTCAAGCAAGGCGCGACTCAAACCATGCTCGCGTTGTCGCTTCAGGGAAATAGATGACCAGGCGCACAAAAATAAATGCCTAGAGTAATCGTAAAAAGTACCATTACACGTAACTTTATCAGCACTCAGTTCGAGTCAGACACGTTAAGAATGGTATGTATAAACCAGCAGCGCTTTGCAATGGCGCAGGTACCAAGGCAGAACGCTTCGAAAACTTTCCCATTGTGTGGCATGTACTATTCCCCGTCGCGCGCAGTCTTGCTGCTCGCGTTAGGTTAGGCTAAGAACAGCAGCTCCGAGTGTAGTCCTCTCACAGCGTTGTTCAATGCCGGCGCACAACGACGCGTTCCCTTTTGACCTGCCGGCGCAGGAAATGCAATCCGAAGCGCCTTTTTTTTTTCTTCCCGCCTGCCTTTGTGAGGGACTCTGCTATTATTTCTTTTAGCCAAGCGCGACTTTCTTTTCATACTCGTACTTGGGAACATTCAGGCGGATAAAAATGTCATCTAAAAGTAGCGCATGCGTGCTTTGCAGTACGGGCCCCTCATCCCTGCGCGTTGTTCGTGCTCCAGTTGTGGTGCAGAATTGAACAGCCGGAAGCGCACAAGGGACCTAATCTGCGATGACAGTGTAGTTTCTCGCGTCTTTACAAACGACAAAAATTCGCTTCCCCGCGAATCTGGTTTTCTGATTAAGCTGCTACAGACCAAGTTTGTTATTTCTTGCGTTGTTCTTGCGACTGCCAAAAAAATGAAGCTGTCGTCATACGCTCTGTAGCACTCGTATAATTAATTTTAAAAAAAGAAAGTGAACTACCCCTTTTTGTGCTCTTGCCTTTGCTTAAATTGTGGGCGTTGCCATGAATGTTGTGCTCTTTCCCTTTCCCGTCTCTAATGTCAGCGAAGTTTGCAGTACAAACATTTAATCCTCAAGGCTGCCTTCAGAATTGTTTGTGACTGCGCGGAGCCTTTATTTGACAAAGGCCGACATAGTACGCAATGGCCACAGGCAAGAGTAGAAATCAGCTTCAGTGCGACGATTCAACTCTTGGTGTTAGAGCATTTCGAAACTTTCTTCTGTGTCTGAGGCACCTGCGTCACCTCCTTCGTCAGCCACGAGATGGCGCGAATCTCTTTGCATATTGCGGTGCTTTTTCGTTCTTACGAATGCTCTAGTTATCGGTGCTTGTTCCAGCAGTATTTCGTCTCCTTGTTCCTCACTGTTTTCTTTTTATTGTTGTATTTTTTTCCAGACACACATTACAAACACCTCCCAACTCTGTCTGATCGCTATTTTTTATTCACACAAGTCTGCAGATGAATGGTTTTCTTTTTCCTCTATCTGCTTGCGACATCTTAAAGAGAAATTGAAGAAGTTTTAGAATTCAAAGAGCTTAAAATTTCCGAATGTGTTAGACACGCGGGTAAAGCCTGTGAAATCTTTTTCTAGCATTTGAAATAGTGTCGTAATCGGCGAATGAATCCGTGCAGGTGCACAGGCTTCTGCGCAGTGCACAGCGCCGGGCATGGCTCACAGTGATGACGTCATGTACGGCACAGCTACGTTTAAAACAGATAAACGCTTGCTTTAAGGAATAAAAGCAGCGTCACCGAATGTAAAGTCCACAACACGCGGTTTGGCGGCATCGTACGACGCAGGGCAGCATGTGGGTGAAGACAGCGGAAATTTAAAATTTCAGCAGCACTGACGTCACCAAAAGTTTATCCGCATTTCCCCGACGCGTGAGGAGGTGCCTAAACATTGTCATTGTTTTATTCACGATTATGTCAATATTTTAACTGATAGCGCAGAACTACCTGGTATGCTTCGACTAAAAGCTTCATTCATTCGAGCCATTGAAGAACCTCAAATTCTCAAAAAAAAATGGTTGTGGTTTAGCTCTGGTTAAACCTGGAGTGACGCGATACCTACAGCTGGCCGAGTGGAACTCACTCAGTCGAATTGCAAAGTCAGTCTTTCGCTACTGCGTCTCGCTGGGCGTTCCTTCTTCATCTTCGTCCCTGTACGTGGATTCACTCTCTCCCCCTTGTTGTGCCCGGACAACCAGCCCGGACTTCACATTTTCAGGATGGACAATTTCTCCTGCGAACGCCCTTCAACAAGCCCGGTGCTGCGCCGCAAGGCAACAGCGCCCTAACGCTCCCTTGACAAGCTATGATGCTGCGCCTGTAGTCAGCGGCGCCCTATTAAGAAGCATCGGCGAGCGACATGTTCAAACGTGCCGCGAATTGCTAGACAGCCAGGCGCCGGTTCCCCTTTCCCGCTGAGAGTCACCGCGCGCAGCAAACTTGAAGCGGGTGGCCAGAGCGGTCGCTGGTTGGACCTCTCGGACGGCTGTCAAGCGCTCGCTTTTTATTGGTCCGTTTGTGTGACGACTGTTTCTCGGGGCTATATAAGCCCCAACGCTGCCGCCTGGACAGACTGCGGCCTCCGTTCTACCGAGCCCGTTGTGGAGAAACCTACCGTGAGCCGTGTGCCGTTCACGAGTGGAGTGTTATGTGTGATGCGTTGGAGCCTCGCCGGACGTCGCCGTGCGAGAACAGTCGCGTTTGCTGTTAGTTCTCGGCCCCCGTGCCGATCTCGTCCTGTTTAATGCTCTGTACATAATGCATAAAATACCTTTTGTTCTCACCGACGCCTGACTCGGGAGTCTTCGCTACTGACTTGAAAGCTGGCGACGCTCTGTCACAAAACGGGTGGCGAGCGTTACGGGACCACCTCAAAGTCACAACACCCTCTCCACTCCTCCCCCACTCGGTTTCGCCGGCGTGCCACGGCGCCGCCACGCTGAAACCTTGGAATGCTAGCGTAGTGTAGGCGCTCGGCGCGCATACCAGCTGCGTGCTCTGACATCACTCCGCGCATGCGCACAACTTACGAGGTGGGCGGCGTATGCTCCGCCGTCGGCGCAGTGGTGAGCTGCGCGGCGCGCACACCAGCTGCGGGCTATGACGTCACTCCGAGCATGTGCACAGCTGGCAGAGCGGTGGTGCCACGACTCAGCGCGCAGCTACGCTGACCTCGCGAAGTGTCTGGCGTGGTGTAGCTATCGCTACAAAACATTTCACCTTCCCTGTAAGATGCTCATCGGCTTGCCAAGTTGATGTGCGCTGTATAGCGCTTGGTATGGCAACAAGTACAGCTGCGCCAGAGTACCGCTGCTAAATTTGGCGGACGCATTGGCGCCTTTGGGGGCTTCGTGTGGGCTGTGCGAGCTTGCTGCGCTCCAACTTTTTAGTGCGAGAAGTGAGTTATTACTACTAATAAATTTTTGTTTGATTGTGGTCAATGTGTGATCGTGCTGGGTCCTGCCTGGCGAGATCCTTGTGCTATCGCCAAACCAGGATAAACATTGTCTAGACGTCCGCTCATTTTTTTTTTTTGCTTCCGATCATAAAGGCGATGTTCAGTCATCATTTACGTTAGAAAAGTCAGATAGAAATTCATATTAAATCTCCAAGCTGTCCAGCTATTTTCAATGTTCTTTGAACGTATAATATTGCAATGTTTTCAATGCCCTTTCGGAGAGACATTGTCTCGCTCCGAGAAAACACGAAAACATAACAGTAGTTGTGCGCAAGAGCCCTTTCATGGCCGTGCAAAAAAAAAAAACTCGATGGTATGATCTGCGCGCGTGCAGTCACGTCTGTAGAGCAATAGAGAGTTGAGTTCCTGATGCTGGCCTATCAAGTTCCTTCACCGATCGACTAATTTATCGACTGACTGCCTATCTCGCTGAAAAAACGGTGTAACCTTTTTCAAGCATCTTATCCCTCAGGAATCTGTGCACCTGGTCGTGCTACTCATTAAAGAACTGGTTGGCCTCCAAACCCACTGTGATTCGAAACCAGCGCCTGCCGCTGAATAGGCGGAGACTGCACCACTACGCGATCGCTCAGGCCGACCCGGTAGTGCTTGCATGAACTCTGCAGGTAAATTCCAGTCCGACGGTCCGACTCGAGTAGTATTTGTAGAATTCTTGCGAATCCCCTTACAGTCTATTAGCCGACGAATCGATATCAATATTATTCGGCATCTCCAATTTCACTTTACCGTATTGCCTTCTAATTCGCTGCTTGAATTGCACCGTACGTGAAGTGGCGCGCTGGTTCCAAAAGTGTCTCAATTTCTTTGTTTTTAAAATATTACCGCAACGCAAAGTGAAATTTCTGATACGAATATTCACAATTTCAGAGTGATCACGCAGCGTTTATGACGATAATGATCATGAACAATGTTGCATGATCACAGAATTTTGAAAGTATGTTCTTGCTGCGATGTTACGGAGCTTTAAACCGAAATTTTAATAGTCCGAAAATGTCGAATCGTTCACCAGCTTTAGTTTATGCCTGAGCACTAAAGTTGAATTGAGGTTTCATCGCTCTTTATACTTCACTTTTTACGGTTTGATGAAGAAAAATAAAATTTTAAAGCAGTGCAGCGCTTCCTTAAACAGAGCGCTCCCAAGCTCCGCGTGTAATTAACTGAAAAGGATTGGAGTTGACCTGCAGCTAGCGCGGCCTATAGAGACAATCGAAAAAAGCAGCGAACTAGGCGGCTGGTAGTTGAGACAGTTTTGAACTAACAGCAATCGCTTTTATGCGCGCGCTAGGCGGTTCAAGCCGCGTTATCAGGCATCTGCGCGTAGCTGGAATACAGCGCTTCTTACGGATGCCACCGTCCCTAACCTCCTCTCCTTATAACGCCAGAAAAACTTCCTTGCAAACGTAGCGGAGACGGCAAAATTACTGGGCCAAGCCGAGAAACACGAGACGGAGACGTTCAGGAAAGTTTCAGTACTTAATTAGCGAGTCGTTGCAATTACTTAGGGTGCGGTGACGAATAGATCTAAGGAGTGTCACCCGCCGGAATCCCAACGCCGTGTGCACTCAGCGAGGCGACTCTCTACATCCGTACAGTCTAACCTCTTTTTTTTTTCTCCACATGACGACAGCGACTCTGGATTCGTCAACGGCAGCAGTCGGAGCTGGCGTGAACAGACTGCGGCCAATGCAGGCGTCGCTCTCCATACTTCTGGTCTGACTCGTCGACGACGCGTTGAATTGTATAAGGGGTGTTAGACACCGAAAATAGTTTAAACACGCAGTTGATGCCCACGGCTAGAACAGACTAGGCATACAACACACCTCCCTCAGCGACATTAGTAGGTGTGCATCATTCCCGTGCTCTTGAAACTCTTCTCTTGACAAAAAGTCATTAACTCGTGCTTTTGAGGGAGGTAGAAAGTTTTATTTGTGGGCTCTCTACCTGACAGTAGGATCCGCGAGAATGTGCGGCTAATCATTTTTAACAGGTAGCTCTTCTCAGTGAACTACCGGTTTACACCCCGTTTCGGGTGAAGAATTCCGAAGAAGTTGTGAACCACCTGGCACAGACTGAAACCCTTTATCGGCACTCTGGGTCGATATCAAAGATTTATGTTATTCATTGCCACAGAGTGAACTGATTTATTGCATCGCTGGCTGGACTGACAGATTTGGATCAGTAGCTTCTCATAATGCGTCTGGTTTAGCTGTTAGATTGTTTTTGAAGTTGCGATCAGCATGTTTGAATTGCACCTAGGTAGAAGGGAAGGGCGACGCCTTTCTATAAAACAGGGGATTTCAATAGGATTATGAATAGCCCCCTTCTAAAGCGATATTTTCATAGCCGGAAAAGACCACCAGCTCGAAAAAATCTTCGCAGACACAAATGTAATGCAGGCCTTCAGGTATGTTGATGACTATTTCGTACATTTAAATTGTGAACAATAGGAATTGGCAATTTGGTCGTCGCATTTGTTCTCTTTATTTTAAACTGCTTTTTTTCCTTTAATTCTGACTCGCAAACTTGCGACCGAGAACTTTCTTTAGGTACTTAGGTCTGGGCATTCATTTCTCAGCATTACTCGCTTGCTGAGGATTCCACCCAAGTCAAAGTAAACCCATCCTTTCCCTCAATTCATTCAACTCTAAGGAGGTAAAAAGTTTCATTTTCCAATCTTGTCTAACAGACGCCCTTTACAAATCATGTGTACATCACCTGCAAATTGCTTCCAACGTCAGATCCGTCGTATAAGTGAAAGGGGTTACCCTCCAAACATCATCACATATTTCTTATAAAAATGTTCTAAACGCTAGAAAAGCCCAAAAAAAGTAGACCTGTTCAAGCCGACATTTCCAGAAAAAAAAATGTGCAGTCATCTCTTATATCCGCACCGTATCCCACAATCATAAAAAGTCGAAGGATAGGCTGTCGTAAAAGTTACACTTTCACCTCTTAAACGTCTCAGCATGATGTGTGCAATGGTGAATGAGGAACATAAGAAATGACAGAACATAATTATGGCAAGACGCATGACCAGAATGTTGAGTTGCGTAAAGAGAGTCCTTTACTCCGGTCCGCTGTCCTGTGGGTCAATATACGTTGAACAAACAGGCAGGTGTTTGAATGTTATGCTGTATGAACCTCAGTACTATACGCAAAAAATAAACAGAATTCGCGCAATAAATTATGCGTTGCAGGAAGCATAAGTGTGCACTAGAATCAGAAGCAGAGCTGTAAGCAGCTATGCTTGCAGCGTTAAGAGCAGCGTTTCAGCCAGCGTAGTGATACCCGCATCAGTGAGCCCTCAGTGTCTTTATAGGTGAAACAGGTGTCCTATCTTGGGTGGAAATAACCGAAATAAGAAAAAGTGTGGCTGCATTATATGCGCCTTGGTTTGACATCTGATGTCTGAATATACTGATTTCGCGGATTTTTGTAGCTTGGCCGCAGTTACATATCCTACGCAAACAAGAATTAAACTGACAGTTGTTAGTGCTCCGGTGTGTGCGCCTTGCATGTTTTTCGCTGTCTAAATTCCCCTTTTGTCTGCGCCTTTTCATACAAAATGTGCAACAGACTAACCCAACAGTACGCACTAAGCTATAGGCAGAGTAGGATTCCCGAAATGATATCGAAATCATGACTGAATCTAATTTTTCTGCATTAAATTTTGACTCATGTAATGAGCTTCGCCCGTATTTTGCTTGTGATTTGTGTACGTAGTATGGCACCTCTAAATTGAAAATATTATGATAGCAATTCTAAAAGATATAAACCAGTCATAGTTATTCTTGCAGTAATTCTTGTAATTCATGTGTATGCTCGAAATGTACTGAGTAGCCCTCCGCTTTCTTTTTAGGCTATTATGGTTTGCATTTTCAATATTGCTGGCTTTCATGTATTCGTGTATACAACTTTTTTCCTTATTTGTATTAAGACCGGAGATTCGAGAAAATGATATTTTTACATCATCACTGTTAGTTGCGGCTTTCTGATGATCTGCCTGGAGTTATTTTTTCTGTGCTTGTACGCCAGAAAACAAGAAACTAGTAAAGCTAAAATACCAGCTTTTGTCCTGAAATCTTTCCATTCACCTCTGGAAACATATTCTTATTTATATTATTGTGTACCATGTTGAAAAGAAGAAAACTGATACTAAGGTAGATAGCGCCTTAGTGACCTCGAATCTTAGCGCCGCACGTGGCCTTTCGGTGTCATGCATATATAGTTCACGCGCTATGCCAGACCTAAAATTGAGGCACTCTACTCTTCAGTGCCACTGCTTTGATCGGCTCCTCTATCACTGTTTTGTCACTTGGATTCTTTTTTTAATCCCAGCATTCTGAAAAAAAAACGCTTCAAACTCAGTTTGTTTTTCTTTGAAGTCATGCTGTCAGAGGAAACTGCAAATGCATAGAACAAAAGCGCACAGCGGCTCCCATTTGATCTCTTAACATCAATATTCTGCCCTAAATTGGTTCATCCATCTTGATTATAATGACAGGTTTTGTGGTATGAGACACTCAACTGCCTTTTTCATCCGCAAAAAAAAATGGAGGTAGTAAAGGTATACAAAAATGCATGTTCGTAATTTCCCGCCATCCCAGCCACGGCAACAATAAAGATATTGGGTTCCCGCGAGACATTGGGGACGAAAACTCAGAGCCACTCTCTGGCGACGCACCGTCACATCAGTCTCGAAGAGTGGAATGAGCTTCGCGTATGAAGATTGCGGAACAAAATACGAAGGCCTTTGTTATTATTGCAAGTGCTGTTCAATAAGGCTCGCCTACCGCGCTCTAACGTTTTCATTAAGAAATGAAATTGAAAGATGTAACACTGGAAGAAAACCTTGAAGTGTCCCCTGTCCTATGAATATATCGCTTTTTTATGAGTCCCTGCTCGCCGACGTAGGAACATGAGGGCCGCTTTTGACGCCGTGAGCGGCGCACAACGCAGTTGACATCTTCGTCGACGCAAAGCCCATGAACTCTTCAGATACTCGCTCGTGTTCGGAAATCGCCAGAAGTCCAATGAAGCGAGGTTCGGGCTCTAATTTCAACCAGGAAAAAAAAAACCGCTCTCGTATTCTACGGCGTAGTGTAAAGAAAAATACAAGAGTGGCGGATGTACATCGGTGCTGTTGAAGACATTATCGAAAAGTAATCTGTTGCTGAGGGAGCCAGAAATTCCAAGCCTGCATTCCAGCATAACATCTCTAAATTCTATCGCTTAATAGAAAAAGTTACAGCCGGCCCAAGTGTGACCTTTATTAAACACTTCTTGTATGTTATTTAGTACGTTCATATTAATATATGCGGCTGCGCAGCATTACGCTCACCTTTACTTTACGACACTTGCTTTAGAGCGGGCACATGAATTCGGCCCATCAATCTGTTACAGTATTTAATGAAGGAAACATAGCCATGATTAGCGTGATCTTGTGGCAGCTTTGTACACTTTTCCTGCATTCAGAAAATGAAAATAAAATATTCAAATTTTTTTTTTACGAAAGCACAGTGTACTTAGTGCAAGAACTTTGAAAAATACTCGGCGTTTTTACAACTGAATTACAACGCTTTGCATATTCTAAAAAGAAGCATATTATGAAATTTTTCACTTAATTTAGCCCTTTTATGGCCTTCCTTTGCTTTCTACACCTGCCCATTCCGTTCAAGCGTTTAGCGGCAATGTGTGACATACACTTGATATAAAATCACTATCGGAAGGGAACAGGTGTTTACGATAGGTTGTAAAGTGTTGAAGGTGGTAATAGAATAGATCGACTTAAGGCAAATAGTTGCCACTGATCTGGACCATGAGAGTGAGATAACTAGGAGAAAAATTCTGAGGGCACTTAAATCTGCTTACGTGGATGAATGCTAAAGCATGTGCTTTAAAGAAAAGAAACGTTTTTACTAAAATAAAGGGCGCAGTAGCTCTCAGATCTCGACATCTCTGTGGACACCTCAACCCCGCCTTTACATTTTGCTTCTAGATTTTTCGGACACATTTTGCGGATACCTTTTTGCCGACATAGCCTAGCAATGTTCTCGCATTAATAAGAGTGGTGTGCATTTGGCAGTCCCTCTGAGGTGTTGAATAGCAGTTTACTAAAAACTCTCAGGAGGTTAAAGAGGAAAGTATATAGCAGCTGTATCGTGGCAATGCTCACCAATGGAGCAGACATTTGTAGACTAACAAAAAGGGTTGAACTTATATTGAGGACAACGCTGCAAGCTTTGGAGAGGAAAACTATAGGCGTAATGTAAAGGAATAGGAATAGGTCAGAACTGCTCAAAGAAATAAAGCTAGTTTCTTCCTTTCTTCTCTCACTCCCTCTTTTATCCCTTCCCTTACATCGTGGTTCAGGTGTCCGCTGAGATGTGAGACAGATACTGCGCCATTTCTTTTCCCCAAAAAACAATTTTCAATTTTCCAGCTAAATCTAGTTAATGTCATCCTAGTCCAAATCAAGGAAAAAATTATGAAAACTCTTAATTATCATTATGCGATAACTGTGCGTTAAGATTAGGTCTTCTCGTTGCTTGAAAATCTAAGCTTTCCAGCTTAGCGCAGTAATCATCGAAATCTGATCAACGTTGGCTGCTTGACCCTCCACATTCCACGTACTGTAGCCACCCACGGAGGGCTCCCGTGACAAACACCTTCAAGTTGGGCATTCCTCCACCCACGTCAGAAGCTCTTTCATCTACGGGGATATTTTCTACTCTGTCAACCGTGGCTCGTGGCAGGCCACATTTTGCTGAGTGATTCTCAGCCTTTTTCATTTTTTATCATTCATTGCTAATCATTTTTGTTCCGAGTGCGATAGCATAGAGTCCTTCGAGAAAAAAAATGCGTCGCTGGTCACACAGTTCCCAGAACCGGAAGGGAGAACTGCACGTTTTGATTCATCTTCGTTGCGTTGCGGGGAAACCACCACCTGAAGAGATGCGTGGTTGTGTGCAGACAGATGTGCAGGGTTCCACAAACACACTCATTAAAGGCGCGCAAGTCGATGTAAAGGCATCAAAAAGCTTCTAATAATGTCGCATTGCTAACTCAATGTATTTAAGTGTCCCTCTGTATTTTTAGCTTCTTCCTGTGGCAGCCACATTCCATCCTTTCGTTGGCCTTCCTTACAAGTGGAAAGAGGAATCTCTCTCTCCACTTCCCCTCCTACCAACCGTGGCAGGTGCAGATAGCAGGGGGTTGGCGGCAGTGGCAGCTAGGTTGTGTGCACAAGACTACGCCGCCGTACATCGTACACTTTTTATTCTCGGTGGGGCTTCTCTTGCCAGCGCATTAATAAATGGGCATAAGAAGGGCATGTAATGTGAAAGCAAGATAACCGACGGTTGTTCAGCATAACTGAGTTGATTCCACTGAGAGGAAGAAAGCATAGCAAGGGGCAGGCGAAAAGTCAGGTGGGCGGATGAGATTAGGATGAGATTTTCCGGGGATAAGGTGACCGCATCTTGCACAGGACTCGGTTGAGTGGAGGGATATTGGTGTGCCATGTGTACTGCAGTGGACGTAGTTAGACTCCTGCTGATAATGATGAAAACCATTATGACATCTGAGGTTCAGGTTTCAGAACTTTCAAAAGTCCAAGGCGACGTGAGAAGTTTATAACAGGTACAAGAACATCAAAATTGCTTGCAGTTTTTGCCAGCGGCCAGCAAACCCTGAGTACGACAGTCCATGAGGTTGCCTTAGCTGGTTTTCTATGACTACAGTCGTGTTTTTCCATGACTGGTCTCTCTGGAACAGCTGGCGAACCGCGCCTGCTCTGATGCGCAGGGAAGTATAGATCACCCGCCTGTCTCAGTTTCCCCTTTGACTTCCTATAGATTAAGTGTTAAGTCTCATTCGGGTGATTTTCTTTCCTCGTAAGCCTTTTTTTTATTCATTCACTCTGTATGGTTAGGTCGCAAGCGCAATATATTCTAGAACTCTCGTTATTTTACTGTTCTCTCAGTACCGTATGCCAGCGCAATGCGTTAACACAGACTGCTGCATAGACTGCCGCATAGACTCTGCCATAGATGCGGAAGAGTACTTGGAATGTAAGTAAACTAACATACGCACGCAAGCGCTCGGCGAAAGCGATTCTGCGATGTGAGCGCTCCTTGCGGGCGAGGTGCGACAAGAGCGAGGAGAGAGCGTTGAACGGCCTCGCCGGGGCACATACGACAGGGCATAGAAAATACAGCAGGTTATGGTCCAGGACATAACGTATCGGTAGCTGACATCTGTAACCTCTGGATTTCATCCATGTAGACTCACAAAGTAGCTTATTTAGCTCGACGAATAAAGTTCCGCCCACGCCCAACTGTACCTAAAACACTGGCGATGTTTTATCGGAGGCCACGAGTTAGTCTTTCTGTGAAACTTACAACTATAGATAGGTTGGTGAGAGTTTTCTTCTTTTATTTCATCTCTTTCGCTGAACTAGTCCCCAGAAAGTAAGCCTGGCTACTGTCCTGTACATAATTGTGAAAATCTGCCAGCCTCATTTTCCTCCGATACATCTAACGCAGACCTGTGAATACGCTCTTATCGTTATTTTTTTTGAAGACATGTGGTCTTTAATGGTTCGCGCAAACATTTTGAAAAAGCAGGTGAATTACAAAATATTCTTTAAACCCAGCTGATTCACAAATCTTAGTGATTTCTTGCATCACATGAATCACTACGTATCACAAGGTTTTTTTTTATGAAATCGATAAAAAAAACACTTTTTTATTTAACAAGCAATACCGTGAATGTTAAGCGCAAAGTGTATGCTCAGTGAGAGGTTCCTATGGATACGTTTTGCCTTCTGAATGCTTCAAACAAAGCATTTCTCCACACGCACGTCCGAATAGAATAACGTTTTCATTGGCCTAAACTACCAAACGGAATTGCAAAACGGCCTTTGCATATCATAGAATATGTATAAGGCTTCATTTCTTTTTCCTTTTGTGACTGGGAACCGTCTATTCCAGCCCTAACAATGTGCAAATAGAAACTTTTGATCGAGGCATTATATAAACTTAGGGCTAAATATAATAGAATTAAAAATAAAACAAATACAACGCACTCAGAATGTGATTTCTCAGCCTTGTTGAAGCATGCTGTGCTTTTGATTGTGTTTTTTTTTTGTACGCGACCTGTAGTTAAACGGTTGGTTGAAATGCAGGATTAGAAAACAAATTTCCGTTTCCCTCTCAAGCCCCGCCGCGGTGGCTCAGTGGTTAGGGCGCTCGACTACTGATCCGGAGTTCCCGGGTTCGAACCCGACCACGGCGGCTGCGTTTTTATGGAGGAAAAACGCTAAGGCGCCCGTGTGCTGTGCGATGTCAGTGCACGTTAAAGATCCCCAGGTGGTCGAAATTATTCCGGAGCCCTCCACTACGGCCCCTCTTCTTCCTTTCTTCTTTCACTCCCTCCTTTATCCCTTCCCTTACGGCGCGGTTCAGGTGTCCAACGATATATGAGACAGATACTGCACCATTTCCTTTCCCCCAGAACCAATTATTATTATTATTCCCTCTCAACCATTAATCAATTCCTTTGGTCCCCATTTTTTTCATTCAGTTCGATGACGTCTAATATATACGGCCATCAAACGTGTGGACGACAATATGTTTATCGGAAGAATGAAAACCACCTGCGCGCGACATCTACGTGCATATGACTCAAAATCGAGCGAAATCCTTTCTATTCGTTCATTTCCTCGTCAGAATAATCAAAACCTTGACGTGCCTGATTCACCGACCCTTGTCAATAGGGAGCGCAATTCAGACCACTGAGAAATAAGCCTCAGGACTGAAACTTTAACCACGTGCCCCTTTTGATCCGTATTTCTATTCAGCAAAAGTACTTGACTTAGTGGCCTTTTTCAGTTAGAAACGGCATGCCGTCTTTCTGCACGAGCCTGTCTCACACACAGCTTCCCCTTCAATGATAGCTGACCTGCTAAGCCTCGAGGGCCGTCTATAACAATGGTTTCCGAGACCTGGGCGAACCGCCCGGGTAATCACAAGGTGTCATTAAATTTCTTTCTTTATTACAGGGAGCTTAGAGCGAGCCTGCCTCCTTCGCACGATTCGCTCAGCCGCGAACAGACTACCATGTGGAGGCGGCTGCAAACGCGGTCGCAGCCAAACCCGTGGACCTATTCCAATACCTTTCCCGATTTGGTAAATCCGTATTGTCAGCTGTGCGGCGAGCCTGCCACTTTAGACCCCACAATCTGGGACTGCACGGAGGATCCGTCTCCGGCAGATCTAGTCACGTCTCCCACACTTGAAAAATGGGAAGCTGTTCTCGCCAGCCCGGTCCCGGACGTTCCGTCCCGAGCCACGGCAAGAGCGCAGGAGGTCGCCGACAGACTTAAACTGCCGGCCACCTGGAGCGGCTGAAGTGACCCAAGAATATCACCATCTTCCTGGCCGTGTTTGTCTCCTCCTCTTTCTGGCCCTCTTGTCTCGCGCTGTTTGAATTTTCTTGTTACCAATAAAGATTCTTCCCTCTCTCTCTCTTTATTTCTTTCTTTCTCTATTCCTTCCATTCTTTATTTCTTTCCTTATTTTTTCTTTCTTTATTTCTTTCTTCCTTTCCTTCTTTCTTTCTTTCTTTCTTCCTTCCTTCCTTTCTTTATTTCTGTGCTTTCACGGCTTAAGAGCGAACTTCATCTACGTCATAATGCGTATTTACGTGTGTTTACTTCTTTTTTTTTGTCAAGAACAGCACGTTATTTTCGTCCTGAATTTTCTCCCTTTTTTTTTGCCTTTAGGAGCTTTCATTAAACTTCCTGCATCCAAGTCAGATAACTATCGTAATATTCCCGGTGTTTCGCAATTAGAATAGAATTCTTCAAAGCGCCTAACGAGTATCGATTAAAGGCGCGAACGTTTCGCAACGTTCATGAAAGCGGAAAAAGAGGATAGCGGAGAGGGAAGTAATCTCCCAGCCCAGATCTGAGAAAAAAAATTTGCGCATATGAAGCTCTGATGCATTGAATACAAAATATACTGCTGCAGTTTCCGCAAAAAATGACGACGAGCTGCTGAGCACGCGAATATCCACACGTTCTACAAACACAAAAGTCTAATATTTAGGTCCAATAATTTTTTTCCGCTCTTCCTGTGATTCCTTTCTGCAAGAAGATTCCTTGAAATCTCCTTCCATTAAATTACGCCTATTTTTGGCGCTATCCAGCTTTATATTCCCTTGCTTGAATTGCGAGAATATTTTTTTCTGCTTTTTTAAGCTTGTGAATCACAAAAATGATTTCACATCCCTTTATTTTGCCGCGAGCCTTTGCAGTGTTTGTTCATTCTTCCAAGCTGCCGGCACGCCGCTTTATCGCTTTGTTTGCGATGCAAGCAGCAAAAAGATTTATCTCGATTGATCGCATCCAGGCAGAGCTGATTCTACATTGTTCCAGAATGTTCCAGTAACTTTGCACGCTTTATCTCGAATGTTCGATATCGGCTTTAAATTGAGCACGGCCGACAGCGGCGAGCATTCTGTTCGACGACCGCCGAGCACGCTTGTTGCTACGCCGCCGCCGAGTGATTCAGTCCATCGTGGGCGCAAGTCAGCCCAAATAAAGTTTTATTTAGACACCATTTTCGCAGCCTTTCTGCTCTCCGGACTGCAGTCACCAGTTGGTGACATCTGGCGGAGGTGCGGGTTAAAGAAACCTTGCCTTCCAAATAATCTATGAGGCATTTTAGGTCGGGGTCCGAGCGTTGCTGCAGGGCAAAAGAGCTCGGGCTGATGGGTCCCAGGAAGACGTCCTCATCGTCGTTCGGCGGCAGTGCATCTACCGGGGCTCTTGAGAGGCAATCGGGGCCAGAGAGCTTGCGTCCGGACATAAAAACAACGATGACGTCAAACTCCCGGAGGTGCAGACTCCATCGAGCGAGGCGGCCAGAGAGGTAGTTTAATCTGGCAAACCAGCACAGCGCATGGTGATCGCTGACCACCTTGAACGGTCGTCCGTAGAGGTAGGGGCGGAATTTTGACGTAGCCCAGATGATGGCAAGGCACTCCTTCTCAGTTGTCGAATAGTTAGCCTCGGCCTTGGAAAGGGAACGGCCAGCGTATGCGATGACTTTCTCCAGCCCGTCGCTTTTTTTGAACGAGACGGCGCCTAGTCCCACTCTGCTTGCGTCGGTATGAACTTCAAAATCGGCGTTTTCATGAAAATGCGCGAGGATCGGTGGGGCCTTACTTGGCCCTTTCCCAAAGTCAACATCTGGAAATAAGTGGATCATCATAGCGACCGACTACCTGACCCGCTACGCCGAGGCAAAACCCCTACCGAATGAAACAGCAGCAGAAGTCGCCAAATTTTTCGTGGGGTACATTCTTCTGCGACACGGCGCCCCCGATGTGCTCATCACGGACAGAGGAACAGCATTCACGGCGGAACTTATGCAAGCCATCCTGCGTTAAAGCCAAACCAGCTACCGAAGGACAACTGCATACCATCCGCAGACCACCGGACTGACCGAGCGCCTGAACAAAACCATCACCGATATGCTCGCCATGTATGTCGATGCCGAACACAAAACCTGGGATGTCATCCTGCCTTACGTCGTCTTCGCCTACAACACCGCAGTGCAGGATACCACCCAGATGACGTCTTTTAGGCTCGTCCATGGCAAGGAGGTCACGACCACGCTAGACGCCATGCTGCCCAACGTTACAGAAGAAGAGAACGTCGACGTCGCCGCCTACCTTAAACGCACAGAAGAAGCTCGAAGGCTTGCCCGATTACGGATCAAAGATCAGCAGCGGTCCGACGCCAGACGCTACAACCTACGAAGACGCAACGCGGAATACAAGCCAGGAGACCAAGTCTGGGTGTGGACGCCCATTCGCCGCCGTGGATTGAGTGAAAAGCTTTTGCGCCGCTATTTCGGCCCGTACAAGGTTCTTCGTCGGCTGGGTGAACTGGATTATGAAGTCATCTCTGACGCAATGACTGCATCCCAGCGACGTCGCGTACGACCAGAAGTTGCCCATGTAGTCCGTCTGAAGCCGTATTATGCAAACTAAAGGACGCTGTGCTTTCAAACTGTGTTTATTTTCACGATCCGTTTTTTTTTTTTGCTAGTCGCCTTGATTTAATGCATCGGGTTTATGCTTCTTTGCGAGGGGAGTAATGCCGCGAGCCTTTGCAGTGTTTGTTTGTTCATTCTTCAAAGCTGCCTGCACGCCGCTTTATCGCTTTGTTTGCAATGCAAGACGCGACTGATTGATCGCAGCCGGGCGGAGCTGATTCTACGTTGATCCGGAATGTTCTAGTAACTTTCCACGCTTTATCTCGAAAGTTCGCTGTCAGCTTTAAATTGAGCACGGTCGACAGCGGCGGGCATTCTGTTCAACGACCGCCGAGCACGTTTGTTGCTGCGTCGCCGCCGAGTGATTCAGTCCATTGTGGGCGCAAGTCAGCCCAAATAAAGAGTTTTGTTTAGACACCATTTTCGCAGCCTTTCTGCTCTCCAGATTGCAGTCATCACTTCGTGACAATATATTAGAGCGAAAACACTAATCCGTATGTTCAGAGCATACCAAAATTGTCTAGCATATGTCCGAGAAGCTGGCCTAGCTCGAGCGCTCATGCGGCACTGTCCGCTCAACGTTGTCTTCTACGTAGCACAAATCCATGCCTTCGCACTGATTCGAATATATTTTTTAAAAATACACTCTCTGAAGATTCTTTAACAATGGGACGTCAAAGATATGAGTTGTTTTACTCTGGATTCTCTCTTAATGTACGGCTTTAGGCACATAAGAGCGCCTAGTTTTCGTACAGAAAATGATGCCTGATTAACTATAAATTCAGCCACAGTACACTCGGTCGTAAGTCGCTGCCAAGCCAAAATAGGAAAATTAATTACTAAAATGTATTGGCGACCGTGGAATATCTGTATTCTGTAGTTTATGTCCTAGATATATGTAGTTTCACCTAACTACACTCGCATACTAATCTCTAGTTACGTAAGATCTTATGTCGGTGCTTTCAACTTCTTGTATGGAACGTTCTTCACAACAAAATGCCAGACAAAATACGTCAGTCTCCCGTATCTTTGCCATTACATGCGTTGCGATTTTGGTGGCTAAACAATCCGACAGTTGGCACTTGTCCGGGTGAAGCCTGATACCTGATACCCGATTTAATATCTGCAGTGGGTCCTTGGACCGAAGTTATTAAACTTATTTTTGAAATATGGGGGAGTGCTTGGCTTGAAGCACTCTGGCGCGGGTCGGCCCGGTATTGCACTGCCTCCGGGATCGGCCCGGGGACTATTAGCGCGGCGCGCCTTTTCTTTCTATCTTTGCTCTCCTATCCTTTAACTCTCCCACATTCAGCACGCGGCAGCGAGCGTGGCTCGGCTTGAGCCAGTAGGCAGGCCCGTGCTCTTTACTTTTCCTTCTTCCTCTCAGAAACATCAGTCAGCCAGTTCGGGTGAAGCCCCCATTTACTGCAGCCTTATGGTACATTTGGGGCCCCAGTAAAAGGATAACACAGCTTTCTATCTGAAGTCTCCGTGTTTGCAAAAATGTCCTATTGTTACTATTTCTTGCCATCATAATATTCCTGCCAAGAGCCACTATTGTTTTTTTCTACCTCAATGGACCACATAGAAGGCCGAATAAACAAGGTTGCTGGTCGCCGCGGCGACTTAGTGGTAATGATGCTCGGCTGCAGACGTGAAAGACGCGTGTTGCATCTCGGCCGCGGCGGTCGCATTTCGATGGAGGCGAAATGCTAGAGGCCCGTGTACTATGCGTTTTGAGTGAACGTTAAAAAACCGCAGGCGGTCTAAAATACCCGAGGCCATCTATTACGGAGTCCCTCATGGCCTAAGCCGCTTTCGGACGGTAAACCCCATAAACCAAACCAAACAAGATTGTTGCTCATATCCCGCCATTGTCAACATTCTGTTCAGCGTGTCCTCAGCGCTGCTTGAGCTATAAAAGGAAGATGTTTATTTTGACTTGCCCGTATTTCTTTTTTTTTTGCGTTTCGTGAATAGGGTAAATAGGCCCTCTGCACTAGCTGTAAAAGACGAACATCGACTTTACGTCACTAGAGATGGACACAAGTCCCTGCGCGAGTTGGGACGTGTCACCGAGGGCAAGCATTGTTAGCTCTGAACAAGGAAGCACAGTCATCTCTGCAGCTTCATCCCCCTTCAAAGTCCTCTTTCCTGCTTCACCCCAAAATACCGTATCCTAATCCAGTGAATGGTACACAAAAAGGTTACGTTTTTTTGTTGGCTTCATCTTGTATAACGCTAAGTATTTGAAGATCAAGAAGTCGTTTTATCGCTGGTTACTCTGGACGGAAAATGGTGGCTTTGCTACACCTCTATTTCAGGCGCACAAACAGAATAAGCAGTAACCTACTGCAGACCTTTGCTGCATGTGTGTCGTAACGTCGCCTGGTTTGACACCGGACCGAAAGGACGGCGTTTCGAAGAAGACGGAACTGGAACAAAAAAAAAGGGGGGGGGGGGGGGGGGGTGCCAAGCTTTCTCCATAAGTTAAATGAGCTCGGGTGGCTAAAATTAATGCGAAGATCAAATTTCACACCGGATTTGCCTACATCGCTCAGTGAATGTCTTGCACGAAAATAACGCATATTTCTAAGCACGGGTGGCGCGAACCTGTGACCGCTGTAGAACCGTCACAACGAGCCGCCATGGCAGCCGCATTGAAAGGCCGCATTCTTTCATTACTTTCTGCCGATAACCGACCCTGCATGCGCGTCGCATACGCTATACTCGAGAAGAATGCACCGTTCACCTAACGTCGACGCATTGCCTCTCTAATGTTTGTTTTTTTTTTCATCTTGAAGGCTGCTGACGCTTTCAGTGCCTCTGCCTGTGAGTTTAGTTAAAGACATTATCTCTTCTGTCACTCTGCGCCACAAGAAGCTCTCGCCGCCAACGCTGCAGCCCCAACAGCAAACGGCGTGGAGCAAGGCGCAAACGCGCCTTGCTCGCGACGCTCCCATGCCCTTCTTCGTTCCGCCCGCTGGCTCCATTGCTGGGGGCACCGTCTTATCGCGACGCACTATGCTCTCGCATCGGTGCACGTGTCCAAATGATGGACATAAATCTACGCCCCTCCTGTCCGTTCTCTAACTTCTCTTCGCATTCTTCTCGTCCGACGCGAGTGAAATTTCCTTCAATGTTTCTTTCTGTCTCGTTCTTGTTGTTTTCATTCATCCTTCGTTCCTTCTCGTTTTCACGTAGCCCGGTGCATATCTGTAAAAAAGTCCGTTGCAAGGCCGCTTATCTGCATGCTTTGTTGGTCTTTTCTTCAAGCAAAAAGAAAAAAGAGAAGACGGGACGCATACGCGGCCTGCCACAGATATTGCTTTTGCGGGCAAGATCGCCGCAGAAGCGGAGCATTTTTGAGCATAAAGAGGAGGCAAAAAAGGCGGAGGGATGCTCAGGAGTACGAAGGATGGTGCCAGGAAAATAATTTCCGCGCGAGCAATTTCAAGCGCTGAAGAACTTGAAAGCAGCCATGGCCTAGCGGCAGCAAACTTTGCGTGCATTCTGTTAAATATGTGCTCCGAACGTACATGTCGTTCTGTCCTTTCTTTCTATTCTTTTTTTTTTCATCTAGCCCTTTTTGTGAGCGGTAGAAGAGAGCAGGCATTTTTCAGGAATCAGCCAAATAATATTACAGGATTTCGTGCACATGAATTGATAAAACGACGAGTTGAATACGCTAAAATGAAACGGTGCCTTCTGAAAGCGGCCGAAGCGAACAATTTGCTTTTTTTTTCAGTCGGACGTCTTGCGTGCTAGAAAGCCTAAACCAGAGCGCTTTAGGAAAGGAACAATGCGGCACAAAAATTCCCTTTGTGCCGTCAGTTGCGTCCGCAGGCTCCGGACTCAATAGAGATATGCCGCTATTACAAAACTCTACGACAGGCATTAATGCGTAGCCTCTAGAATAAATTCGTTAGCCCGATGACAACTTTAAGTCCTGATAAAAAAAAGCACGTTGTGTTACTGTACTGCAGTTCACTATTAGTCAACAGCACTTTTTTTAGAGCATCAAATGCTTATTTCGTCCTATACTCTGTAGCCTTCTCCATGTCCGACGTACCGGAAGCCTACCAGAGATATTGCATTTCGCCTTCTTGTGCATACCGAGACACAGCCCTTCTTTAGTGCAAATGCGGACATTAAGAATTTTTTCCTAAGACATGCATCTCTTGTTTAAGGTTTGTTTAATTTGCTTCACCGGTCAAACGATATTACCCCGTATTGCGCACCACCGCCCATATGCACTTACTTCAGCAAAAAACGCTTCGACTTTTCCGGTTTCTCGCTTAAGTTCGCCCATTTATACACGACCGGAAATTGGTGCGAAATTCTTTTCCTCAACAACTTCAGCGCCATTTACAGTCTCCTTGTTCCTTAACACCTTTCATTGCTTTCGTGCTCCACAAACCATTCGTGAAGGTTTTTCGGGGCTTGAACAGCTGCCAAGTTTTTCGTCTGCGTTTATCTGCGTGGTGTCGCATAAGCCACTTTACTTTTTTTTTTCACGCAGGCTTAGCAACTATTTGCTGCCTGCAATTCTCCCTGGCAAAATACGCGTATCCTAGACAGCTGGTTACTATTAGTAATAGATGCTTGCAATGCAAGATTAAAGCGGTGGATTCGTTCCAATGCCAGCGTGCGTTTGGAATTACTCGCAGAAATACGCTTACGCAAACTCGCGAAGCGACAGCATACATTGAGCACAGGGCCGACGTACGGCAGCGCCGACGTACGGCAGCGCCAATGTTATTTCAGCCTTCCCTTCCAAGCCGCCGTTTCTGTGAATGGAACATTGCGTAAACAATTCGTAGGTCCTTTTTTTTTGTCTTTCCTCGCATTGCGAGGTTACGCAAGTAATGCCAAGCCGACTAGCCCAACAAAATGTCTTTGTCAGAAGTATAGTTCTCTAAATGGTAATTATTTTCTTAGATCATTTTTGAACAATTTCAATTTTCTTGAACATTCTTGAATCATTCGTATCAAACGCATTTCTGAAATGTAATTGTTTTTTTTTTCTTTTATTCTTTCCGAATTGTCCATCATAATAGTCCTTGCACAATTAGCAAACGCGCTTCTTTTTTTGCATTCTGATTTATGCTAATCGTTCGGGGTCCCGGTACTGTCTATGAACTACGCAGTCCAATTCTGCATATCACTGTTTTTCTATTTATGTGTATACAGTAAATTTTATTTTATTTTATTAGATTTGATTGCAAGGATCGGTGTGAACGAGAGATTTTGGGACGTAGGATGGCGTATCACGCATGACAAAGGGCCTGGTTCGTTTCCAACGAAGATATCCGTGCATTTATTTACAGTTTCTGTAACTCGCGTGGTGTTATTGTTCTTCTAGATCATACCCTCCGACAGTACGAAAAAAAGCACGAACGAGATATAACGTAAACGACTTAATTTTCCTCATCACCTAAATCCGCGTTTTTCGCGAAGCGCGTAAACTTTCCGAAAAATTCACCAGCAAATTATTTGACCAAAATGTCCACTAACGACTGCGAAACAAAAAAAATTATTTTAAAACAGTGCGTTGTAAGTGTCTTCAACGTGTATTTGATACAAATTAAACGTCGCAAGCCGGAATTTACGCTTAATCAAATGCATTTTTTTCGCAATACCTGCCGCAGCATATAAGTTCTACGCTGCACCCTTGCACCTTTGGGGTGCACAACCCATGTCAGTGAGCAATACTGCGTGAATGTGCTTCATTACGCTTGTTCTCAAGTGCACCATTGCGCATGCGCGCAGCGTGCAGCAGCGTAAAACTGTCCCACGATGGAAGGGAACCCTAAGGGGCCAGCCACTCTTGCTTCCGGAAATTGAGTGCCCGCGAAATAACTGGAATATGCGATTCTGCTGGCCGCATTCGCGAAATACTCAGCTCACGAAAAATAAGTCGTCTACAGTAGCTGTCGCTCGCAGACCGGCATCCACGCTCTTTGTGCCTTGCAGGGAAAAATGTTCAGGCGTCAAAATTTAACGCGATAGAAAACAGAATAAAACGTACTGCGTCAGCCAATCGAAATAAACGAGCATTGCCACTAGGTGCCAGTGGTATATATACCTGCGTTCCTCCCTCCACGTGGCCTCGGTCTCGACATTGCAGAACTTTGCTTTTGCGGTGCTTTGATTTCTAAGCAAAATAAAACAATAGCAAAGTACAAAGATATCTCCCTGGACAGTCCGAGCTTCGATTAATTATCTCCGTTCTTAAAACTGGCTCATCATTTTTACTGCAATAGCATCAGTAGCCCCATGGGACCAAAATGCGTCATCGGTCACAAAATTCGCCCATTGGCTCGAAAGAAGTGATGTCACCCGGCCGGAGCATTGCCATTGGTTGAAAAGAACTGACGTCACCGGAGGGGAGCATTCCCATTTTCTGGATGGAGTGACGTTACCAAACCGGAAGTGTCGTTACTTCCGGTAACTGCACCATAGCTGCTGATGACCGCATTGTCAACACATTAATAAGTAGGTGTCCCTGCATATTTTTTTTGTCTTAGAATTGTGTCCCCTGAAAACACTTGTGAACACTTTCCCTTGGCTGTAAGCTCGAGAGAAATGCCTCAGGACTAGACGCTGTATTTATTTTATTTTTTATTACAACCTCAAAAGCCCCATTAAAAGGGTATTACATGAGGGAATGGAGTTCAGAGCACATAGTTGGTTCGATGGATTGTTTGAATGATGATGGGTCGGAGTGAAGTACGACGGCGTTGGGCAGGACGCAAGACATTCCAATCCTTTGCAGTGCGGACAAAAAATGATGACAGATGAGCACTAGTCCGGGCAGAGGGAGGGTAAACGGCCTTCTGGTGGTTCGTGCGGCTGGAGATGCGGTGGGCAGGGCTGATGATAGACTTGATCATGGGGTGATAGTAAAATTTATAAAAAAGGCATAGTCTTGCAATAGTACGGCGGTCTGCCAAGTTAGTAAGATGAGCATTACGTTTTAGTGCAGTGACACTTACTTGGTAGGAATAGGCCAAGTGAATTAAACTTGCTGCGTGATTTTCTGTTGCTTCCAGTAAGATAGAAAGGTTACTTTGATAAGGGTCCCAACCCACGCATGCGTATTGCAGTTTAGGGCGAATGAATGTTAAATAAGCTAATAACTTTACTGATAGAGGAGCTGGCCGAAGGGTTCGGCGGAAATAACCGAGAACTCGATTAGCATCGTTAATAATCTGCGTTATGTGATGTGAACAATTAAGATCGCGGGTTAAATGAACACTCGAGTATTTATATTCTATTACAGCAGTGATTTTGGAATTGGAGATTGAGTAGATTGAAGTAGGCTGGGAGTGACGTCGATGAAAGGATAAGAGAGATGTTTTCTTCGCGTTTAAAGACATTAGCCATTTGTTACACCAGGTTCTTACGCACTCAATGTCAGATAGTAGGAGTTGGATGTCGCTACTGTTGGTTATTGGGCGGTGAATAACGCAGTCATCAGCAAACATGCGCATGTTAGAACATAAGTTAGCTGGTAAGTCATCAATCTAGATAATGAAGAGAAGGGGCCCAGGATGCTGCCTTGGGGCACCCCAGACAGAACAGAAGCATAAGAAGATGTACGCTTATTAGCTGAAACAAACTGCTGTCGGTAAGTAAGGAAGTTCTGAATCAATTCCAAAACAAAGCAAATAAGGTTTAGGCGTGAACCAAACCATTTTTGTTTGGTTTATGTTCAACGCGTGAGGGCAAGCTGATTCCCTCAGAAGGAAACGTTTCTCTAACAGCTGTTATTACATCTCTTTCTACCTTCACTTAATTTCGTCGTTTTCAACAGACCAGACATGAAAGCACCGGTTATAGTTAAACAGCGGTATAAAATAAAACGGACATAGTTTCTCACAAAAACAATATTTCAAAGCGCGTAACTTTTACGCCGCATTAAAGGTTCTGCAAGAGAACGAGAGTTACACATTGACTGCTCAAAAGTCTAAACCATTTAATATTTTCTCATTAACATCCACCTTTGTTGTTACATTTAGCCCCTTCGTGTAATTTTCTTTCGCCAAACATTACCGATTACGAAAGCTTTGAAGCACAGGCGGTAACGAATCTATAATCATGTTTCCTAGCGCCGATTAATAAAGGTAATGTAATCAAATTAACTGATGTGATTTGATATGTTTCCTTTTCATACTCTATCAAACGTCATTCGTTTGTTAATTTTCTATTTCCTTCATCAGAGAATCGTGAACGTGAAATCAAACGAACAAGGAAGGAAAATACAAAACAATTGAATGCTTTTTTTTTCGTAAAGGCGCGTGGCAACATGCTTTTACTAAACTCCTGAGACAAGCAATTTGATGTAAATGACCACATTTCCTTTGAAGTTATTCAAATTCCATCTTTCTAACAAAACCTTACAATTTTTCACATTTCGAAACGGAAATTGGTTTATAACCCAATAAAAGTGCTGCTTAAAAAGAGGGTAGAAAGGCAGAGAACGTCGGAATAAAATATTTAAATCTTCGCAGTTAATGCTGCACATGTGTATTTTACGCAATCCTCGAGCCCTAAAACAGTGGGTCGGAAACTTTGCCCGATGCAGTAAAAACGAAGTCTTGTCGTTAAGAAAAGCTGGAAATCTATCAAGATATTATGGAATATTTGAAGGCGCCAGCTCAAGTTCACAGTACTTCCACTTTCACTGCAAGCAGTAAGCAATATTGGTATTGGGTTGCCCAGATAGACCACCCCTCTCCTAACGGAGACAGGAGAGGAGCACGCCACGTGCCGCAAATCTGTGCACACATTTTTCAAGCACCTCTGGAATATGTGGGACAAAGGAGGCGATCTTGCGAAGGGCGTCTGCCGAGCGGTCTCAAAAGCGCAACTTTTTCTGATATATTTAATAAAAGAGAACGCAAATAGGAGGGAGGAAAAAATATTGGGCGTGTAATTTCTCGGTGTCTTCTCTCAAGCTCGCCACGTGGCTTGGTTCCCACTTCTTCCATGCGCTGGTCATGCTACGCCCCTCCTTCCCCCGCCACTTCGCCCCCTCCACGTGCGGACAGGCCGCGCCCAACCGCCAAGTGATCCTGTCGTCACGTGACCTGCCCACGTGGCTAGCTCCGCCGAAGCGGAGAGAAGAGGGAGAGAGTCTGCGCAGGGAGAAACGGGAAAGGTGACGCCGTAGCGGAGGCGCTTTAAGCGGACTGCGCTGTCCGACAAGCCAACAAAGCGGCTCGAATCGACGCGCTCGCTTCGATGTCGGGCTGTGCTGCGCGCGCGCGCGCTTCTTGGTCGGTGATGACAGAAACGCGGGAAGAGGCGGCCGCAGCTGAGATTCGGTGATCTGCCTACGGAGTCATAGTTTGGTGGCTTACTATCTGCGTGTGAAACTCAATAGTTGCTACGAGACGCAGTCAAGAGCAGCTTTGCGGGTGGCAAACCGTGTCGTACACATGGCGGATTTCAAATGCCAAATGTTCTGCAAGACAGCGAGTGCAAGTGATTTGTGAAAAGGTGAGAGCCCTCGTTCCTTCTTCCCTTTTTTTTCTTTTCCTCTTTTCTTTCTATTTTCTCTCCTGTTTTTCTTCTTTTCCTTCTCTCTTTCTTTCCATCTTTCTTCTTTCATTTCTTTCTTTCCTTCATTCATTCTTTGCTCATTCATTTTTGTATTTCCCCTTCCTTTGATTTTCCTCCTTTGTGTTCTCGTCTGTATTCCTCTTTGAATCTGTTTCCACTTACATGCTATTAATAATTATTGCTTTATTCCTAACAAAGTTATTTTCGCGTCTGTTGATTTGATTTCTTCTCCTTGGCGACCGAGGAATGAATTCAATGGGGTCTTCTTACATGGCCTGAACACTACTACCTTCGCTTTCGAAAAACAGCGCCGACGTTTTATTTTTGCACACCTTCAACTCGCTGATTCGCGCTAAGCGTGCGGCCCCACAGCGTCTACTATCGTACTATCTCACCAGCTGAAACCGAATCGCTAAAAGGCATATGTACGGTGACTGACCAAGGCAAAAGAAAAAAAACAGTGAGCTTTCGGAGCTATTACAGGCGCATCTTCATCCGTATCTGAGTTGCAAAATCTGTTTTTCTTTTATTTCAGCTGATGGCATTCGGGCCCTTGCCTATCGCGTACTCTTTTAGTCGAGTTAAAACTACGGGTTCGAACCCGACCGTGGCGGCTGCGTTTTTATGGAGGAAAAACGCTAAGGCGCCCGTGTGCTGTGCGATGTCAGTGCACGTTAAAGATCCTCAGGTGGTCGAAATTATTCCGGAGCCGTCCACTACGGCACCTATTCTTCCTTTCTTCTTTCACTCCCTCCTATATCCCTTCCCTTACGGCGCGATTCAGGTGTCCAACGATATATGAGACAGATACTGCGCCATTTCCTTTCCTCCAAAATCACTTATTATTATTATTATTATTATTATTATTATTATTATTATTATTATTATTATTATTATTATTATTATTATTATTATTATTATTATTATTATTATTATTATTAATATTATTATTATTATTATTTAAAACTACGGCTGATCTTCGTTCTTGTATATTTCAGCTCACCGGATTAGATAAGCCTTACGCAAGCGTACTTGCCCCTGTGGATTCACAAGTACGGTTTCACTTATCTCTGCAAGATGAGAACGGCAAAACTCATTTTTGCCACAACTTGGCGGTATATTCCGAAGGCGTCGACAGGCGCTACTGCACCTCAGTCAAGCCGCATACAAAGAGCATATTCATACATTAAAGGGACAATAGGCACAAATCGAAGTAAGCCTGCGTATCGATCGTATCTAGCCAATTTCAATCTCGGCAATTTCACTAAATGCGGACCTTTTACAACCTGAAAATAATTCTAAAATAAAGAAATACACGTGTCGCCATCCGAAAGCCGGTTTTCACAAGAAAATAGCGGTGCACTGAGACAGTTTTTGTCGCGGATTTCAGAGGCTCACTGCGCGGTCGTTCATTTCCAAGTGGTGATCACGGAGTCCTTTTTAGCGTATGCGTCACGGGTTTGAATCGAGTGGCGCGAAAATTCTTCAATTGAATTTTCTCAGCGATAAATGCGTGTTTTGCTGCCAGTAAAACATCGGCATACTAGGAAAGAGACATAGAATCGGCTTTTATTGGAAGCAAAAATTGTACGAAGTCTTCAGTACGTAAAAGCTAACTATCCATTTTGGACGCAGCAGCTGCAAATGGTATTGGAAAACGAGTCTGACTGCTAACACAAATCTTTCTTGTACCGGTTGAGAACAAGTGAGTGAGATATCAGACTTAATTTTATTTTTCACCATTGAATCTTCTCCAAAAAAACTGGTTGTTGCGTGCTTTTGGCTGGACTACATCACCCAAACCGGCTCACCGAGTTCATGTGCGGCTTGACATTGAGGATGACCTTGGCCAAACCATAAATAAAATAAATCTCGCTGCGGCTGAAATTCAAACCCACGGCGGCAAGAGCAGATGAGCTTCTCTGGTCGCTGCACGAGAGCAATATGCTATCGCCGCAGTCGACCACGCCTTATGTTAAATTGCAATACAATCTAGCCCTATACATTGCACATCGGCGTCTTCATTAACTAATACTACTATCGAAATAATACCGTCGCCAGACGTGCCGACTACCCAGCAAAGCACAACCATGATCTAATTAGGCTAAACATATCCTTTTGCATGTCTACTCGGCTTAACTACGTTAAAAACCCTACCACTTTTTTCTTCCTGTAACGTCTTATACAAATACATGGCTCCCTCACCTACACCTTTTCTTTTTTTTTTGTCTCATCACCATTCTTCTCATGCTACTTTTTTAATGACAAGGCGCATTAGCTAGAGTGTCCCCTAAGTACTCCTATACGTTGGCGTAGATTGCGTGGCAGATTTGCTTCCGCCAAGTGAATTCTCAGGGGCGCCTTCTGGAGCAAGCAGTTTTTCACCACATTGCACGGGCGCCGAAATCAGATCTCCATTTCAAAAGCAGCCTGCTGCGACACAAAGATTAATTCTACTGCTTTCTCCGTCGGCCTTAAGAGGTTCGCGAGGCTTTTGTCATTGCTTCGATGCTTGAAAAATACGCAAGCCTAAGAGCAACTGTGTAGGAGTCTGCCATCTATTACACATATGTGATTGCCCGCATGATTTGCGGCGCGAGTACTCGGCCCTTCGCTTTTATTAATAAAAGCGCGTTTATTTATAGCAGCTGCGGGTTGAAATACTAATTCCTGCGTTAAATGTTGCACCACGGCACACGGTTTTAATCAGTGAGGGGGGAAATACAAGGCATATCCCAGCGCTTTTGCAGACTTGCTCTTGGTTCATTAATTTCGTGCGTAATTGAGTCATCTTTCAATGTGCCTGGGGCAAGTTTCTCTGCCATGGGGAAACGGCTTGTAGTTAGTTCATTAGTTCATTCAGAGATGGCGCTTCCTCTTAAATAAGTTGTACTCTTTCACTGAATTTTTCCTGGTTTCTTGAATCTTTCTCTTGTTAGTACCTAGAGTTTTAATTCGGGTATAAAAGCCCCTTTGCACCAGGAATAAAGAGCGGAAATTTGTCTCAGTCCCTCAGATGGCTCTAAACTGTCATTCTTGTAATGTTGCCTTTTCTATTAAAAAGCATCGGCTAGTTTCTTTTCACGAACGTGTTGCAAGCGGCTGTCGCATTCGCGGATTTTTGTTTTATCTCGAGCATTTTCTTCTCATTTATTTTTTAGTTTCCTCTGTGTTCTGAGATCCCTCTGAATACATGAGCAATGTAACATTGATTCGTTCTTATACTGCGTAAGAGATACACTGACAGAAAACAGTCTCCGTGGGCGCCAGCTGGCAATCGTCACGTTTTTAAATGCCGCTGCTTAGAGCGGTATCGACACTTCTAGCGGTTGCAAAAACAAACTGCCTCCCTGAGATAGCGACATCTCGTGTAGAAACTGGTCGTTAATCTTTTTCTCTTTTTTTCTCCACATAAAGATGCATGCGCCCTACAGAGGAGGAGGAGGAGGAGGAGGAGGAGGAGGAGGAGGAGGAGGAGGAGGAGGAGGAGGAGGAACTTTAATGGAACAGGAGAGCGCCCTACAGAGAACCATTACCTTTATCACCGCCATTCGCAGTTTCCCATACTCCAGCCCCCGTTTCTCTATATCGGCTATTTGCTCAAGATTCTAAACTTTGCGCTGCAATCTCCGGAGGTCAACGTAACTGCTTACAACATATCTTACTACATTTTGTGTCGAAGTCTCAGGCTGCCCAATTTTTGTCGTCGAATGCGAACGCTCGATTTAGTCACGCGTTACGTCAATTCACTCGCCGATTTCTTCGCAGCTTCTCTAGAATGGGCAATCGGCTGATGGCCTCGTGTTGCGTCAATTTAAGGCAAAAGACAAGGGCTCCTAAAGCACTGCGCAAAACGACTGTTCGTTTCGATGTTCCTCGTAACTTCGGCGCCAGCCAGCGCCGGTTTATTCCTCCTACTCCTTTATTCTTCTTGCTTACGCTCACATTCAAACAAGCGCAAGAGGAGTGCTTCGCCCAGCTCTTTGATGCGGCTTAATATCCGTGGCCACGCAAAGGACTGGAACCCAGCTCTACTCCCGCATAAATAAAGCGTTCTTCGACCCACAAAGCGCTCAAGCGCTGGGCTCGTATCACATCATTTGTTTTTCTCTCTGTATATTTTTATTAATGCCCTTGTTGTGGGACGCCAAAGGGGCCGTGTCCTTGAAAGCGAAGCTGGGTCCATTTTTCGTGCCGAAGAGAAGGTCAGGGCATATGAATTGAAAAAAAAAAAATCGACCTTCATTCTATTTTTCTCCTTTACTGCTTTCTCTTGTACACTTTATTTTATTCCTCTTTCTAACTTCTAGCGCACAAATGCTCAAGCATATAGCGTGCATCGTTAAGCCTTTCAAGACGCGGTAAACACACCGCTAAAACGCAGTCTACAAGCATTTCCTAATAAAAGCAAAAGAGATCATGTATCAATTTACCTTCTTTGTTAAGTTTAGACACACAAACTCAAATATTATAGCCCAGGAACGACCTAATATCTAAGCCCAGGAACGACCTAAGTCTACGTACACAAGTCAGAAACAAGTGCAACAAACTTTAGAAAACTACCACGAGGATAAGGTAATATAAAACAGGACAGAAACACGTGTATAAAGTTTATTCCACTGCTGCTAGCCACAACCTCTTACACAAAAGCACACAACATCAACAGCATAAGCACAGTTCACTGAGTTCACGCACGGCGTACAATAACCGAACTTAAACTAATAACATTAGTAATAAACAAAAATTTAACCAAACGTAGCGTCCGTCTTCTTTTATTACATGGCCCCTCACTCTCTCTCCCCTCTCCCTTCCTTTCAAGAAAAGGTCGCTATGCTGAATTTAGCGCAAGTCAGCAACCTTTCTTACGCTATCATCATTACTGACCTCCTTATAAGCGCTGCGCAACTAATATTAGCATAAAGTACATCATGTACTCAAAATAGTCAAGAGTGCATCACACTGTTTGAAGCATGAAGGCTCAACAGCGAAATCTTAGACAGGTTCCTAAACAATAGAGTAAAAATGAAAATAGACATGCGTATATGGCTCTCGTTGTGAGGCCACTCAAGGTTCTCGGGATGATTGCGTTATGAGGAAAGGCGCCTACGTCCTTCATAAGTCAGTCTCGCTTATATTACGCCACTTTCTCGTGCTCGGCTGGCACGTCTGTGTGTCGTGTCGTTAGCTGTCCAGTCATATCGGAGTGAATGTACAAAAGCTAACTCCCCCTGCAGAAAAAAAAAAGAAACAGAGGCAACGGGTTGCGCCGAAGCTGCACACATAGTATGGCGAGGCCGAATGATAATGAACTCTGCCCGCACCACTGGCCGAGGATGTACAAACAAGCTAAGACACTAACAAAGGATAGAAAATGATCCCCTGGTCATCTCCTGGGGGAGATAAAGCGAGCCACAGTGATATAACAGGTCGCATCGTCGGCTGGCGCTCGGACATCAGAAAAGCTATATTTAACGGATTATGTGCGACCCTTTTTATCGCGCTCTGGAGAGTCGTCGAAGCCCCGATGGTAGTCCCTGGGCGTCGTTAATGCACTGCGAAATGACGTCGTCAGATGTTTGCAGCTAATGAGGCGCCTTTGGCGTGCATGTCTGCGTAGGCTTCGTCGCATTATTCTCGCAGTAAATATTTAATGGACCTGTCGAACGATTCTGCTGTTGCGTTTTTGTTAACACGATTGTCGTTTGGCTTCTTCCAGCACAGCGGCGCATGGCAAAGGTCAACGGTTCACTCTTTTTAAGAGCCGCTTTAATTTTCTCTCATAATGCCCATCTGCTCCACACAAATGGTGTCATTGTTCATCTTTATTATCTGCGTGAATGGCAAAGTGATAATGGATTGCCTGACGGTCAGTGCTAAACGTAAGACTCAAGCTGATTGTGAACTGCTGTACTTTACATTCGCGGCAGAAGCGCCAGAAGCAACGAGTGCAGGGGAACAAGGCAAAAAAAAATTGTACAAAAGATTATGGGGTTGAATTGAGAGATAAATACGTTCTCCCCGCTTAACCGCGGCTGACACAGTTCAAAACCGTCAGACCCCACCCCGTGATCGCGTACGTACGCTACCGAGCGCACGTCGACCACGGTGGGCCTTGCTCTGAGGGAACAAAGGAACAACACACTGACTGACACAAGCAAGGCATTTATTGCTACAGCAACAATAACGCCAGCTAGCAACAAAACACGCTGAGGATGCGAGGTCGTCCGACTCACCAGCAAGGTTACGAGCGAATGTTCGCCCACGCTAGGGCAAGGGATACTCCGAGGCCGGACGGGACGAGATACGGGAGCAAGTCTCCCCGCCGCTTCCTCGCCCCGCTGGCGAAGAGCGGAGCCACGATCGACACGTCCGCTCGCGCCGACGATCCCAGCCGAAGAGAGTGATCTTTGATGCTGTCAGATGCGCCCCGCGCGCGTGCAAGCAGTCTCTGTGGCGCCCTTCCTTGTTACGGTAACTAACCAGGGAATGCGCCCCTCCCTTGAGGCGATGCTGTTGTTGCAGCGTGCATCGCGGGAAAGCCTATAAAGGGTACTGCAGGGCAGGTTCCCACAAGATATACAGGACTGTACGCGCGGTTCTTTTCTAGAGCTTTTTCTGGCAGCCTTGCGCCTCCCATTTCTGTGCTGATACCCGTTTTTTGGGTATGAGACATTTCGCATCTCAACAGCAGCGACGAAAGAAACATCTCTCTCACTGTTTCTGTTTCAAGGTGTGCCTACTACCCACATGCGGCGCACTGTAGCCTACTGTTCTACATTTTCCACGTTCCATTTCCATCGAGGATTCTTGTGATTCAAGATTCGGCATACTTTGAACCCAGGCGAAGGCTGGGCCGCCGCGAACATAAATCCCTCTTTTTCTCTTTCTCTTTCACACGCCGCAACAAGCCCGGGTGCCGCTGGAATACCCTGCGTTACCGACGCAAATGCGAATCCCATTCAATATCCAGGTGATTTTCCAGAACACAAAACGCTGTTTGCGCTTTGAATCCCGTCCTACAGGAGCGGACATATTTTCGCCGTAGAGACGAACAGTGCACAATGAGCCGCGTCCTAAAAAATCTTCGCAGAAACGGAAGGGGCCGTCGGTGTGCAGATAGCAAAATAAAGACGGAAAAATATGGTTGTTCAATGCTTTTTCTTGATTTGGTTTTCGTTTTCCCTAGAGCCTGGCAGAATCAGCTATGCCGTGTCGTTGTTCATACCGGCAGCTGGGCGCCGGGATTGCGTTGTTTGCCGTTCTGTTTCGTTTTTTCTGTTTTTCTTTCTTGAATAGCAAAACAAACACTGAGTTGGTAATCACACAAAAGCCGCGTTGTATTTTCTCTCGTCGCTTGGAATGCGCCCAGCTCAGGGCTGAGGCCTTTTCCTGGGGAGTTTTTTGTTTGCTTGTTTCTTCTGAAATAGCAGCGTCAAGACTCTTCGCGATGTTTACGTCATTGTGAGGTGAGCATAACGCAGATCTTTGGCTCCCCATTGGCCACCCCTGGCGAATGAATGGAATTCAGAGTCTCGATAGTGTTAGTGTCTGATGATATTGCTGGCCTGTGAATATATGCCACCAGTTGTAATGTGATTTAGGTTGTAAGCCTTCTTGGGAAAAGGAGTGTCTTTCATAGAGATATCTCTCTCACTTTGTCGCCAGTAGTAAAGTTGAACAGTGACAATTCCTTCATCGAAGATTCAGGTTCGGCCTCTGGCTTTATGAATACGTAAGCAACTTAATTATCTCGAGGACATATTTGATTGATTGATTGATTGATTGATTGATTGATTGATTGATTGATTGATTGATTGATTGATTGATTGATTGATTGATTGATTGATTGATTGATTGATTGATTGATTGATTGATTGATTGATTGACCGGCTGATCTACCGATCAAATAATTACAAGGACCCACTTTAACATGAACTATCGAATTCAAAGGAAAAACCTGGTGATTTATTCGATAAAATTAGCGAATAAGGCCTGGAATTGTTGCCAGAATACATCCCGAGCGCCTAAAGCAACCTTCTTTTTGAAACGCACAGAATTTTACATGAAAGTTTCTATTAGCATACCTTCCAATCGTAAGTAAAGGCAGAGATACTGTGGTTTTAATGCGCCAGGCGACAGCCTCGGATGAAATGATATGAATTATCTACATATAGGTAGCTGTTTCGGCAGCTTGAAAGACGACGGAAAGCTAAGGAAGTATTCTATAAAAAAGTCAGAAAGGCAATGACCATGGATCGGTAACGCTACTGTAGTAACTGACGTCCTGCCCACTCTTTTATTTTGCAATGCATAACACCGGTAGGTTTAATAACTAACGCCGCTACCGCCGCTGAATGTATTCTCAATTTATTCCCAAAGTTTGGACTGAGAAAGTGACCAGCGGTGGCACTTCTTTCGAAGTGCATTTTCAGACGTGTGACGTCGCTCATATTGCATTAGCACTGCTATTTTTCTTCATGCACTGCGTATTAATAAATGTAAACGAAAGCCGAGGCTGCATCTAGTCCTCGTAACGAAGAGGACTACCGTTTTTATCTTGCCACGTTCAACATACCACGTTCGTCTTCACAGCTCATTAATTGGTTTGTACGAAACTAAATTTCTAGCCACCCTATTTATTAGTGGCGTAAACTCTAAGCAAGAAGTAATTAATTTGATAAGAGAGGTGAAACAACTTTAATTTTTGACGCTGAGTAACGGAAGAAAAATGCACATCCAGTAAGACAGCATCTTTGTAGCAATTACGATGGAGTAGCTGGCAATATTTTTCGAGGAGTAAAGGGGGCGGGTTCGCCGCGTCTTTCACTCTCGGGCGATAATGGGAGGTAATGAAGCAATCCCGACGTTCATATACCATCGACTGCTACGCACACGGAAGTAGACGCTCTCATCCCTTTCTAACCCTTGTTATACATTTTGTGAAAGCGCAGGAAAGTCTTATCTCTTTTCATAGACGTATTTTGGAATTAGAGGAACGTAAAGAGCGAACTGAACGACGCGCCCACTGCACAAAACAGCAGCGAACAATGCATTCTTCCTCTGTTCTACTTACCATGTCTGGCCGTTCTCAAGAACGTTATTGACTGCATTCCCTCTTCTTCTCCAGCGGTAAGCTGAACGCGCGGCTGGCTCTACTGAAGACGTGAGGATCGAATGAGTTGGCCCCTGCCTGCGCATGTCTCTTGCTGACAGAATCCTCTTATCCGGGTATACGGTGTCTCCATTCCGCGGCGCGAATCTTTTTGGCGACATCGTGCACAAGCAGCGCATTATTCCCAGAATCTGCACCAAGTGCTGTGTTGCACTGAGCATTGGAGTAGCCATTCCCACAAAGAGCTTTTAAAAAAGCCTACTGCATCGTCCTTTTAGAAAATTCATACGCCAGCGGGGTTGCTTCTGGGACCTACACTGCAAGCAGTATAAGTTTTCTAGTGTCACAAAGTTGCGAATACATAGGGCGAATGTCTTTCACGGCCATTTAGAACATTGAATTGCTAGTAAGCAAACTATACCTCTGTTGCAGGTCCCCGAAACAAAGACGGTAGGAAGTAAACTTTTGAGATAGCAGTGGTCCGAAAACCCTCTTGAGACGTCGCCATCCTCTTGCATGATGTCAGCAGTAGACGATAAGATAGTGACGTCTACAGCGAAGAAAAATAAAATATCCTTCCGAAGGTGCGGGAGTTGAACCCAGGAACATCAGAATGCGAGGCGAGTACGCATCCCACAGAACACAAAATCGCGTTACCTCTTGGCCAATAAATGTAAACTTAGTGTATGCGCTTCCTTGCGACTGTATGCTAATGATTAGGTGGGTGATTAGAAAGAAAATAATCCTTAATGTACCTTGCAACAGAGCTCAAGATGACACAATGCTTTCGCATTCAAAGAACATAAGTAGTCTTAAGTGCTCTTCTTACTTTTTAAGTGATGGAATCGAAAGTTGTGAAAAAAGAAAGTTGAGGATGTCTAAATTCTCATCAGCCGATAACGTTTAGGCGCAGCCAGGACTTTGCGGCTTCGAATTTCTTGCTATCTGGCGTACGACGCAACATCTGCAGGCTGCGTGCGCTGGCCACCAATGCAGTGAAGTCAAAGGTCACCATTGCAATGCGTCGTTAGTGTCATTTACAGCTGCAATGATTCTACAATGAAAAGCATAAAAAGTTCTTTGATGGCATAAGTGCAATGCCTCTACATTTAATACATAGAAATACATAGAAAACAATACATAGAACACATATAAAAGTTGTGCACTATAGTAGAACCTTTAATTTCAATGCAGCCTTTTTAAAGAGACGCTGAGGAGAACGCAATGCCGATTATTGAGCTCGGTAAAATTTGACTGCCTGGCTGTTAGGGGTTATGTTGGCGTTTGTCCGGCACCAAAGAAAAAATTGTGGCTTAGAAACATGAATTTAAAAACTCACCCATTCGACTAGGACTAGTAGACTCAACACCGAGAAAGACTAGTTTCCGCCGTTTTCAAGTGAACGGTGGCGTAGCATGGCATCGGGGATTCGCGCGAAAAAAATCCGGTGTCGACGATAGCGCCACCTACATTTCGTTTTTGGGTTTTTTTTTTAGCTAACAAAAGCTTCACTGTTGGCGAGAATTGTTTTTTTTTGAGGTTAAAATGTCGTTAGAATACAGGCCAACTTCAATTTTTCCATATTGTCGGTTTGAAATTCGCCACTTCATGAAGAAAAACCACAGGTGAGAAGGCCAAATGTACTTAACACAACACACTCAATAAGATCAGCGTGATTCGCGGAATAAAGAGTTCTTCAAGCGTTAGTATTGATTTTACGGTTTTTAAAAAGGAATTCAGCATGCGTTTGCTAAAAGTAATTTGAATCTTTGTACAGGCTTTCGCACGCTCTCGTTCATTTCAGTTACCCTGTCAATAAAAGTATCTTTATTAAAACAAAAACCAGGAAGACACAAATGTTATCACCTTCCGGTATTTTCATGATTAGCTGGTCCCAGAAGGTAACAAATAAACGCACTAAAGTCGTCGCGCAAATGCTCACTTGCACGCACAGGTGTTTCCCTCGAAATGAGAAACCAACCGCCAACCGCATACCGACCACCAAGTTCTGAGCCAATAGAGAGTGTTTCAACAAAAACGCGCGCAAACTTTCGCTGCAACTTCTTCATTTGCACATTTAAAGGGAAACAAGTAAGGCTATGGTTAAACTTTACAAGGAATATTTGACGACTGCGCCACACGCTCAGGCAAAAACGCCGAAATAGACCCTTAAAAGTCCCTATTTGAAGTCTAAGAGCGAGAGGTTTCGCCAAACAGCCTAGTATTGTCATCGCAGTAAATGAACCGTCGTAAACTTAGACTCCATTACTGTAACTTGGACGATAACAGATATAACACACACGTTAGCGTCGGACCTAACTAGATATTACTGGCGCTCGCAAAGAACAGCAGACGGCCCGGTTGTATGCTCATCAATCGATACCTTCCGTTTAGTGTGCGAATGGTCGTAATTATCGAGGAGTGGCGCACGTGATCGAACACATTGATTCGCACAGTGCTCTCAGCGTGCCCTGCCTCCGTTTATTCTTCCTAAAGTTTTTAAGTTTTCTCAACTTTGATCGCTGCCGATGTGAGGATCTGGTAACCGAACGAAGCAGGCAGGTGCAGTGAGGCTCCGCTAATTAATAGTACGCAGTTCTGAACAAAGGCTTAACCTTGCGAGCTGAAAATCCTCTTTGAGAACAATTTCAGGCGCTTCCCTGGAGATTGAAGTGAGCGTTTTTAATAAGTGAGCCTATACGAAACTGGCCGGTTTCGCGAAATTAAGCTGCTTGTCGCAGTTCCACGTGAGTGGTTCATGCGTGATTAATGGCGTCGAGCCTCGCACGGAAATGTCATGGCTTATCAATTCCTGTCACTGATGCCTGGCAACGATGTTAATGATTACTAGAGAAAGCTTTCCAAAGGGCCCGCTGTCGCCTGATCTGACTGCGCATCAACTAACTTTTTAAATGTCTGCAGCTACTTCCAGGATCCAATTAGTTTCCTGACGCTACGTCACATTCGAGCTTCAGGTAAATGGAATGGCAGCACGGAGAGCTAGTTCTTTAGAAGTTGTAAAAAAAATTGACAATTATAGCCACTTTTTTTTTAATTCATACTGCAGATCATTTTACAGATCCAAGCAGAACAATTACATTTGTAGATATCACCGATACAAGGGCACCAAATAAAAGAATAACTGAGGAAAAACAAGAGGGCTTGCAGAATGGCTATGCGCTGACATTCATCGTGTCGGTGAATTCCACTCGCTGATGATACGCGGTAAAAAGAAAAATTTTAATGTGTCAGTTCTAGCAAAGTGCGGGGTTAAAATAAAGGCCAATGGTTTCTTTTTTTGCGAGTCAGGCAATAAGTCTGACAATTGAAAAACAAGGAGACTTACGTTTTTTTTCTGAAAGAAGCACAAAAAAAAACAGCGACGCTTGCTCTTGTAGCTGTTCTCCCAATCAAACTTTGAACTGAAAGTGCAGCGGCTGAAATATATTGCTACTGCATTTTCTGCAGCTGGTGCTCAGTAAGTTTTGCGGCGTAGTTGTGATCCGGCTCCGTAGTGCCACCAAATATTTGCAAGCGGTTCTGTATTTTTGACCCTCGCTTGCAGCTTATTGACAGCAGCCGTAGAGTTGTTCTACAACTTGAAGATGCCAACATTTGTGTGTATAGGCATGCGTGTTTGCGTGTGTGTTTCTGGTAGAAACACGTTTCTTCGAGCACACAAAAAAAAAACATGGGAACTGGATGCACTGCTCGAAGGCTGCGTTGTCAATGGAGGAGCAAGATGCAATGGTGCAGTGGCCCTGCAATCAATGGGAAGGGCAAACCTTTGGAACAACTCCATCTGCAGATTTCTTTTTTCCTGTTCTCACGAAGGAGTCATTTGTGCTGATGGCATTTGGATAAGGGCAGGCCGGGCTGCGCAGCCCGCATCGGCGTGGTTTTGCTCAGCTGGATACACAAGATCCAATCGGCAAAAACCAAAGCTTACAAAAGGTGCATTGCAATGCGGACCGGCCGTAGTTTGCTTTAGTTTTTTTCTTTATTAAGGGCTCAGGGCCGAGTATTAGAACCCCGCATGGTGGCGTAATGTGATTTGCTGTGAGCGAACGCCAAGAGGCCTGTTAAGCTGTGGTCATGCTTTGTACGACCGTTGATAGATTTGCGGGCAAAGAGAGAAGAGAAGCGCGAGTGAGTCGGCAACGCGGTACTGCAATCGGCGGACTTTGCGGTCGCAGCAAAGGCAATGACGTTCCTTTGACCACGGCAGTGTTGCAATCACCGCGTGTGTGCGGCCTAGTGACGGGCCCCATTCGGTAGAAGGATGGCTTCCCTGGAACCGCAACGACCGTTACCGAGTGAAACAAACGACAGAATAGTTGATTCGCCCACTGCTCGTCTCTGGGGCTCCGTGGTATGGCACGAGGCTTGTGATGGTGATGAACATGTTCAACTGATATGACGCGGCGCAAGAGCGCTGTACAGCCAAATCGACAAAGGAATCTACGCCTGACGACCCCTTGCTACACTTGTAGTTTTGTTCGATCCAAGTTGCTCGCCACAAAAAGTGCAACGGCTAGCGAATGCGGCATACAGGAAATCGGAGCGGTGACCTATCTTTTCGTTTCAGTGGCACAGAGCCCATTCCTGTTTGCTCACCCCCACTTATTGACCAAGGAATCGAGTGTCATTGCATTTGGGGGCCGGTGCTACGCAACGTTCTTTCGTTCAAAATGTATATATCTATATATGTATGTATATATCTATAAGTGACTCTGATTAGGAGCATGAAGTAATCCGAGACCCATGGAACCAGGCATTCGCTAGAAAAAATAAGTCAAATTATGATTGAGGATGAAGGCTCTTCAAACATCGCATCATTTAGAAGTGAACCCATCGTTCTAAACAAGCAACTCTTCGAAAAAAAGAAGGAAGATGAGGTATCACAAGACTGAATTGCACGATGTGCATGGTATTCTAGAGTACTGCACAACGGCAAGTTTCGCTTACATTCGGAGTGTCCACAGGTTATATACACGACATAAGCTTAGTTACGAACACTAAAATTTACTTTGTCTGCAATTTTAGCAAACTATTTGGTTATGGAAAAGAGCTGAACATATCAGAGTAAATCTGTAAGCCAGCTGGCAAGACATTTGTCAAGAGAAGAGCCGCAACAGCCCAATGATGGCAGAGAGAGCAGACAGCCTCATTGCTGTGTCTACCTTTACTACCATGTGTGGTTGCGGTTTTTTACTTCGGTAATATACAGGCAGGATCATATTTTCTGACGGCATGATCTGCTAAGGCTTAATCTTCAAACGTTGCCGGTACACCTAGGACGAGCAAATAGTCATGTTCACTGTGTCTGCATCGCTTTCTATGACGTCATTTTGATAAACTTAGATGAAGCGTGTGAGACGTTCAGAATGCCTCATGCAGTCCCTCGTATTAATGTCATTGCGCACTCTGCCCGGGTAACACTTGAGCTTTGAACTGCCGCTCATTATAAAGCCGATAAAAGTTGCGCTGATCGAATAGTGTTGGACTCTTGAAGGGCAGCACAGCTGTATAGAAAGGAAATTGGTCACTTGACCGAAATCTTAGCCGAATAAACTGATGAGCTTTTCCCCAATGTACTTTTTTATCATTCTGGTGCTCTTGTGACCCTTACATCATTCGAGTCGTAAATATTGCAAAGCATTCGCACACAGATGCCACCAAAAAGAAGCAACGGGTATCTACTGTGCAGCGTTCGGAATTTGTCAAATTTGGCGCAAGTCTACCTAGCTGTGTAGGAAACGACTTCGAGCTTCTAAGTCGCTTCTCGTCCCAATAGACAGCCTACAGAGCAATTGAATCAAATCAAATATTATTTTCTGCATTTGATACAAAATATATTCATGGCATGGAGACAAAAAGCTTTAATGACCTTTCTATATATCCGTCAATTTAGTATACACTAATTTCAAAGTTCATGAACCAACTAGCCAGTGAGAAAGCTTTACATCAACCCTTGCTCATCGTTAGCATACAGTGCACAGAAAAAAAACATCACAGGCTCAATCACTAAAACAATTTCGAATAAGCATCACAAGGAAAACAGTGGGATGAACAATAATAAGAACTTTAAGAATGACCGAACATTCATGACACTAAACAGTAATCTGTTGCACCCGCATGTAGTCAGAATTCAGCAGAAATCTTTAAATTGGCTGGTTTATTGTTCTTTACATAATACTGTGTGAGGTCAATTCATTTAGAAGCTTGCTTATATCATTTTCAATGCTTTCCCATCTACGACTCGTCCTGGAAGACGGAACTGACCATTTGTTTTAGTTTCGAAGAGAATATTTCCCTTCTTGAGGTCATTTTAAATTAAACAGCGGTAAAAAACTACTTGCAACTAAACTTGATGCGCTCCATATATCTTGTTATTAACCGGCAGTATGCAGCATTTGGTGCGCATGCATCTTCTCCAAGGCGTTCATCCATCCCTGTGTAAACGTGCGCTTAACCCACCGCGGTTACTCGGAAGCCGCGTCGTTATGCTGTTGAAGATGGGCTCAGTAGCAGGCCGCATTTCGATGACACCGAAGTCAAGAAGTAGCTGTGTGCCCAGATTTCGGAGCGTAATAAAAATCCAGAAAGTCGAAATTAAACTCCCAAGCCTCTTCCAGATTCGATGATCTTCATAGTCCTATGGTGCAGCTTTCAACGTAAACGTCCACCAAATAATTATGTCTTAACCTATTTTTACAAGGAAAAGCTGTTTTAAGAAGGTCACTTTCGCCAGAAGTTCAGTCCCGTCGCCGGCGCCACGGGACCTGCAGCTCAGAGCGTCTTACGCGCCGGACAACAATCCGTGAAGCGAGAGCAGACGGACGAAGCAGTAACCGCAGTAACCGATACATTGACATAGGCCACGTTCACATGAATGTGACAGAAGCCGACTCCAGTCCACTTCTTGAGAGAAAGAGTAGGTTTCGAGAAGGAAAAGCGTGACTGGTCCTCTACTCTCTTCGTCAACGTTTTTGCACTTTCCCTCAAAAAAAGTGAACTGGAATCGACTTCTGTCGCATTAATGTAAACGCGGCATCATAAATTACCCGCTATCGTGACATAGGCCCACCTGGAGAGTCTACGGGTCTGCGTTCTCAGCGTGCCTTCCGCCCTACCACCGCCGGACGCCTGCATGTTTTAATGTCTTAGAAGGCTGCACAGCCCTCCTTTTTCCACTACCCCTCCCTCTCCCACTAAGCTCTTTCGCTCCATACCACACATACAATGATCCCGAGAATTTCGGAGCCCTCTTTCTTCCGCCCTTTCCCAGCACTCCCGAAAGAGCGAATTCGGAAGGAAAAGGCAGCCTCCGCGTGTAGAACACATGGAGTGCTACTCTGCGGCTGCTATACTGGTTCATTTGCAGTCGACTCGCCGACGCCGTTGTCGGCCGGCTTCAAAGGGGATGTTCTCAGGACCTGCTTCCCAGGAGGATGTGGGGTGAGGCACGAGCGGCGGACTGCGTTAAGTTCAATCCGACCGCGGCGGTCGCGTTTTGATGGAGGCGAAACGCACAAGGCACCCGCGTGCTGTGCGATGTCAGTGCACGTTAAAGATCCCCAGGTGGTTGAAATTATTCCGGGGGCACTAAGGCGCATTTCTCCTTTTCTTCTTTCATTCCCTTCTCCATACCTTCCCCCATGGCGTGGTACACGTGGACGCATAGAAGTGAGGAAGTTCGTGCGTATTTGTTTTCCTAATAATAATAATTGGTTTTGGGGGAAAGGAAATAGCGCAGTATCTGTCTCATATATCGTTGGACACCTGAACAGCGCCGTAAGGGAAGGAATAAATTAGGGAGTGAAAGAAGAAAGGGAGAAAGAGGTGCCGTAGTGGAGGGCTCCGGAATAATTTCGACCACCTGGGGATCTTTAACGTGCACTGACATCGCACAGCACACGGGCGCCTTAGCGTTTTTCCTCCATAAAAACGCAGCCGCCGCGGTCGGGTTCGAACCCGGGAACTCCGGCTCAGTAGTCGAGCGCCCTAACCACTGAGCCACCGCGGCGGGTCGTATTTGTTTTCCTCAAAGCCAATTTATTTGCTGCGCTAAGTGCGCCTTTTCACTTGGGCACCATAATGGCTCTGTTACCATGCCAACGCTGTGCTAGACCTAGCGACAGTGTTGCAGCCCCTCTCCATCGGTGTAATAAAGATTCTTGATCGTCGTTTAAACCCAACACACTGAGTTTATTTGAGGTCACTGTTATTCGTCACTCTTCTTCGCACCCGCCTCAGTGGCTGAGTGGTTATGGCGCTCGGCTGCTGGCCCGAAAGACGCGGGTTCGATCCCGGCCGCGGCTGTCGAATTTCAATGGAGGCGAAATTCTAGAGGCTCGTGTGCTGTGCGATGTCAGTGCACGTTAAAGAACCCCAGGTGGTCGAAATCTCCTGAGCCCTTCACTACGGCGTCTCTCATAGCCTGAGTCGCTTTGGGACGTTAAACCCCCTTAAACCAAACCAAACTCTTCTTCGCTATTTGCTCGTGTCAAGCAACAGCTTTACTATGTAATTTTCTAGACCACAATACTGCAGTTACACTAGGCGGGCAGTGTGAGTGAATCCAACAACGCCCACAAGAATAGAATTAGTAGTAGTAGTATGTTTATTTGGCCATATTATATACAATATGCCCTCGAGGTGAGGCTAAAGGAGGTAGACCAAGCATACCTCCTGACAAGGCCTACACCCCGATCATACATCATTGAATTCACTCCTTAATTTTTCTTAAGTAGGAAAATGCGGCGAAGACAGCATTGTAATATTTCGTGTCGTACCCTGCCCCACCAAGTCGATCCTTTTATTGTTGTTGCTAGCAGTAAGCGTACATTCAGAGAGCGAAACGCGTGCTCACACTATATCAGTTATCGCGGCGGAGTGAGCCGAAAAGTATTTTCAAAACTGCAAAATAAATAGCTTTTCTATGGCAGCATTACAGCCCTACGGTGCACGCATATTCTTGATTCTCCGGTGGAATTTCGAACCATGAATTCTTGCCTATCAGTTTTCCCCCATTAAGAAATTCCATGCCTTCAGCAAATGGTCACGTCGCATGCCTGTAGACGTCCAAGCACGTTGCAGGCTAACGCGGCCGTTTCTCGGGCCTCCGAGCTCACATCAATCGATTCCCACGCAACTGCTCTTGGTGGGCTAGGCACGTCGGGAGCCCCGCAACAGCAAAGAAAATCGCTGAAAGAAGTACATTTCAAGCATTTCTCGCCAAGAGAGATGAATGGGTGCCGACTAGGATGGCATTTGCGCACGTTTCTGTTACACGGAAGTCTTTGCCGTGAACTTGGCGTCAAAGGGTTTCCAGGCGTCAATGGGCGACATGCGAGACAAACAAAAAAAGCCTCCTTTCAACTTACGCACAGTTTCTGAATGCGAATTGAGACGGGCTTTATTCTTTCTGTCAGCGCTAATGTTTAAACTTACTTGTTTTTCTTCATTTACTTTGATATTTGTTCTCTTTCTCGTCTCTTGTGTAAGCACTGGTAGAATATAGACTGAAGAAATTCCTTCTTTTGTCTCCCTCTACGAAATACAATTTAATGCCAGTATTGAAGGAAGAGCATGCTTCGAATGCCTCGCTGGCCGGAATGTGTTGCGCGAGAGATGCTGTAGATTACGGATGATCTTCAAGCCTCCCTTCAAATGTCACATCGCTCTTCGTTTTTAGCTTTAGCGTTATTTCATTTTCTTTTTCTCCCTCTCTTCTCTATCGCTTGATTTTTTTTATTTTGAGCTTGCACTACGTCTGTGCGTCGTCAGCCAGGCACGGAGGCCCGCTATATAGGGTCTGTCTTCTTTGAACTGCTCACCACTGAAGAAATTTGTGGCCAAAAAAAAAAGACCCAGTCTGTTCAGTTCCCCACGCTTCCCGCGTTCTTTGTGAAAAACTAGGCTGTTTAGTCCGATGATAGTTTGGGGCTGCAAAATGTATACGCAGTGCGGATGCGGCGGAAGCTAATCAAGTAACGTGATGCGCTTGCTGATATCTTGTGTCACATAGGCTTTATTTTTAAAATTTGGGGCGCTCCTCTTCTTTGGAAGTGATTCACAAATGTACTCTACCTAAAACATTAATGTCTATCGTCAAAAATTTGGGCCGCAGCCATTTTTATAAACTTTTTCCAAAGAAAGAAAGAAAGAAAGAAAGAAAGAAAGAAAGAAAGAAAGAAAGAAAGAAGGAAAGAAAGGAAGAAAAGAAAGAAGCAAGGAAAGAAAGAAAGAAAGAAAGAAAGAAAGAAAGAAAGAAAGAAATAAATAAATAAGGAAAGAAAGAAAGAAAGAAAGGAAGAAAGAAAGAAAGAAAGCGAGGGCAAAATAAGTCTTTTGGACCCGTGGGCGCAACCGAAGCTCGTAGCTATGTTATCGGCCGGAGTCTCGATACCATACTATTGGAGGTCGAACTCGTTGGCAGATATGCTACCTATGCACCTAGATATCGGTTCGGGCGGCCTGGAGACTTTTGTCTCCGAAATGATGATAGCCTGGCAAAGTGCATTTTGGATCGTTAACATATGACACGAATTTGTTGTTGTTGTTGTTGTTGTTGTTGTTGTTGTTGTTGTTGTTGTTGTTGTTGTTGTTGTTGTTGTTGTTGTTGTTGTTGTTGTTGTTGTTGTTGTTGTTGTTGTTGTTGTTGTTGTTGTTGTTGTTGTTGTTGTTGTTGTTGTTGTTGTTGTTGTTGTTGTTGTTGTTGTTGTTGTTGTTGTTGTTGTTGTTGTTGTTGTTGTTGTTGTTGTTGTTGTTGTTGTTGTTGTTGTTGTTGTTGTTGTTGTTGTTGTTGTTGTTGTTGTTGTTGTCGTTGTTGTCGTTGTTGTTGTTGTTGTTGTTGTTGTTGTCGTCGTCGTCGTCGTCGTCGTCGTCGTCGTCGTCGTCGTCGTCGTCGTTTTTGTTGTTGCCGTTCTTGTAGTTGTTGTTTTTGTTGTCGTTTTTGTGGTCGTCTTGCTGTTGTTGTTGTACCCTCAGAACGCGAAATTGACTGTTTTTGAGTAACACACAAGGTCAACAAGGATGGGGAAAGCATAAAAGTGCTTGCCAACATTTCGACTAAGTCCTCTTGTCGAAACGTTGGCAAGCACTCTGAGGCTTTCTTCACCCTTGTTCAATTTGTTTGTGTCAACAACAAACTGCTTGCCCTCTTTTGCTATGTTTTTAAGTAAGGCAGCTTGAAAATGTTCAGCAGCAGATCTGATTTTTCTGAGACCATCACATGATTACTGAACTGGCGCTGAAATTTGTTCATCTTTTTCAGACTTTGCATCGATAACGTGACCAACAGGACAGACAGGGCTGCCGCCGGGCGTCGCAGTTGGTGGTCTCATGGTGAGCTACCTGACCAGACCTTGAGCAGCAATGCCGAACACAACCCAAAGGCTATCCAGCCATGCCGCCGTAGCTGATGCTTTCGGCAACGCCACAACCAATGCCTCCCCGCATACCACTCCACGAAGTGTTGGAACAGAGGCCGACTTCGGGCCGCAATACCACAGCCAAGTCCGCATCACTGTAATCATCATCATGATCGCCTTCTCGGTGATGGGCAACTGCGTCGTTTGCTGGCGACTGCTACGCAACCACCGCAGACGCCGCTACCAGAAAGCCCACGTACTGTTCCTCAACCTCGCTGTGGCCGACCTTTTGGTCACGACGGTGACGATGACTTCCCAGACGGTCTGGGAGATCATGGGCCGCGCCTGGATCGCCGGGGACGCGTTCTGTCGCCTCTTCAAGATGCTGCAGACTTTCGCGCTCGCGTCGTCCACCTACATGATCGTGAGCATAGCGTTGGACAGGCACTTCGCCATTGTGTACCCGCTCGCCAGTTGCCTGGCGCCATCCCATCTGGCAGCAGCCGCCTGGTTCGCCTCTCTCATTCCCTCACTGCCCAACGTGTACATGTTCCGCCTTGTGGAGGCCGGCTCGGGGCTTCACTACTGCGCGTCGGTGTTCTACGCCCGAAAGGCGGACTCGCCGCTTCCTCGTCAGCTATACATGACCTTTGTGTTCCTCGGAGTCTTCGTGCTTCCTCTGATCCTTTTGGTCGTCCTCTACGGCCGTATCCTGACCGAGATTTGGAAGCAGAGTTCAGCGCTGAAAAACCGGCACCAGACAGCTTCGCCCTTCCCGAAAGCCAAGGTATCGCAGTTACGCTATCATCTCACTATTCGCTGACGTATTGTTTTTGCCAGGTTAGTTACTAAGCTCATCACGGGCTCATTGTCGTAGCTCAGAAAGGCCCGCAGTGCTTCTCTATGAAGCCTGTGCAGATAAAACCCCTACTTCTGAAAACAAGAATAATATAAAAAATTACAAAACAACATAATCTGCATTTTTATATTGTTCACATACCCTCACCTTTTTTGGTCAATAGATAGGGTTGGTGAGAGGATCTACATGGCTAGATTTCATAGAAAGCAAATATTATACCTTAAATATGATAGTACGAATTCAAAAACAAAAAATGGATGAACAAGCTGAGACTGCGTTTTAAATTTCACAGTACGAACAGATCACCAGATTTAAAGATTGGACTAACACGAGCAAATTTCCACCAGCCTGGTACCCACCTAGTGTCAGGAGGTTGCTGAAACAAGGCAGCGAACATTTTATCGATTAAAATTTATTTAATAATATTAATCAAAGTAGTGTGGGCCATATATCTTCGGGTTATTTACGCGCCAGTGACAAACATTTTCACAAGCACGAAAGGCTGCTGCATTCTTATGTCACCTACTGCCTCAAATTTTTACAGCACAAGTACTTGCACCTTTCGTTTCCTTTCAGAATCTTCACATTCTCTGCAGTGCTATCACGCCTGTAAAGTTTTATATGCGTTAAACTTTAACTCTAAACCATTACTGAATAAGTATTCTTATTGACAAAGTCACTTCCCCCGACCCTTCTTTTATACTCAAAATGAGAAAAAATAAACAAGGTGGCAACGGACACCTTAGAAAGAAGTAATTCTGAGTCTTTTCCTGTATATATTCATTACGCTTTTGAGGCCTCCATCTTTTTGGACGCGTTTTTTCTTACGCGCAACGCAAAGCCAGTACAGCCAAGCCCACATATAACGACCGCAATTACGCTCGCTTACTACGAACGAGCGTGGTGCTAACATCAAATTATGTATTCGGGCAATGACATTGCGGATCTGCTACAACGAACAACTGTGGCCCCACAAATCGATTAGTGCGAACCAAGAGGCCCTGCAGATTGGGCCCCACAGTCGAGAACCCCGCTTTTTCCTGGAACGAAGAGCAACTCCAAGCCTCCGTGACACCCCCTCCTCCATTACGTACGAAAAGAACGCGATGACAAAAAAAAAAGCAATGCAAAACGGAGATGTATGGAACAGTGACTAAATTTTTTTACCAGATGCGGCGGTCAGACGATGCCTAAGCTTTACGTCACCCTTCCTGTGCACGGGCATGAAAAGTAGCGGCCGGTCGCTGCTATTTGTCATCGGGAAGGCTCGCCAGGCGCAGTGGCTTGGAATCAACATTCGCGTACCCTACAGGCACGACACAAAGGCCTGGACGATGGGCTATTAGGGCATTCGATGGGCATTCGACAAATGGGCTATTAGGCATAAGCTTAGAGGAGTTATGGTTATGACAGGCGATTTGTTCGCCAAGGGACTTGCTGAGTTCGGCCCTGATATGGCGAAATTCAGGACAACGCAGCGAGCTATGGAAAGTAAAATTTAGGTGTAACGTTAAGAGACACGAAGAGGGCAGAGTGGGTCAGTGAACAAACGTTGGTTATTGACAACCCAGTAGAATTCAAGAAGAAATTAGCTTGGGCAGGGCATGTAATTCGAAGGAAAGATAACCGCTGGTCCTTAATAGTAACGGAGTGGGTTCCACGAGAATGCAAGCGTAGCAGGAGGCGGCAGAAGGTTAGATAAACGGATAAGATTAAGAAGTTCGTGGGGATACGTTGGCTGCAGCTGGTAAAGGACAGGGCTGATTGGAGAGGTATGGGAGAAGCCTTTGCCCTGCAGTGGGCGTTGTCTGGCTGATGTTGATTATGATGACGATGCCGAAAAACATTACGAAGGTCCTGCTTTACAGAGTTAAAGGCCACACCTTCCGACTTTTTTATTATTGGCTATAACATGGGAAGTCCACTTACTACGAACTTCGGATACACGAAGGAAGTTCGCACGACCGTCAGGCTCGTTTTAAGTGGGCTCGACTGTACTCATTCTAAAGTCGCGGCATTCGAAACTTGCTAGGAGCGTTGTTGGACTGGGGCTAACTTACAGCTCTCTTAGAGGCTGTAAGTGTTTGACATGTACTCAACTCATCGTTATTGTCAGTTCGTCTGAAGCTTATTTACAGGAAGGGCACGTAAGTAGCTGTTAGCAAACATACTTTAACCTGGTACTCTGCTCTCAAGGAAGCGAAAAGAAAATGGGTTGCATGTAAAACAGAAGAAAAGTGCTAAATTGAGGTAACATTTTTGTACTTTCAATGCATTTGGTATAGCCTTGAGAAATTACGGCTGTACGCAATTTGTTGTGGTTTACAGTAAAAAATCCAGTATATGCTTTCCAACGATGTTACGCCTGTATACGAAAGTGTTGCCAAACTGAAAATCAAGAAGAGAAGAGGTGATATAAGGGTACTGAACCTTTCATTACACTTAGTAGCTTTTTAAACTCTTCGTCTTTGCTGCAAACGTTTCACAGGTGTTATGACATTATACTGCATTTATGATCTTTAAAAGTTTTCCCATCATCAAACCTAAAGCTGCGCTGTCGGCTGAGGTGACTTCTGTTCGGTGCACATACAACATAGCGTTCAAAATACAACGCTCAGTTTCCAGATTGTTTCGTGTGTTTTAACAACACAAAAAAGAGAGACGTGCATGTTAGTTTGTCTTATACACCCCAATTGTTAGCTATCTACTTATAGCAACTGCAGATATTCGCGTTTCGGACTCAACCACACAGTTCGGTGCTTGTGTAATGCCTTTCATTTCTTCTTTGCCTGCGCTGAATATCAGAAACCGGCACAAATTGATAAGTATTTCAAACGAATAAAAGAATATTACTGACATGGTGCTTTCAGGCGATCGCTTGGACATAAGTTGCGATGAAATGTTGTACATAAAATGAAACGAAGGCACCATTGCCCGTAAAGCTGTAATGTATACCGTTAAAGAAACAAACCCTCGAGCTTGCTCGACGTGAGTCGCGTTCTGCTGCCCAGGTCGAGAGGTCTAAACGTATCATCGACACGCGGCCGCATATTAAAGGGAGCGAAATGCATAATCTTCCAACTTAAAGAGTTAAATGCATGTAACTTGAGCTACTCGAGATCGAAACGTATTTGGAGGCACCCGCTACTGCATACATTGCTAGTATATGTGCTCTCTTCATGATGAGCCCAGTTCAACTTTATGGTTATACAGTCGAACCTGATTATAAGGAAACTGTTTATAATGAAATAATGGATATAACGAAGGAATGACGGCTCCCCTTGGAAGCTCGGTCAACACGGGCTATAACGAAGTAATCGCCGGGCCCCTTCAACTTCGTTATAACGAGGTTCAAGTGTAGTTCTAAATGCCATAATAATCTTATTTTTTTTCTCCCCAACAGGTGAAAACTGTCAAGCTCACGGCAGCCATTTTCGTTGCCTTCCTGGTGACAAACGTTCCGTACATGGTGCTGGAGATGGTGCTGGCCTTTGCCGGATCCGGCGTTTCGCTCGACCAGAACCTGGTGGCGCTGTTCGGCGTCATCTCGGCCTCGAACAGCGCCGTGAACCCCTACATCTTCCTCCTCTTCCAGAAGAGCAGCGGCCGCTCGAGGCGCAGGCGCCGCTTCGTGATGCCCTTCCGCAGGGACGCAGTGGAGGGAAGCCTGCCTCCGGAGATCCGCTCCAGCAGCTACTGCGCCAACGGCGGTGCCGACCACTACACTGGCTTAACGAAGGGCCGCTTCTCGGCTGTGTTCACCGTGTCGGCCAGAGACAACAGCCGAAAGTCGTCCTCAGAGCAGCAGTCAGAACTGACCAGCTTATGACGGTTCGCTTCTCGGGCCCAGTGCTCTTCATCTGAACGTTTCAGGCGTGGTGCAGAAAGAAAATGACATCTTGTGCGGTGCCACACTGGACGTAATGGGTGCCAAGCACGCCATGCAAGACTCAACCAGCTGTGATTAAGCAGTGCGGGTGTCAGCCCCTTATAACTGGCTCTTGCCCTCTATGAATAGACAGTCAAAAGGAATGTCGTTAACTAGGCCGAGAAGTCATAAGAAGAAGCGTCGTGGACGGAATATTTGAGACTCCCTCGCGAGACGACCCCTGTATTACCCTTGCCAGGGTAGTTTTACGCACAAAAAGAACTACAAACGGATTAAAAAAGAAGGAAAAACATTCCCACTAAGTAGGGCTTTCCTACTACACGCGAAGTGTCAGTGCTCTGCAAACAAACCAATAAAGTGGAAAAAGTTTCGTCGCTGACTGATAAATATTTAGCAAATGAGAGCCGTTCTGCGGGTGCTTTCATTTGATAGTGTTTTTGGTTTATGGGGGTTTAACGTCCCAAAGCGACTCAGGCTATGAGAGACGCCGTAGTGAAGGACACCGGAAATTTCGACCACATGGTGTTTTTTTAAAGTGAACTGATGTCGCACAACACACGGGCCTCTAGAATTTCGCCTCCATCGAAATTCCACTGCCGCGGCCGGGATCGAACTCGCGTCTTTCGGGCCAGCAGCTGAGCGCAATAACCACTCAACCACCGCGGCGGCTAGACAGTGTTGTTACTGTCAGCATTGGTGCGACGTAGCGATGCCATCTTAGCAGTCGCGTGCGCTGCTGTCTCAAACACTGGAGATCTTGACGAAAGCAGCAATTGGTAGAGCAACAGCTGAACAAAATAACTTGAGTTTCGCGACGCATTCAAATAATCTTTGCAGTTAAGAGCAGAATAATTTGTTTTCTCATTATTATTTTCACTTAGTTTGTGCAATAACCTACGACAGCTTTTAAGCTTCGGTTGTACATGAGCACTATGCCATGCGCAATTTTTTCTGAGCATCATGTTAGAATGTGACGGAAAAGGCAAGTACGTGTTGATTTATTTATTTATTTATTTATTTATTTATTTATTTATTTATTTATTTATTTATTTATTTATTTATTCATTCATTTATTTGTTTGTTTGTTTTCTATTTATTTATTTATTTATTTATTTATTTATTTATTGATTGATTGATTGATTGATTGATTGATTGATTGATTGATTGATTGATTGCGAAAGACGCTGGTTCTATCCCGACCGCTGTTGCCGAATTGCGATGAAGGCGAAATTCTAGAGGCCCGTGTACTGTGCTATGTCAGTGCACGTTAAAGAACCCCGAGGCGGTCGAAATCTCTGGAGCCCTTCACTACGGCGTCCCTCATAGCCTAGTTGCTTTGGGACGTTAAACCCTCATAAATCATAAACCATAAATGATTTATTGATTGATTTATTTCTTCTTTTTTCCGTTCTTTCTTTTTCTTTCTTTCTTTGTCTAGTTATCTGTCTAAAGAAGTCTAGGCACTTGCTTAGAATCAACATTGTTCCTTTAATGGGCGTAGAACTCGCGGTTGTCTAACTGACGATTCGCGTAGAAGAGGAAGGCGTCAAAACCTGAAAACACACAAATCATGGACGCCGCTGTCAACAGAAACACAGCCACTTCGAGCGACCTTCGCGTACTTTACGCACTGTGGACTGACTATAACTCCCGATTACGAGTGATATGATTGAGAGCAGTCTGAGGCAGCCCGGCGAGTAGTTTACTGACGGCGCCCAACCATAGTCAGTGATCAATGGCTGCCCGGAGCTGTCACTGACACAGGCTCTTCTTGCCCCTGCTCTGTTAACAAGTATGTTAGCTTTGTAAAAACGACTCTCTCGAGAGAGAGAGAGAGAGAGAGCAAGCAGGCTAACCAGGCGCATGTGCGGTTGGCTGCTCTGCACTGGTTAAGGATAAATACTTTATACGAAAGGGGACAAAGTAGCGAAAAGATGGAGTGGAGAGAAAGGGAAAGAGTGCAAGAGATAGAGCGGACACAAATCGACGCGCGCACAGTCTGCAAACGGGCCCTGACGCCTGTTTACTTCGGGTACTGTAGCAAGGGTGGTATGGTTCTGTGGGCCAAGAAAGATCTCATACCACTGAAAGTATGACAGCCTCCGAAAAGTATCTCCTGTTTAGTTGGCTTGAGGTCACCCTGAAGGTGAAACGCAGGGCATCCATAACCGTCGCACACAAGCGTGTCTGTCAATCCAACCAAATGCGAATACGGTTTGCAAATACGACCAGATTCCACAGGGTAAGCAACAAAATTGTATCACAGCTTGGGAGGCTGGGCGGGAAGTGTAGTTTCAAAGAGTGGCCTTGGGTGCAAAAAGCATAAACTTGTTTATTCGTCAAACGTGCATTCCTCTGTTCAAAAATTCACACCGTGCACACGCGAATTGTGTAGCGCCGATGATATTTTTGAATGACCAGAAATCTGATAATTTTAAATTATTTATTCCAAGGCTGTTGTAATGTATTTATCTGCTGCGATCCTGGAAGGCGACAAAAACCTAATTTTGCGTATCCAACCTTGACTAGTAAGACTATACGCCAACTACATGCGGACGACAACTGCAGGAGTCCTTGGCGTCATGAGCTAGTCAGGTCAAGAGGGTTCACATATGAGCGACACGACAGTGTTACCTATGCTAGTGGAAGATACCGACGCAAATGGCCCGACGAAGTCAACTGGAAGACATTTCGTGACGAAAGTCGCAGAATTCCTTCCAGCTGCTTCGCTTGAGGAGGAGGAGGAGAAACATTTATTCAGAGCATAAAAACTGGGTGGGTTCAGTACGAGAACCCATTGGTCGCCATCATAATCCGACCCCTCTCAACCAGCGATTTCTGGTCGAGGGGGCTGTCGCTATGAAGGGTTGCCTCCCAGCGCTCATAAGTCGGATCGGGATTGCTGTCCAAGTCTGGGTTTTCTTGACATTCCCAAACCGCGTGAAAGAGTGTGCCAACTGCTCCACAGAAGGGGCAGGACGAATCGTAGGTGTCTGGGTACCATTTACTCATCAGGTAAGGACTGGGCAGAGTATTAGTTTGTAGTCGCCTGATTATGTGCTCTTCCTATTTACTTATGGTTTTGTGAGGAAGAGGATATTTCCTTCTTGTGATCTTATAGTACTCCGTAATTTCTGCGTAGCTTAGTAAGGGTGAGGGGTTGTCACTGTGTCAGAGGGAGGCTGCGTGCCAGATGCTCGGAGGAGGAGAGCTCGAGCAGCTGTGTTGGCCGCCTCATTGCCCGTCGTTGAGAGGTGCCCTGGCGTCCAGAAGATCCGGATGTTGGAAGGATTAGACCTTTCCAAAATTTCCCAACACGGAGCGCCAACGCGGCCTCTGAGGTAATTGCGTACCGCTGCTTGTGAGTCGGACATAACCGTTGCCTCGCTGTTCTTTGATATCGCTAGTGCGATAGCTGCTTCTTCAGCCGATGTGGTATCCACCGCTTGGATAAGGCTGCTTACAATGATATCCCCCCGGGGCGAAACTGCTGCAATTGCCGCGACTCCGTTAACGGGTCCAGCCGCATCGACGTAGATCGTGTCCTTGTTTCCATCCCAGCGCTTAGAGAGGTGTCTAGCTCTGGCTAGTCTCCGTCCTCTGTTGTATTCCTCATCCATGCGTTTTGGTATGGGGTGAGTCGTGATGCGTGATCTCATCTGCATGGGCATGTCGATCTAGTCAGTGACTTCCCGGGGTGGACTGATTCTCAGCTTCTGTAATATTTTCCTGCCAGGCTTAGATGTTGAGAGCCTGATATTTTGATTTACACGGTGGGTCTCTATTAGTTCGTCGATGGTGTTATGGATCCCCATCTGTAATAAGAGCTTAGTGGATGTGCATAAAGGGAGTCCCAGCGCCGCCTTAACTGCCTTTCGAGTAATAATATCTAGTTGGTCTTTCTCCTTTTTGCTGAGCCATAAGTACGGGGTGGCGTATGTTAGTTTAGAGAGAATGAAAGCCTGAACTAATCTTAGGGCCTCCTTCTCTCTTGGCCCATTTCTTTTCTTAATTATCTGGCTTAGCATTCTAGAGACTTGTTCAGAATAGGCTTGGAGCTGTCTGATTGTAGTGGTGTTAGTGTTTCCGCTGGGTATGATGGCTCCCAGGATCTTGATATCTTTCTTGATCGGAATGCTCATACCCTGGACCGTAATGACGACAGAGGGAGTGGACGGCAAAAGCCCCGTATTCTGCTTCTTGCCACGGTCGATCAGGAGTAACCGTGAAAGCCTCAGAACCATCTCTCGTGCACTTTTCACTGCACGCCGCTCTGTAAAAAACATACCACAATACCTTTAAAGAGCTTTTGTGAACGTGAGATGAAAGGCAAAAGTCAAAAGCTCTGCATAAACCTGTTACAGCTGCAGCAGACTCGGCATAAAGGTAATTTCTTGGCATGGGTTGTGTGTGGTCCTTCGAAGACTAACATAACTAAAGTTAACACTTCTCGAAACATTGGTTACATTATATCGCCAATCTAGGTGTCATGTTTTTCCCAAACAATACGATTCCTAGATTTTGGTCAGAAGCCTCACTCTAGGAAAAAAATTAAATGTAATAAGAAAAGAATATTTCCTGCTACTTGCAGCATCCTTCACCAGTGAAACTGGGGCGAAATGTAATCTTATCGCCAACCAAGCAAAGAATAAATTTATTTGAAAAACTCCTTTTTACCAGAACAGTCTACACCTGCCTATCTCCGTAACGCACTCCTTGAAATCTTGGTGATTTTAATGGACGCCGCTATGTACGTAGTTAAACAAGAGGTTATTGTGCGTTGTGTCTCTCAGAGTACGCATGTTAGCGGCTATCATTTTTTATTTATTTTAATAGTAATTTTGAGCCGCATATAAACATGGAAGACATGGTAGCTTTGACAGCTGTGCCGGCATCTTGTTTTCGCGACGGGCCTTGAGGTTTTTATTGGAACTGGGGATCTCTGAAAGCCGCACTAACGCTCCAGATACAAGCTAGATATCTGCAACATTAGAGAGCGATGAAAGCACCCCTTCAATCAGCAAGGAATCATTACTCACGAGGAGAAATTGTTCCTGGCAGAAAGAATCATCAGTTCTTGTTTAGGACGTCAATTCTGAAAGAGAACGTCGCTCTGGAACCAAGCGGAAGTGTTCAATCTCAAACTGAAGAACTCGAAGCGAATTGCGGTCCTCCGCTTCTTCCGTAAAACATTTTGTGCCCCGCTTCCTTCCTTTTCCACATAACGCGAAAAAAAAATCGAGTAAAGGTCGCATTGTAACCTTTCGTTAGAGGTCATACCTTCGCCTATATTTCCTTTTCCTGCCGTTTTTCTCAGATTGTTCCCCGCTCGTGAAGCTTTAAGTCAACGAAGCAAGGCTAATAAGGTGGATGCGGCTCGTAATTCAATGTCATTTTCACTCTTTGGCAACAACTCACTTTTTAGTAACGCATTTTCTGCAGTGTCTACTGTCTCGCAAAGGGGGCTTTGTGAAATGGTAGCGGAAAGTTGAAGACACTAATCTTCAATTTCTAGCAGCAAGACAAATGATACTGTTTGCGACCTTCGGCTCGCCTGCTTCCAATTGAAGATTCTTAACTCGATGTGCAGCACAGTGCACATTCTCTAGAATGTTCCTAACTATCGCTACAGGTTCAAGACGTACATTAAAGACGTAACATTAAAATTTCACTTTTTTTCATTCGCGGGTTGTCTTTCACTGCGTGCTTTTCACTGTTGCCTAATTATTAAAAAAAAATATTGTTGGATTAATTGCTTCATTGTGATACTTTGTTCTCGGTACACAAAAAGGCCGAAGACGAGATGATTTCTTACTCCGTCCTCGTCCCTCTCACGAAATAAAATCTGCAGTTCTCAAAGTTCAGGCAGGGAGGGGGGGGGGGGGGTCTTATTGTGGCTATTTTCGCGTAATCGACTGTACGCAGCGGCGGAGCAGCGAACTAGTCCAAGAAGGATCGGAGCGCGCGGAACCACGTCGTTTGCTCCATTCCCTGAGGTGTACCCCTCACTTTCAGACTTTGTTGTCAGAGTTCTTGTCAGAACACATTTTAGTGTTAGCGCAGTAAAATTTATCATAATGGTCTGACATTAATTATTTGCCTTCTGCTTACGAACAAATTCAGAACATGAGGACGGTTTAGTTGCTTCAAGAAGACATGCAGTAGGTCGGAAAACGTAACCTCCCCATTCTCGCTTTCCGCACGATTAAAATTCTATGTTCACATTTATAGCTTTACAAGTTAAATCTCGAGCAACGGTGACCAAGCTTTTCTAACTTCATTTTTCTTTTCTAACCTTTAATCTCAGGAACTTGATTAGCGATAAACGCCAAAATTAGTACTTCTAGTAATAACAGATACTGACCATTTGTAAAAAAGTATTCACCGTGTATGTTATAACACGACAGCGTTAAATCTCCCGGTCTACAAAAATCCGGCTTCGTCGTCGGCGTTGTTAGCTAAAAAAAATGCCCGGAGACACAACCTAGGTTGGCAACCTAGTTCACATGACTTTGTGACGCCATCACAACATGTCCACCGGATTGTGAGCAGGTGGCAGTTAAATTAATGACTGGTCGCTCGGGAAGAGCAACCCGTGTCGCATAAAGCCCACCGATCACGGCACCTGCCATCGCAGGCCAGAGGCGTATCGCTTAACCGCTGCACCACTGCGCCAGGATGAGGACTCCCAGTGGTCTATGAATGTTAAGTAGAGAATGACCAATTCTGTATATATGGGAATTAACCCATTGAAGCTATCGCGTCATACCCTTAAGGCGGAGCTAAAGTGTCCCCTCCAATTTTATTTCTCCTCCCAGGCGCGCGTCAACTGTCTACTGCTCCACTTTCATAACGGCCGGTTTCAAACGCCAATCACCGCCGCGGTGGCTCAGTGGTTAGGGCGCTCGACTACTGATCCGGAGTTCCCGGGTTCGAACCCGACCGCGGCGGCTGCGTTTTTATGGAGGAAAAACGCTAAGGCGCCCGTGTGCTGTGCGATGTCAGCGCACGTTAAAGATCCCCAGGTGGTCGAAATTATTCCGGAGCCCTCCACTACGGCGCCTCTCTCTTCCTTTCTTCTTTCACTCCCTCTTTATCCCTTCCCTTACGGCACAGTTCAGGTGTCCAACGATTTATGAGACAGGTACTGCGCCATTTCCTTTCCCCAAAAACCTATTATTATTATTATTTCTTCCTTGCCTCTCGTTTATTATTTTGCACCTCCGCAAAATTGAGCTCTTTGGCTGATATGATCTAGCCGCTATATAGAAACAAGCACGAATGTATTGTGATTTTTTAAATTGTTTTTTATAATTGTTTTTTTGGGGGGGGGGAGGAAATGGCGCAGTATCTGTCTCATATATCGGCGGACACCCGAACCGCGCCGTAAGGGAAGGGATAAAGGAGGGAGTGAAAGAAGAAAGGAAGAAAGAGGGGTCGTAGTGGAGGGCTCCGGAGTAATTTTGACCACCTGGGGATCTTCAGCGTGCACAGACATCGCACAGCACACGGGCGCCTTAGCGTTTCGCCTCCACCTAATTCCGCCGCCGTGGTCGGGTTCGAACCCGGGAACTCCGGACCAGTAATCGAGCGCCCTAAACACTGAGCCGCCGCGGCGGGTCTGATTTTTTAAAACAAACGCGATTTTGACTATGTTGATCCCAGAAGCAGACCTCCGTAACGCCGTTATACTGGATCACCTGAAGGGCCCTCTCTAGGCCGCGAAAATCGCCTATGCAATGGGACAACTTTTATGAGCTTTTCTTTTCTGAAGTATAAGCATATAATACTAAAACTTGTAATGCACCAGTGCACGTGTAGTCATTCACAGTTCATGTCTCGCCATCACCATAACCGCCAACCTCAACTTTAAATCTGTCATGCGCCGTGTGTGCAAGTGGCGGGTGGCGAAGCGCGGCCAGGTGTAGGGACGTTGCTATGACAATAAGACGCTCCAGGTGGTTTTCCTCTGGCTGCTATGGCAGTAGTTGGCGCTGGCGTCTGCACTGGCTGAACAATGGTATAAATAGGAAGTTTCCTCCCCTGTGGCGGCTGTACCTTGGCGGATTCACCCAACGCTAGTACTTGAAGTAAATTGAATCTGCCGAGCTGACAGAACTGATAAGCCAAGGATGACGCTTCGAATGCATGTAAGCGCAGGCTTCAAGGGAGCAGGACTGACCGCGTCTGTGCCTGCATCTATGTAAGGCATACATGACAGATCTGTGCATCGATTCCAAATATTGTGACTGCGCCTGCAGTTTACACTAGCGTTTAAATTTTATGATCTGTTTATGTCCGCTTTTGGAGAAACCAACATTGTGTCAGAACTGATCAGGTCAACGCTTGCGAAAAATTGGATTTCGGAATCTGCAGAACTGTTTTGCTCATATTGGTAAATGTTTTGCAAGGATTTCCATTTTGTTCAAATTTTCGCTGATTGTTCGAGTTTATTTTTTTGTGCTTCTTGTATTTCACATCAAATCAAAGAAAGTATCACCGTTCTATTTGTCGTCGCTTATAAGCACTTCATCGAAAATTGTCCTCAGCTCTAATAATCCAGCACTCGTTGATGGGATGAAGAAGGCCTATCTATAATGATTGTAAACTCCTAAAGCGTTGCATATTCCGCCACTTCAGTTGTTAGTCCTGCCATTAAAAACAGTAAAGCGCGAAAATCGCCATTAAATTGAGACAGTTAATCTTCATCCGCGATAAAAGAACGAACTTTTTTCTTTTTGTCGTCCATCTAGGGCCTGTGTTTTTGGCCTTTTTAGTTGTTTATAATGCAGCCAGGACACCCAGACGAAAAAAACACTAGCAGGGAAATAAATAGCAGCAATACTGTTCTAACACTAAAGCCCTCTTAGCTCGGCTTTTGGTCGCAGTTTTTAAGGCGATGCCGTTTTTTGGCGAGGAAGCCAAGCGGACGCACGTGTGTTTGTGTGTCCTCCATCCGGGACTTGTGAAGGGTAGAGGTGTGAAGAGTTCGGGACGGGTGCAAAAGACGCTGCCACGGTGCTAGCTACAAGGGGGAGAGAAGGAGCGGAGAGGAAGCTCATGAAGAGGGGAACAAAAGCATAGGCATCATGACCTACCACTCAGGTGGCGAGGAGGCAGTGGACGGCTGCGCTATCTCGGGAGACCCGGGTCTTTTGGGAGATGAAACGTGCAGATTGAAAAGCAGCAAATGTTGCCGCGGCGGAAAGCGGCGATAGCGACGAGGTGTCCCCCCCAGTGTGCTTGGCAGGGCTTGGTAGTGTTGGCCTTGACCAGCAGTGATCCCTGCGGGTATGAGGCGGGTTTGCCGCTTCGTTTCTTGTAGCATCCGCATGTGTGTGCAGTAAGGACAGAGTAGACAACTGCAGTTGGGATGCAGCCTCGGTGATAATGAAACATAAGTTTGATGCTTTGGAAAAGGATGGTAGTAAGCACAGGCCATAGAGAAACATACTTACGTAAAGAGTGGACACTCGGGCCGTTCCGCGGCCGAGCAAAAAAGGGTCTGACCACCCGCCAGGCGGCCTATGTTTGCTTTCACTCTACTTCGAAGGTCAACAGCTTATCACGCGCCCACCGGGTTACATCCAAGCGTTCCATTTCCATGTAGAAGTTGGTGCTGCGCCGGTCATGTGCCGCCGGTTTACGCCCACCTCACCGCGCTTTTCAACGCGTCGCCTCGTTTTTTTCGGTCACTTGTTTCATTTTGCCTGCAGGATTAATTTTTATGTTTCTTCAGCTAAGAACATTGTAGCAAGTCGTTTTTTAGGCTGCGTGAACGTATTTTGCGCATGTAGCATATAATATGCCGTGAGCCATCCGCTCGTTCTTGTACTGTCTTTTCCGGAAGAGCATGTGAATTACTTCGAAAGCGTAAATTTCCAAAAGTCACTCGCGACACGCTCGGTTAAAAACACAGAATTTATCGATGGCGCACCCGTATCGTAACACAAACCTTTTGCATGGCGTGGATCGAACAGTGTAATGCACATTTGATATCGACCCCGTGAAAATACCTTTGTCACACGGGAAGCGGGCAGTTTTGATCGTGATCGGTCAAATCCGAATCGGGCTTAAATATTCCCCGATCGTGTTTGAGCCGCGTTTAGAAATTATTGACTGCCATCGGAGCATCGGAATCACGCTGCCTGATTGCGTTTTGAGCCGCGATCAGGAGTAGTTGACTGCCATCGGAGCATCGGAATCGAGCTGCCCGATAGCGTTCGAAAACCTACTATGTGCTTTTTATGTGTTATAGAGCGCTAGGAAACGTACAGCAAAAGAGAGAAGCCTAAAATATAAACAAGAAAGGTTGTTTTAGACTGCAGTACAACAAATGATAATGCGTTTTATTCAGGCATAATTTCCCATATCTGTGTCAATACCGCCGACATGATATATTTCAGAGAATTTCAGGTGATCGGCATTGATAGGAAGGTTTTAACCATAATACCAAATTGAATTTTTTTTCTGGAAAAGTAATATACAAGGAATTTCTTCTGCCAACTTGGAAAATTTTTTTGGTCTTTCGGACCTACTTAGTGACATCTGTGGCGCTAGGGTTGTTCTTACTCCCGATCCCTGGACCGCTATATCGGCGATCATTTTCCATCGCGATTGATAGTCGGATGCCGGTCGAGGGCTCCATCACGATCGGAAGTGTCCACGTGAAGGGATATAAGAAAATCGTAGCGGATAATGCGATCTACGCAATCACTACGGCAGTGTGCGATCACTGTAAAATTAAAGGTTATAACTGGGCCGTACCGCATATAGGTACGGTCTTGAAGGAAACCATAGAGACAACCATTGACAACAGTCAATACTTTATAGGCAGAAAATCTGCTTACGTCAGCTCGCTTCCGCAAGGAATTGAAGCTAGTTAGACAGAATTTATCATGAACGATATGTTAACATGCTTGCCTGCAAACATATTATAAATAACTGCCATCAGCGAGTTTATTTCTCTTTTTTTTCTGCGATATATCTCTCTTTGCCGTTTTACGACTGCAACAACCTTTACAGTGTGTACACAAGCCCACACTACTATGCCACGGAGCGGATTAAATGACGGGAGCTACTGCTGAGTTTCATGGTGTGGGAACAACGGGCGAATACAAAGGAAGCCGGGGACGACGTTTTTCCGCATTCCTCATGACGGCAGGTGATTGACGCCTTTTCTGTGTACTTTAATGAAAATATAAAACAGTGCTGCCAATCTCTTGTTAGAACCGGCTACTATGGGCATGTTTTTTTCTAGTCAGCATGTGAGGCGAATAATCAGAGGTTATACTGCGTCGTAATTATTTCAGGCCGGAGGCTTGGATCGAGTGTGCCAAGAAGGGCGACCTCTTAGAAAAGTCGCCGACCCAGCTGTGTACGCCAACTACCGCATCTGTGGGGACCATTTCACCGCAGATAACTTCACAGGATGACTTCGCTGAAGAAGACGGCTATTCCTACTGTTCAGACTATAGGATACTGGGATTGTCAGCTCGCTAAAGGTGGATTTTTTTGCGTGGTGTCTGTCTACACCTTGATCAAAAAAATCAAAATAATCGCCTTTTAAGAAGAGTGCAAACTTACTATTGTGCTACTATGATGCATTGAATAAGTTGTGCTTGTATTTCTGAACAGCCTATGAACCTATCGCTCAAAGCTGCTGATGTGCAGGAATCGAGCGTGTATATGCGTGCCTTTTTAACCCTTTACTTGTGTCTAGTTGTTCACAACTCTTGGGGTGTTGTTCGCACGGACGATGTTTTAGAGGACAAACCCGCAGAGCGTATGAGCAATATTTTTTTGTTCGTGACATGGTGCCACGGGCTTTACCATAACTTCTTTCTTGTTGCTCTTTGTATAATGTATTTTATAAAATGTATGAGATCCAGTATTTTTTTCCTGTACAGTTCAAATTGTAAAAAAGAAAAAACAAACTCTTTGTGCGAAGCCACTCCCTTCTATGCCTGCAACTGAAAGAGGCGGCTAAATGACGGAAAGAAATTAAAGTAAGAACAGCTCTCATTGCATTTTTCCAACCCACACGAACTAATTCAACTTGCGTAGGTTCTTCGAGAAGCTTGGTGGTATTTCCAGTAAAATTCTACGATCCGAGCGTTTATTACGTCTATATGTATGGCATGCTTAGAAACGAAATATTTAAACAAGCTTGTGCTCCACTTACACGATGTAGTTGAATATTTTAATAGCCAAGGGTAATTCAGAATCGAAAGCATTGCTATCGAAACCGAAAGTGAAACAGAGCTGGAGCACCGCCTAAAATCTCGAAGGACGAAATTAGCGGTCTGACCACCCGCCCGGGGCGCTGGCGGCAGTGTAGTAGCTCAGCCGCAGGGCCCTACGGGAGTGTCCGCTCTTTACGCAAGTATGTTTCTCTATGCACAGGCAGGCTGAAACTAGTTGTATGCAGTGGGCCATGAAAACAGAACGACAGAAAGTGGCATATCGACGCGCGCAGTAAACTAACGAAAAGATAGCTGCAGCGGCTAAAAGAGTCATGCGCCAACAGCAACCAGCCAGACAGCAGAACGCTGCAGCAATGCGTGCTTAGTGCCATAAACGACACGAAACGCATCGTGACGCCGGGAAAGCCGGACGGTGAAATTTTTAAAGCAACCAGAACGTACGCTTGGATAGCAGGACCTGCCATGGCGCAGGCTCAAGTAGCTGCAAATTCCGAGTTTCGGAGATTGTTCCTGGACAATGGCTACGGGCATATAGGTGACATGTACGATCAACCCACAAAAGCGTGTGCGCTCTGTTCACGGAGCAAGCGAAGAACAGCAGACGTGAGTGCATTTCTGCTGTGCATGGCGTGCCGCGGACCACTGTGAAAAGCGGTAAATTCCATCTCTGTCACGCAGCAAACCGTGTATATGTGTATCCGTCAATCCTCAAAGGTTTGCCTTCACTGAATTCTAGCAATGAGCGATCGGTTTCTCTAGGATCCCCTTCATGCAGATCCTCTGCTTATTATAAGTAGTTGGAAAGTACGATGGCGGACTTTCGTAACGGCGATGGTCTAAATTTAGTGGCACACTAAAGCTATCATAAGCATGCTATTTGCGTTTGTGTGGTAATTAATTTAAAACAATGCTGGAGGATATGTTCTGGCAGTGTGATTTGTATAATCTGCACGCAGCAAGCCAGTAGCCCATCGGCTATCGCCGCTATTTCTTTGCTGGGTACAGCAAGTAACCGGGATTTTTTTTTCATCCCGAATAACCTTTGTCACATTTGTCATTTTTGTCACATGCGTCGTCAGTCATAAAAGAAGCCTATTGGCTGAAGTGATGTCACCAGCAAGGAGCAACCTCATTGGCTGGACTGAGGTCCCTACCTATAAAGGCGTGAACCCCTGCTAATGTTATCACACTGGTAATAGAAATTAGTGTCCCTTCGAACTCTCCTCCAATCGCTTACAAGTGCCCACAAAAGTTTTCGGAACACAGAAATCCCGAAAAACATTCATTTCCTCGCCGACCAGAAGCGTAGCCAGGCACTGAGGGGCGCAATGTGCAGGCTGCGCAAGGTATTACAGAGTGAACCCTTCAGTTCGTGGCTGTATGCTTAGGTAACTCAGCGATTAGGCTTCTCTGTAATTTTGGTGGTGGTAGTGGTTTTTTATTAAAATAATAGTAAAAAGGAAGGAAAAGATTTTTGCTAGCCCCGGCATCTGCCATCGATACTGAAGCACCTGAGCTGGGGCAGCGGAAATAAAGGACAGCAGGCAGAATGGAGAAATGAAATGAAAGAGGTGAAGGTGCAGGAAGAGAGGATAGGGGGAGAAGTAATGTGTACAAACTATTTACACAATAAGAAATGTGTCCAGGTTGTGCGCGTGATTAGTTCATTTTAGAGGAATTAAATCGCACACGCGCACAGCACTGTTTTGGCTACAACTGGAGTGGGGTGTCCAGTTATTAATCTGTAATTTTCATGTTTCAGAAATTATTGTGGCCACCTATACGTTAAACGTCTCAATACGCTTGTCGACTCGCAATAAGTGGAACTATTTTTTCTTTGCGATGAATTCTAATACTAACTAAAATATAACGCAACGAGGTGCTGCAGCAACATGAAGATATATATAGGGCACAGAAAGATGAGGACTGCGAAAAAAGACAGGAGTCACATGAACGCTAACTATCAGCGATTTACTGTGAACTGCAGAGGGGAACTTGAAAGCCTTTCGTGACCTGACATCATGCATACGCAGTCAGAAAAAATATCAGTGGCATCCCTTGTATATTGCAGCTACTTCCCAGATAAAGGAAAAAGGCATTGACACAAAGATAAATCCTCAAGTATCTATCATCTCCGCTTCGATTCTTTCGCGCGTCAGTTGGCTGCTGCCTTTGATGACGATGGTGCATTCTTGATAGAGTGGTCTGCACTTAGATTCAGCACTGAATTCTGCCCTTGGATCTGCACTGGATCTACATTTCCTGCAGTGGGCGTCAAAGAACCCTTCGCGCATGTCAGTCATGCTTTTACCATGCCCATGTCCCTGGCACTTTGATTTACATACTTTTTTGTACATGTCTGTATGCTATAGATGATTGATTCCGGACATTCGACGAACTTGGCCTTCTGCTTCTTACTACACCTACGTCGCTTTTTCCACACCTCATAAGCTCTATATTCCTCAGAATTACCAAGCCCGGCGCTTCTAAAAAGCTTGGGCGCAGAAAGAAGCATAAGGCCAAGTTCATCTAATGCGCGGAATCAATCTTTTTGATAATACATACAACTTGCGCAAAAAAAGTATGTAAATCAGTGTGGGAGGTATTGTGTGATCGCCTCCATGGGCATTGTAAAAACGTGACTGACACTAGGGAAGGGTTCTTTGATACGCGCGGCAGAAAATGTAAATACAGTGCAGATCCTAGCTTAAAACCTGTCGACCAAAGTGCAGAATACAAGTGCAGACTACTCTATCAAAATTGCACCATCGTCACCAAAAGCAACAGCGAAAGAACACGCAAAATTGCGTACATATTTCAGGCGATACATATGTGTCAAAGGCTTCTATTTCTCTATCTCGGGAGAAGCTCCAATAGTTGTTATGTCACTGACGTTTTGCTTGCTGCGCATGCGTGGTGTCTGGATATGATATGCCTTTATATTCCAATAAAATGTTGCGAGTTAGCGCTCGTGTGTAGTCTGTTTTTCTTAGCTGTTCTCGTCTTATGGTGCTCCAAACATTTTCATGTCATATCATACCGAGAAGCACAAACTGCCACGTTAGCCGCCACAACAAAGTGCCTTCAAGCGATTCTCTCCTAAAAGCTTCAGACTGGAATGCGAACTGAAGGCCGTGACACAAATGACTACCGCATCTTTCTAAGGGATCACAAGACATCGATTGAGTTCAAGGAGTAAAAGCTACGCGCAAATTTCTTGATCTTTTTCTTACTCTTTTCGCCCGTTCTGTAAACTGTGAGCCTTCGAGCTTCCACCACTGCAGCCAGTACAGCAATTTTATTATATCTTTGCCTTTTCCCAATGTTTTTCAGCGGTAATAAGAACAAACCGTCTATAATAAACACCAGCAACTGCGGTATGACGTCGGCATCATGAAACCTTTCATGACTGCAAGAGAGGGATACGAGTTACCGTGTTCTGCATTGATCTATGCAGCGAGCGCTACAAACTGCTCTCCCCTGTGTGCCTACGGTGTACCTCAATTTGCATATTTCTGTCCATGGTGATACTTCTAACCTGAGACTAACGCCTCCCTTATGTAAACAAACAAGGGGTTTCGATCCGCACCCTTCTGCTGCTGTAATTCTATTCCTAGAGCAGCCCCGGTCCAGCCCTACTGTTCACCGGCATCACTGCTTTCTACCGGAATAAACAAATAAAAACTCCGGTGCGTGTAAGAAACAAAAGAAACGATGAAAGGCCCAGAAAAACTTAGGCGCTTCTGGAATTCGTCAATTCACGGCATTACATATCTATCACTGTGCGCTTTTTTTTATTTCTTTCGGAGAAATAACTGAGAATTATGCAGATAACTGTGTGCGTGAAGCGAAATTTGCCTTTCTTGAACTACCGGCGGAATCAAGTTTCTAGTGCCATTATTCTTTTGTCAGCTCAGCCATCACTGCTTCTTGAGGAAGAAAAAAAAGCGAACCTCGATATTGTGCTTGATCAACTACAAGCAGAAATCCTCCATGGTGTCGAAATTAGCCAAGCCTGCAAGGATTCCTGTTTTTTTTTTCGGAGCGTATGGAGATTTTTATGTTATTTACAATTATTTACAGATCTTTATAGTTATCAGTTAAGCAGCCTGCGCGACTGCCTATTCCTACTTGCGTCTTGATGACTAGTGGCTTGTTCTAAATGAAGGCTTTTATACAAGCCAGTTACGTATCCTAGCCTGGTATGTGATAGTGAAGTATGATACGGAAGAAAATAGGGGACTAACTTGTAATAAATATATAAACGTCCTTTATGAGCCATTCATTTTACAGATACTGAATATGCACGTCTGAAAAAAAAGTAGAACAAATGTTTTACCTGCTTACGAAAGCAATGTAGCGATTATTGACTAATATAATATCCGAAAGCGTAAAAGATAGAATCAGACCATTGAAATTAATGAGAAGCCGTCTTCGCAGCATCGCGGCTCAATCAGGAGCAATGCTGATTTTGTTCTTGGGCAAGTGCTTCAGATCAAAATACGACATGTGAATGCCCCGAAGCGAACACGCCGCAGCTGGCCTTCTGACGTATGTTGAATAACAGCCAGTGATTTGTGGCGCACTTTGCAGCCAAAGTTCTGCGCGCTGATTCCAACATTTGCCTTACGGGCCATCTGTAATGTTCGCACGGCGCCAGTATCATAAAGACCGAGTGATAATTGTTAATATATACAGATTTCTTTTTTTATTTTAATCCGTACGTCGGTTAGTTCCGTGCAAATGAAGTGTACAAGGCGGACATTTTCTACGTGGCAGAGCTCAATAAAAAGACGATTAGTTAAGTAAGTTTACCAAAAACACTTTTTTAAATTAGGTTGCGAAATTCGAGGCTGTCACCTTAAAAGGTGTGCGGATTTTTCAATTTTTTTTAATTGATTCGGAGTTCCCGGGTTCAAACCCGGGAACTCGCGGCGGCCCCGTTTCGATGGAGGCTAAACGCAAAAGACGCCCGTGTGATGTGCGATGTCAGTGCACGTTAAAAATTCCTAGGTGCTCGAAATTATTCCGGAACTCTCCACTACGGCACCTCTTTTTCTCTTTCTTCTTTAACTCCCACCTTCCTCCCTTCTCTTCCGGCGTGGTTCGAGTGTCCACCGAGATATGCGAGACAATTACTGCGCCATTTCTTTTCCGCAAAAATCATTTTTAAATTATTCAATAGGCATCGTGATTCGAAATATCGAAGGGGGAAAATGCGCCTTTTTAAGTGCACTTGCCCGCGTTGTTCATTGATAAAAGGACGTCGCTTGAATTTCTGATGCATTAAATGGAGACACAGTTTGCCAATTTTAAGTTATAGAAATTAACCTGGTGTCGGTGGTTATTCCAGGAGCAGCATCACCATTTTCAAAATGGGCACCGCGGAAAAGCCAACTCAATGAGCTTTCGAAAGCCTATTCTTCAGGCTCGATATTTCGAACCACAATGCCGATTCACAGAACCTGCGCTCTTAAACCAACGCTCGCCTTCGTTATTCACGGCCATCAATTTCTCAAAACAATATTGCACCTTAAAAAGCGAAAATAAAAAGTTGATTACTTAATTTCAATTAACTAACCGTCCATTATTTCAGCTTTATCACGTGCATAATGTTTGCCTTACTCTACAGTTCACCTGCATAACTACACTGACGTATTTCTGATGATCGTAAGATAAAAATTTCTATAGAATACAAAAGATCATTCGGTATGTACGGTCCCCGCCTCGGAGAAAATCAGCGGCTCAGTTGAGGAGGGCCATTTTGCATCCATGGTCGAACTGTCACTGATTTCATACTTTCCTTGTTGAAATCGCAAAGCCACCAGCGCCACCAACTTGAGACTTCACTTAATATTCTTAAGTCCCAATATTTTCTCAATATTCTTATCTCCTACTTCTCAGCGCTCCTCACATTTCAAGCGAGACAGGAAAGGCAGCAGGAGCACCAAGATGTCGTGTACAGTGATGAAAAGCAGTTCCTCGAGAAATGCATGCGTGATATTTTACTGGTAGCACTTCTGTATTTAGCTCAAAACCTCGAGCGTTCCGCCATTCCTTAAATGCCCTTATGCCTTGCATGGTTCCCATAGCGAAATACCTCCGAAATTTAATCACATGGAAAAGCGCGCATTGCTCGTCTGTAGAGATGCAAGGGATGCGTAAAACAAAAACCATTGCTAAATATGCGACGCTACTATTCCCAAGGCGTCCCTGTATCATGCGCTTTCCAGAAGGATCGAAGCAACACGCTGTGATACAACTCATACAAACAACGTTTACAGAAAAGGCTTACATGACCTTGGACTCTTTTTATTAAGTGAGCAATGCGCGGCAAAATACATCCGCTTTAGAGAAGCTTGCAGGCAAAGCAACATCTCCAGTGCACGTAGCTCGTCGAAATAGCCAAAATTTTGGGGGCCACAGCGCCGAGGGTAACCGCATTTTCGAAATTCTAAAAACTGATATAGATATTACTTACAGTGGGCTACGCGCTGTCAATAATTGCTTAACAGTAATAGTTAAAAAGTCAACTTTTCAATATTAGTTATCCACCCTGCTAATTAGCACGTCTTAGCTGTATTCTGGTATACTACGCCGCTGACAATGCTATGCGGAAAAAACGCTGTTCTAACTCAAAAAGCCTATTTTTTTAATTTTACAAAGTCTTACGTAAAACACCCTGTGTGTACGCGTATGTCATGTCGTCTCTCCTAAAGGCCTTCACCCTGAGGCCTTTGACCTAAAGGCCTTTGCCGGAAAAGCCTTTGAGACATTATTACTGATTACTAATTAGTATACTAACTAGTAAACAAATATAGTTAACTAGTAGCCAACGATGACACAAAAATGTTTTCGCATTCACAGCACCTAAGTAGTCTTTAGGCCCTTCCGTAATTTTTCTTGAGTTTTTTTTTTGTGTTTCCCATTTGGATAATTGTATACCTTTCTTCACAATGTTCAGTTTGCGTTCGCTTCAGCTATTCTACGCCAGCTTGTGGCCTTCTTTCCACGCATGCATTCTCAACTGCGCAACATTCGCAAAGCCTGTGATTAGGGCGTCGCCCGACCCAGTTAGCTCTAAGTGGAGCATGAACTTTAAAAAGATTATGCTTTGTTTTTCCATTTTTTCAATCCTTGTCGTAGTGGTGTTTGTTGGGAGCAGACATCTGTATTCTCTGTTTCTTTTTCCTAACGAATGATACAAACAGGACGAAGCATTCACATTTGTAGTGGAGTTCGTTGTTTTATTCCGCAGGTGATTTACCGTGTGTGCCTACGGCACCGTTTTTCCAAGCCGCGCTGCACATGCTATGAATGAAAGAAGAGCCATATGGAGGCGCTACGAACGCTTACGCTATAACTCACCAGTTTTTTTGCTCCTTCTCTATTCTGCTACCTCCCACCAAGTTCTTTTTTTTTTCCTGGAAATTTGTAGCTGACTTTTGGGTAGAACTGTCGGTTGCGATATCGTGCTTTATTTTCATTATATTGCCTTGCCGGTAGCGGAACTGTGCCTTTTGATTCTCGCGTAACACTCATGCTTTTAAACACGAATAGCTTTTGAAGCTTTTCGTGGAAAAAGCAGCAGCAGCAGCAGCATCGTAGCACAGTGGAGTCCCATGCCTTGCGCCATTTGTCTCTTGGTTGCTGTTTCGCATGTCGTTCCATCTAGCATTTTTAAGGTTTTGCAAGTTTACATTTTCTTGACAGGGTAGACAGTTTCAGGGACATTAACCTAGTGGGCGAAATAATAAATTACATATATGTAAGCGACGCATTTGGCCGCAGCCCAAATGTATAGCAGGCCATTCTCAGTGACAAGCCGGTTTACATTTTGGAGCGCGAAATCTTCGTGGTAAGTGTTCTTTATGTTCAAAAAGGCCCTTCCGCTGACTAATGATGCTTCCGACAGATGGCGACGCTACATTTTCTCTAGTGCCTATGTCAACGAGTTACTGAGTTGGCTGTCATGCAGGTGCACTTGAATAAATAAAGACAGACGTTCACACAAAGTGCTCTCAAATAAGACGAGCCAAAAAATTTTAACTCACCCGAGTCAGCGGGCTACCTGCATACCATATATACTTGTCTTAGGCCCCTGTTGCAAACGCAATTTCTGCTCCCGTCAATCAAACGGCAGTCCGCTAACCACATTTCAATTGCGCTATGGCTGAGTTCTCTACGGCAGCTGAGTTCAGTTGATGTCGGTAGCTGCTGACCGAATTGTGTGCAAGTAATTCAGATATCAGTGATACTGCCACCCCGGTCGACCAGCTGACCTTCCCAGCTGTCTCTTTTTTTTTTGCCTAAGAATAATTTACCCACTCCTTGATATGCACACAGCCTCAAACATTCACTGAATGAATAAGTAAAATACGTTAACATGAAAGCGGTTCCACAAAACTCCTAGCGTCGCTAAAACCAAATATGCATGCTCTTAAGCGTAAAAGAAAAATATGTTGCCTTCAATTAAGTGTTCAACTTCAGGCTTACATGAGGCTATTCTCTCTAAGGAAGAATCTAAACGAACTCTTGCTGACGCTTATTGTACGATAGGAAACCAACACGCACTATAATACACATTCAGAAAAGACATGCCCGAGACATGCGCTGTCTTCTAACAACACCCTGCGTCACGTACATAGCGACAATGCATATCACACAGTATAGCGAGTTTGCGCCGTCAGACATCAAAACACCATCATACGCACGTCATTTAGCTACTTATGCAAAAGTTGTTGGCATGCCTGTCAACGACACTGACGCGTCTCTAACGCAAACAATGTCTATTCTCTTAGTGTCATACGCTTGCATACGCTTGCATACGCTTGCATAGAAGCTTGTCATGTTACCAACAAATGGAGCGGTTTCGTTAGCGATATGCCAGTATCCTCGACACGACAAGCACTGAAACTTTTTTTTGACTGCCTTAATATAAACTGACGGCATTTCTTTTCATTTCTTTTTCTCTCTGCCAATGACAGCTCAATGCGGCGTGCGACGGTCTGTGTTTGCTAAAGCTGGTCATTGAACTAACTTCGTTACACAAGTGCACTCGTCTGGTCAGTGCATTTCTTTTCGCAGGTGTGTGTTTCTGCGCAGGGCCTCTGTGGAGCCTTGCAGTAAGTTCGAAGACAGCCACCCACCGTCCGTTCAATGCGCAACTCTGCCACGTGTAGACTACTTTTGTTAAGTCTAGCCACTGTCAGGGACAGGTGCACATGTGAAATCTAGCGCGCGGCATCATCGGCAAGCTTAGGACACTGCACCTGACAGCACAGACATGAAAAGCGCTCATTTTGCTGACTGGCACTTTGCTCCGGGCCAGTACAACTTATATAAGCTTTCAACAAATTATCCCACCTGCGTATATTGATGGCAACAGCACAAATTTCAATTTTCAAGTTACAAATTTTTTCATGCTGTTATACATAATAATAGCATGCAGTTAATGTACAGTAGAAGTTTCCAAGGTAAAAAAAAAAACCGTAGGCGGGACCTCCAATCTCGGTAAAAATACAAAAGGCAATCAGTCTATGCATGGATGCAGTTTGATGCAGGAAAAAAGCGAGTAAAAAAGCACTGTGCATACAGATATCAAAAACCAGCGACAAGTTTTTAGAACGATCTGCTGAGAAAACAGATCACTATAGGTAGACCGCGACAGCAGGAAACATAAAACTTACTTATTAGAATGCCTTTCCTACAGTAGGAAAGGCAACGGGCCTTGGAGGATTATGTATCGACGACGACAACTATTTAAAGCATCCCCACTCATTAAAAAACGCTCTAATTGATGAAACATTTTCCAGAACTCTCTTAATAGTGCTTTCTAACAAGAAACCAGTTTAAATCGACATGATGTACTTAAAAGACGGTCAAAAGTCAATATTGAGCGGCCCCTTGCGTTTATAAAGAAGCACTCGAATGCCCTTCCTAAAATAACTAATATTTTGTGGAACTGCACCCCCCCCGCCCCCTATTTCAACTAGCAGCGACATTCTCAAGAAAATACTCCCGATGTGTCAAGGGTGCCATACAGACGCAACACAACACTGAGAGATATACTGGTACACTCTATAGGCTCTATAATAAACCCCGCCGAAAATAAGCTCATGCTCACGACCTAGATGCAAGACATGCAAGCACTTACAAATCGACTCTACTGTTAGAAGCATGGCAAGCGAATGCGTCTTCGATATAAAAACTAACCTTAACTGCGCGTGGTATATTGTTATCTACATGCCTCGATGCTACTCCTGTGATAACGATATATCGGAGAAACCGGACAATCAGTGAACGCGAGTCTAAATGGCTACCGTGTTGCCACAGGAAAGAACGTCAAAAAATCACTTCCAGAACATTTTAATCAATTTGAACGTAAGTTCAATGAGCTTGGACTATTTATTCTCCTATCAGGCTTCAAATCTGCAAGGAATAGAAAATACCGAGCCATTCCTGCTCCACACATTTAAAGCCGTACAACCAGCAGGGATCAATATCCTCCAAGGAAACAGAATTCCGGCACTGGCGTATTTATTTAAAAAGGTGTCGCGCCTGCTCACAGCAAAAATAACCCGAGTGAAAAACACACTACACCTGCCTTGCCAGTACTTAATATCGCCTCTTTATCGCTTCTTTCACCTTAACCTTCGACCTGTCCTCTTCCTTTCTTATATATTTTCCCTCTTTTATAATTGTTGTTTATTCTTACCTACTTCTACCTTATGCTTGGCACGTCCTGTTACCATTTCCCAGGACCCTTGGCTTTAGCACTCTTGCAAAGAGCATTATAAAGATACCGCAATAAAAACAAATCTTCTGACTCGGTATACTTATGCAGCGATCAGTGGTTGAGGACTCCTGATGAGTGCGCTTTTATACTGCCGCTGCTTGTGCGTGCTATCGGGGACAAAAGTGCCCAGGACACGTGATCTACATCAAGAGAATATGGCTTCGTTATCAACCGGTGGAAGCTGATCACACTTGTGGAGATAAAACGAGGCCTTAGACTCTACAATGTGCACTTGCGAAATCAGCCTAACAATAACACGCTTTGCACCCATAAGCAAATATCATCGGTTGCGCGTCCTGGAGAAAATTTGTCTTTAATAGCGCCTGTATTGCGCTGTTATAGGGCCACTAGGGTCATATGTGCGCACGACTAAGAATCATGCGCTTCTCTTGGTGAGGAGGACGCGGCGCTCTGCCGGCGCCAGCAGCAGTGTCGTGCCATCACATCGAGCGGGGTCCTCACAGCAGCTGTCTGGGAGGCTCCAGCTCGTGCGCTGCATCAGTCTCACGAGCACGTAGAATATAACCGTCGGCACGAGCTTCTCGCCCACGCAGCTGCGAGGGCCCACTCCGAAGGACAGGACCGGCGGCAGGTCTTTCGTGCGCAGCGCCCCCTTCACTCCATCCAGGAACCTTTCCGGCTTGAAGGTGCAAGGATCATCCCAAAGGCTTGGGTCGCGGTTCGCTTTCATGACGTTGTAGAGCACCATAGCGCCCTTTGGTACTACCACCCCACCTGCAATTCCAGAACGCGACAAGGTTGCGCAACACCGCACATTGTTTGTTCACATTTCTTCCGTTTCGCCGCCCGTTACGTCCAAGCTAATTACTATTTGCCTGCCTGCCTGCTTAACTTTATTTCCTTCTTTCTTTCTCTCTTTCTTTCTGTCTTTCTTTCTTTTCTTATTTCTTTCTTTTTTTCTTTCCGCATTTGTTTCTTTCAGTGGGTCCGTCCGTCGTCCACCTGTATTCCCAAGTTCTAGGGGTACTACCGAACGATGTAGGAACACAGAAACTACGGGTGACAGCTCATAAGGAGAGGAAATTTCAAAAAGACAGAGAAATGCAAAAACGGAAGTGAATACCCGGCATAGCCGAAAATGTATACAAAAACGACACGTCTTGAACAAAGGTTGCCGATTCAATAAGCTGACTCCAAGGTTCAGAAGTGCGTGGAATGAAAGATTCGCAGAGGGCGTTTCATGAAGCAACGGATGACAAAATGAATACCTGGTATAAGTGTAGGAAAAATTATCTCTCCAGAAAAGCTAAAAAGATCTTAACGCTCCTTAATTGAGTTTTGCGACTACAAGAAAAGGCGGTTATGCGCTTTTTCGTTCCGCATATCCCCCTACACTTGTAGGTGCGAATACATTGCGAAGAAGCTATGTTTCATTTTTTTGTAGAGGTATCTATTATACTGCAGAGACATACCTTACTATATGGTTTGGCACGCTCATGCAGGGCTCTCTTACTTTTGCCCACGATAGTGCGTCAGCATGTTTGTCGCCTATAAATCGTAAAGATTGCTTATTTTTCATAGCGTATGTGGAGCAGCGAAAAGCCCCCTTTTTCTACCAGCCCGCTAACCATGAATTCCAGGTGTCTCGTTTTTTTTTTTTTGGACAGGTATTTTTTCGCCACACCTCAAAATTTCTTTGAAACACGCTTTCTGAACAACAAATCAGCCTGCAGAAATAATATTAACAGACTGGTTGCACGATTACTATAACGAAGAGCTGCAAATAGTATGTATAAAACTTCGAAAAGTGTTACGTGACGGGTTTGTCACTACTACAGCCGCAATAAATAAATGGTTGTCCTTTACTTTCTTAAATTACCCTTGCACTAGACCGAATACTTTCCAGTCTTTCTCACGTTCAAACAAAGGTGCTGTCTGCACGTCTTTCGTGCATCTAATACAATGCACAAGCATTTGCTCTGTAAGCCAGCAGTTGCTATCGAATGTCACGTTGCTTTCGCTGTTTGAGCAAGTATAACGCGCTCCTTATGCGAGATCCCACTTGCCGAGCCGTTCGGTGCTTTGTGCCCTGCGGGGAAGACCCAGCAGTGCAGGAGGATACAGCCGCAGGATTTCCAAGACGCAGGCCATTGTGAAAGGCAGCTGCTCTTTGTCCGTAATCCTCGGTCGCCGCTCACCTGAAGACGAGGAACATATGCGTCAGTAAATGTACAAGGAGCTGTTAATAACTATATGCGTATTTGGAGGTGGTATGTGTACTCTGCGCACGCAGAAAGGTGCATGCACTGCCTTGGACACTGAGTGCGCATGCAGTAACTGGATTAAATCATCATGTTATCCACACACGCTCTCCTCTTTCTCCTTACTATATACCTAACCTCGATGTGTGGAAGCAGGTCAGAGGAATGTTACTCAGCGGACCTCTCCATCTATCGGGAAGTTCCCGTACTAATATATGCGATATGTCTCGTTTACGAGAGAAAAAAATCAACCGCATTTTTTTTATTTGGACGCACGAAGGAAAAAAGGCATAAAATGACACAGAAGAGCACACTGAGTGAGGGGAAGAACGTGAAGAAAGGGCGGCAACCTGTCCACACCACACAAGAACGCGATGCTGGGTGGTAATCTCAGCAATATCTGTCCCGGACAAGGGAGCGTTTACCAGAGTTTGCGGAGTTTTGGCATCGTAGCCTGGGAACAAGGGCGCATCGTACGCCGATGAGACGCCAGTTGAGGTGCGCATTGATCCCGTTCAAACAGCGCAAAGTATATTATATGGCTGCTCGTTTTATCTCTTCAAGGTAAAGAAGGACGGACTCAGTGACGCAATCCTGCGTTCATGTGGGCTTGATTCACTTGAATATCGACGCCAAAAAGCCATACTAAAACTTTTCTTTCCCCTACTGTGAGGAAAATATTAAATAAAAAAGGATAGATATGTCCAGTATGCCGGAAAACGCAGCGCGAGAACAAACCACTGCAGAGCGATGAAGCCGTATGGGGAGACACGTGTTGATGTGTTCCGGTATTCTATTTTTCCTGACTTCATTGAAAGCTGGCATGCTTTGCCTGGTGATGTTGCCGATTTAACAGACGTGCTGAAATTTTAATGTTCTCTTGACAATTTGTGTCGCGGGCGTCTCACTTGATGCTATGAAGTGTCAAACTTGATTGCATTGTGTTATGTTCCCTCCCTGTAACCACCCTCAAGCGAGAGTTAACGGTATCAGTAAATAAAATAAATAAATATAGGCCTAATTCGGAAGCTTCATGTACGCGGTGTTGATCTATGCTTACCACAGTAGCGGATCTGCCTAATCAGCAACTAAAGCTGCGATACTGCACACGACGAAATCTGATCTAGTTTCCTTGAAAAGCCTACGGCAAACACTAAGTTTTAAGAAGCTAACTACGGAAAGTTCCACTTAGGCAACGTGTAGAAAAGTCTGGTTACAGCGCACAACGGCGGCAAACCTCCTGCAGCGCCCCTGTGTGAGCGTCGCCGTCCATTCGCGGAGTGAAGTCCACGCAACCTGCGTTTTGCCGCTGCTCTAGTCATGTGTAAGCACAGGCGATTTCATGCTCCACCGCTGTCCGCGAGCGTTGGAGCAGGCGTTCTTTCACCACGAACACTGTCGCCTGCCATAGGATATACTCGGCTGCCCCAGGGGAAAAATAGCACTCGGGCCCATCGCTCTGTGGAACGGAAAGCCAGCCAGTCCACGGGAGAAAAACCGGTTGTCGCGGGAAGCGGCGCGCAGAGTCCATTCTTTTTTGTGCGTTTTCCCCTTAAAGGCGTATAGACACCTAAATCTCTAGGTGCGTGTTTTCTTGTTTGTAATGATGCGTAAGGCATTATTATGCTTGCCCTATCACCTGGCATTCTCCTACAACCGCTAAATAATTTATAATCGCATTTCTTTCTTGTGCTGTTTCGGTTTCGGTTTCAGCAGTCGAATGAGAACTGTGACGTCAACGTGTGCTTAGAGGTCACGTGAGACAAAAAAAAAACGGCAATATAATCGCTGCTTCCACGTTCGTTGTCATTCCGGCTCTTGAGGAAAGCTGCCTCCAGCACTGTAGCGAATTAAAACAATGAAGCAGCGATTGTATCGACGTTTTTTCGTGCCCCACATGACATATAACCACACTTAGACGTCACAGCCATCGTTCGGCTGTTGAAAGCGAAACCTAAACATCATGACCGAAAAAATTGTTTAATAAACTATTTAGTGGTCTTAGGCGAATATCACACGGTGATTCAAGCGTAATGGTGTCTTCCGCATCATTCTATAGAAAGAAATATGCCACCAAAATTAGGTGTCTATGCTCCTTTAATGTTAGTGCGGCCAGTCTAGGGAACTAAAGGAGAAATTTTGCTTTCGCTAAGTCGTATTTTCTCAGTGGCCTTTTAAGTACAGAAAAATATGAAGATTTCGTTCATTAATTTAGTCTAAATCGCGCACTATAGTGTAGCCCATTTTTTGTTGATTGGAGCTGTCGATGTCAGTCAGCCTTTCCAGACGTCGGCTGGAAGAGATTGTGGATGTTCGGAAGATTATTTCCTCTTCGTTGCTACCTGTCCTACGCATCAGGTGACGTGCACCTACTGCGGGAGAAAAGAGCAGGCTGAAGTAAGAACGGACCGTGCCTTTAAAGGACAAACAGGCGCTAGATCAATCTATTAGCTCGTTAGTAACGCCCCTTATTTTATCCATTCAGTTATCTATGTTAACGCACACTATCATCGCCGTGTGTGTGACGAAGCCTTCACCTCCATATTCATGAAATGTTTTACTTTATTAACCTCATAATGCTTTTATATGCAATTCCGACCGCATAACAGTTGCGGTTCAATATGTTACATAAGTTTGTTACGGGACACTTGGTTCTTGATTCTAGCACACTTTCAGAGAACTCCCTGTTTTTTTTTTCGAACATGTAAGGATACGGATAAAGATTTCGCTTTTACAAGCAGCGCAGAATTCGTACCGATGTGTGTGTCAATCTCTTCCTGGACCTTCTTCTGGATATCAGGATTCCGTACCAACTCCAAAAATAACCAATCAGTCGCACTCACTGATGTGTTCAATCCAGCTGTGAGAAAATAGTATAAAGTAAAACATTTTTAAAAATTATTCAGCGATTATTTTCATGCTTTCTGACTATAACACTCGTTCAGATTAATTTGGCTGCAAAGTGAGGTTAAAAACCGCCTACTTTCTCATATACCCGTTACGGCAAAATGCTAAGATTTTCTTTCGGTAGTATAAGACAATGACCATGCCGGCGTCCTGACAAAGATCAGTGGTTTTGTGACCATACAAAAAAGGAAGAAGCATCGAACATTTTCGCCCCGTTTTGTGGACTCGCCTGTCTGTGCTAACATAAACTGCGTCCACCACTGCGTGCCTGTGCACTTGCTGTATAAGTTTTCATGTATATCAGATTAATGCTTGCTTTCACGGAGTGCGGTCGTAAACTTTGAGCTCGCGAGGCTCCTTCGCGGTGGAGCCGCTCGAAGGGAGCCCCGATCACGCGTGCACTAATTTGCTTTCTATAGCAGTTTCGCGGTAGAGGCAGAGAACGTGTTCAGTCCCTTAAAATTGCTACGTACTGAACATCACACTTCTTTCAATATCGGAAAAAAATCTTGTCAGTGACGACATGAGCCTATGCCTGAAATAAATGGCAAGTAGCTACAATATGTAACTATGCGCAAGGAAGAAAATGAGAACATATTTTACTTAGTTACATTTTTCTTAAAGGGTCCAGGTGCAGTGCATCTTATTTAGTATACTCTCCAGGTAGACTCCTCTTTACGTCACAGCAGCGTAACAACAGCGCGGAAAACATGGATTCCCCGTATGCTTAGCAGGCCACCTACCTTCGAATAAGTTGAGAGCGACATGCATCATATTTCTTTCGGTCAGATAGACAGCGTCCTCTTTGTCTTGCTCAATGGAGTCCTCTCTCGCTGCCAGGAGAGCATGCACGAAGTTGAGCTCGATTCCTGCGCGGTCACAGTCAAAACATTTATGCCAAACGCCAAGCGTACGGTAACCTATATCACAGGCATTGCCGTACGAAGCACAACGTCGCACGATACGGGATAGCTTGCCCGATGCGAACGCTGATCACGCAAAAGAGTCGCGGGAGCAAGTTCGATTCTTTAGTTGAATACATGCCTAAGGCATGCCTAACAGTCAACAAATTTCACGGCACTTGTTTCTAGCTGAAAAGCACATGAGGCTAAAAATGTTCTAACGACGGGGCACCACATACCAATCAGGGATGCACTTTCCAAGCCCATGAGTCGATGAACTTTTGCACAAGGTACTGTATGTTGAAAACAGCTGGCTCACCTTGCAGAATGCAAGTCACAAAAATCTTGAAAGTGCACCTCGTACATTGCTCAAATTCCCCGCATACACTCACTAGCCCCGGGTTCGAACCCTACCGCGGCGGCTGCGTTTTTATGGAGGAAAAACGCTAAGGCGCCCGTGTGCTGTGTGATGTCAGTGCACGTTAAAGATCCCCAGCTGGTCTAAATTATTCCGGAGCCCTCCACTACGGCACCTCTTTCTTCCTTTCTTCTTTCACTCCCTCCTTTATCCCTTCACTTACGGCGCGGTTCAGGTGTCCAACGATATATGAGACAGATACTTCGCTATTTCCTTTCCCCAAAAGCCAATTAGTATTATTATTACACTCACTAGCACTATTAATTTTTAATTTAATTACCATCGTATTAGTTAATTCTTATTAATAACCTCAGAAGAAACTGCACATATGTGAAATGTTTCAATGAAATCGGAATATGGTGTGAGAAAAACTCTGTGGCCCCATTTCAGGTATAGCTTCATAGTGACTTCCTTTTTACTCTGAACTCAAAAAACGAGTGAAATGTAGAATGTAAGAGGTGGGAGCTCCTGTTTTTAAAGACCTGCAAATCGGCGCCCATTTAAGAACACGGCGCCCTGCGAAAAGAAGTGTGCCCGCGCCAGCCGGTGAACATTCCCCTCGTCTGACTGCCGCAGCGGTGAACAATTTATGTTTCTTTGTTTCTCATTTCACGCAATTATTGATTTGTTGCTGCTTTAAGAGCTCTTTGTGCATTGTAGCCTCTCTCACGTGTGGCTCTTTGAATGTGTTGTTATTTGTGAAGTGTAATTGCTCTGTGTCGCCTATCTGTGCACCCGCGACTACTACCCTTCCTCTGCGCCTTGCGACCGGCGAAAGCTAGGCACCAAACGTCTGCCCCCCCCCCCCCCCCCCCCCCCCTTGTGACTTGTGACTTCTAGCTTCTAGCAAGGTGCTCAAAAAAGTAAAAGAGTTCAATAGGTCACTTCTTAAGGGTTCTGAGGAGAAAAAGAAAAATATTGCAGTCATACTTTATGTTCATCGGTTTTCTCATCAACTAAAAAACGTGGGTAACAGATATGGTGTTAATGTTCTCTTCTCTGCCCCTCAGAAAGTTAGTAGTGTTTGTGCGAAGGTTGCTGCGCGCTCTAGCAGCGGTGTATGTGATAAACGAAAGCGGTGCTGCACTGTGAATCACAAGAACCGCTATGTCAGATGTTCAAAAGGAGTGGTGTATCACATTCCCTTTTCTTGTGGCCGGACCTATATCGGTCAAACGGGCCGCTGCCTTAATGTGCGCTTGCAAGAGCATTTTTTGTCACTAAATAAGTCGCCTTCATCTAATCTCGCTAAGCACTGTTCAAAATGCAGCGGCTGCAAGCCTTTGCTTGACCAAACTAAAATCTTGTTCCGACATCCTAATCAGCTAACCAGAGAGATTTCAGAGGCCTATCACATCCGTAAGAATCAGCACACGTGTGTTGCCGACCCTATGGTGGTTTTGCATGAAAGAGAGTTTTGTTATCTTGACGCACCTGTATGAGCACTTTTACTGTCACGCCTGCGCGATGGCTTTTGTTTTGTTTGTGATTGTTCTTCCTTTTGTGTGTTTCTCGAATAAACGCGCAGTTGCGAGAAGCGCTTGTGTTGTTTGGTCTCCCTTGTCTGTTGTCCTAAGTGCGCTTTATATAATTTTTGAAAATGAGCTTCTCACGTTAAGTCGAGGGCATCTCCTGTCTCCTGTACGGCCGGAACTACTTTCCCCACACGCTTTAAAGATACATCGGTACGCATATCATCATTGTGTGACACTTGTCGGAGTGCGCTAAAGTTAGAGATGGCACCATTTTTCAGTGCGTGCAAGTGCTCCTAATATCGAGCTTCTCCGAGTTCGCTTCAAGAGTGTCCCATAAGACATTCGGAATAGATTGATATGTTTAACATTTCCGTCATTTCAAAGTTCATTTCAACGTATGCATTTTTCTACTTGAGACCATTGAACCATATAGCCTTTCCAGAATTTATTTTAAGGAATAATTAACGTTTTTATTAAGAAAGAAGTACCGATGAGTGCTCTAGATGACCCTCAATAATACACGATAAACTGCTGATGGTGTTAGCCTTGCATAGTATCGATTGGCCTTCACTCTGCCCACAGCGGAAAAAAAATTGACAAACGCTCAGATGGATATGTTTTTCTATTCTATGCTGTCCCGTTTTCCCGCCTCCCTTTGCATGAAAGCGGCGCCAATTAGTTCTATTTACTTTGCCTGACTTTTATAGCACGATAAGGTTACGCTTCACATTTGCTGCGTTTACATCTCGCTTTACTTTGGCTGGCTTTATGGCTCGCTAGTGATTTTTTATGCTTTTGCCTTTCTTTCGTTAGACACATTCAGCCTTCCTTGGCGCCCCCGCGTTAGCTCAGCCGATGACGCGTGCTCACTGACGTAATCCGCTGACGCACGCTCTCTTTCGGAGCCGCTTTCCTTCTCGATCTAGCTTTGGGGCGTTGCAGCGCCGCCTCTCCACCTACGCCGATGCAGATTTTTCCCGCTCGCCTCACTGTCGGCTCGCTTCACTCAGTGGCTACGAAGAGGCATACGCTAGTATATTCGCCTAATGGCACCACATACTACTAACTCAGCTAAAAACCAGGGTGTTCCTCCTACCACTGCCCCTGGAGGTCAGAGGTCCCGGTCACATCTTTCTGCCGCAATCCACTCCACCTTGCGAAAACGTTGGGTATACACGTTACTTACGGTACCCTGTATGAGGGTCGCAGATGCCTAGACCGAACCGGACCGAGCGCACAGGACGTAACGATGCTCCTTGCCTGCTTAATAGTCACTAAAGGTGACCTTGCCAGATACGTTGGTATCAGGAAACTAACGGTGGCAAATAGAATGGTAGCCGTAATTCAGTGTCTGGTTTAAAGCAAGGCCCCCGCCGCGGTGGCTCAGTGGTTAGGGCGCTCGACTACTGATCCGAAGTTCCCGGGTTCGAACCCGACCGCGGCGGCTGCGTTTTTATGGAGGAAAAACGCTAAGGCGCCCGTGTGCTGTGCGATGTCAGTGCACGTTAAAGATCCCCAGGTGGTCGAAATTTTTCCGGAGCCCTCCACTACGGCACCTATTCTTCCTTTCTTCTTTCACTCCCTCCTTTATCCCTTCCCTTATGGCGCGGTTCAGGTGTCCAAAGATATATGAGACAGATACTGCGCCATTTCCTTTCCCCCCCAAAAAAACCCAATTATTATTTAAAGCAAGTATAAGAACAGCCATATCCCAACGAAAAGTTCAGATTCCGAAGTGAACTTTTCAGAAATCGGTCCGACAGCTGCATCTCCCTTGCCTCGGACGTAGTCGGTCTTGGCCTTGTGGTACAGGCGGCTGAACAGTGCGATCAGGTTGGCCATGTGACGCCTGAATGCCCTCTCTTGTCGCCAGTGCAGCACGCCGAGCCACGGGGCGATGTCGCTCTGCAGCGGCGACATGTCCGGCAGGCCTCGGTTGATGCTGGCCAGCTCCGCCAGGTCCGGGCTGTTCCGCTCAAACCTGAATCAGTGCGACCAGTTTGTGGTGTCTATACGTATCACGACTCTAGTTTCGATCCCTGGTCGCCACCTTCTTACCTTGCTTGTGAAACTCCGTGTGAGCCAAACATAAAAGCCCGCACCGGCGCTTCACGGCACCACCTTGGGCTTTGCGCACGGCGTTGATTCAGTGGCTACTCGTGTGCAATATTCTTGGACAAAAATTTTGGACATTGCAAAATTGTAAGGTTCTGTTATGGAAATTTTCAAGGTCATGGTCTATTCTTCTGATTTGCAGCAAAATTTTTATTTTAGAGATTTTCCCATCTCTCGCATCGAACAGTTAAGACTGCCATCGAAAACCGATGGGGAACGCTTTTGACGATATCAAGAACGTTAAGAGCTAAAAAATGCAAGCTTGCCGACGGGAGATCTGCAGATATATTGAATTTTATCTTGAAATCTTACAATATATGTAAAAATTGCGTTCATAAACTTTTTTTCATTCAAAATTTTTTGTAAAGAATTGCTGGGCACGGCGTGGTGCTTGTGAACTAGCCCCGCTCTTGCCTTGTCGCTTGTGAACGCTGTCCGGCAGCGTAATGTTTCACAGAGTTCTCGAACTGAGAATGCGGCTAGTTTTGTGCAAGCGAGCCAACAAACCGCACCATCCGAGTAAGCCTTGCCAGTGCTGCATGGAAGAAGCAGTCGTAAGCAGCAGTAGCGGCCAGCGCGGCGTCGAAGGGCGGCGCTCCGCTTACAACCGAAATGTCTGCGTTTTTATCTTCTATGGAGCACATTATTCGAATTATGAATTGTAACAGTAATTGTAACTGCAAATTTGAGCACAAACGCATAGCAAAGGAACCGGATGCGGATATATTTCCCGATGGTGCCTGTCGCGTCTTTTAAGTCAGGTATACCCTCATATCTAGGGAAATAATTTTAAGTTAAGGAGGTCACGTCACATGCGAATCGTTTACCATTCTTTATGAGGTTTGTCGTGCATTTTACCCCATGAGCTTTGCCATATCATTAGGCTGCTGATTTGTCTCGTCCATCTCGGTGTATTGAATGTGCTTTGACGGGCATTTCTTTCATTTCGTCCTGATCAACGTCTTTGACCGCGCTGAGCGGCAGCCGCTGGAAGTCTCTCAATTAACGGACGTTGGTGAGAAACGAGCACTGGGATTGAGTGTCGAAGTCAGGTCACGAATGTTTGACTGCACTGTGGGAACTACCACCAGGGCAGATATGTTGCGTGTGTTTTTTTTTACCATTGCTGTTACGACATAGTTCCAGAACTTAACGGTAAGGTCTCAACTAAGGTAAGGTCTGCTAAGGTCTCAACTAGAGACTGACAGTATTTAAAAACAAAACAACTTCTTAAGCAGCGAGCGACACGATAAAAGTAACAAAAAAAATCACTTTACCTGCGATCAAATCAGTCCGCTGTGTAAACTATATGGAGACCTACCTACCCTAGATGATATATCATGTGACTTCCTGGAGGATCCTCCTCCAGATCTTGTGGCTTCTCTCTCACTCAAAGCATGGGAATATGCGCTGCTCTGCTCGGGCCCGACCACGCAAGTGAAAGCTACTGAGCGAGCCGAAGAGGTCGAAGAGGTACAAAGCTTTTAAACAACAAAATACTGACGAAAAAGAATGTTCTGCAATGAATTAAGAGCCCGACTGCACAGCCCGCTCCAGACTGGCAACAATGAACCGGCCGAAACGGGAATGGCTGTTGACGCGCAATGCATGGTGTTAGACAGTATTTTATTCCTGCTCGCCTTGCCTTCAGTAAAATGGTCTTTAAACAATTATGTTTTGTATTCATATCGCATTCATTTACTTAAATCTGCAGGCTCTTTCTTGTTCATACCTGTGCCCATGTTGAAATCTGTGCCACAGTTATACAGCAAGCACCTTGAAAGTACTGCTAGCCTAAGGGCTAAATTTTATTTCCAGCAGTAATAAAGGTATGTGAGATCGTGTTTAACATAGGAAGATGTTTTGGGATGCTTCGTTAAGTTGCTTTGTTTGTTTTTTTCCACTTAGGTCTTGTACATCGCTTATGTTGCGATGTTGTCAACGAGCAACGATAATTTCGGTTTTTGGTTGTAACTGCAGTAGTCTACAATGTAACATTCCTATTACTTCCTTTACTGCGGCCCAGATTCTCAAAAGTTCAACCTTGTTGTTAATTTATTTTGTAAGAAACAATTGGGTCCAGAAGGGGTATTAGGGACGGGGCAAAAGAAGATGCACTCACTTTTTGCTGAATGTCGACGCAGCCGTTATGCTGAAGATGATCAACATGAGTGGATCTCTGGCACTCGTTATCTCAGATGTCCCTTGCAACGAGTCTACATACGCGTCCACGACTTCGGAGCAGAGAACTTCGAGCTTTTCACTGGAATGGTGCTTCCTACGGTTGCGAAACAAAAGGTGCTTTTTTATACAGGAATGTGCAAAGGGTTAGGTTCACAGTGAATCTCTTCTATTCAACTAATAGGCGTAAATAAAGCACCTGAAAAAAAATAATGAGAAACTGCGCTGTACGAGATGAGTTTACCTGATTGCTGCAACAGCAACCTTCCTAAGCGCTCTCCACGCAGGCCCAACATCTTCGAAGATAATGTCGTGAACTTCTTTCTCCTTGCGCATGTCTTCTGCAAGTTAGAAGTGTTACGTTAAGAACAAGAACTTGTATTTTTTAAGATCGAATACATATAATTAATGTATCTTCTCAAAAAACCTCTGGCATTCTTAGTTGCAAAAGAGTAACGTTATCTATTTACTAATAACGTTTACTTAAGGTTCTGCATTTGCGTCCCTACTCATCACTTAACCGAGCGTTGCAGCGCCTGGGATGAGTTACTGGGCCGTTCGCGCCGACCTTCAGCCATGAGTTGATATTCGGGGGAACGATTACCACTATGTCTGGCTAAGGGAAGTTTGTCACCTTACTTTTTTTCTAAGTAATCAAAACACCTGTTTCGTGTCGGAGTCATAAGAGGCACTACCCTCACATGCGTTCTTAAAGAGTATATTCATGATTCAAGTTTTGGCACTCTTTGGGCTGTGAACAAATGCATGTTGAATGAGGTGTTCAGTAAAGCACTACCACTGAACTCCACCTGCACATTACTGTTGAACTTCAATCAGTCCCTGGTTAAAACTTGTAAATTCGTGCTGCAAACACACCTTCAAAAGTGATGGAAGAACACTTAAAACGTGAGAAGCTAATAATTGCTCTCTGCTGTCACTTTTACAGCCCTCCAACATTATGAACCAAAATGGGAAGCCCCTCCATCAAACTGCAGTTAAGCGAATTCTAAACATGGAAGTAGCAGGTGTTTGCAACGCAGGTTGCATAAAAACGGAAATACCATCCACAGGTGTTTTGCATGAATTATCAATCTACTGTAACTTATCAACAAGTCTGCAGGAAAAAATTAATCCCACGACAGGAGTTTTACTTAAATTCTCAATTGTAACCTGTCATATTTTTAGGCATGTTTAGTGTGAATCCGCAGCTGTGGTCATAAATCCGATTGCATACGCGAGGAATGGTTTCGAAACAGCTGAGCATACAGGGGTCTTCTTGGCTTATTCAGTGTGACGGTGCAATCAGCTTGTCCATCACACCCAAGGGCTCTCTCTGGCCAACCAAAACACTCTGGCCAACCAAAACACGACCACCCTTCGTGAAGCACTGTCTATAGGACTGGCGCTAGGCACTGCCCGCTTTCATACATATAGCATTCACCACTTCCTGCCTCCATTTAACCCCGATCGTTGTCGTAGGAGCTCAACCACCAGTTTAATGTCAATGCTACACCAGTTAAGATACTTAAAATTAAAATTAAGATACAAATAAAAATTAAACAAGGTATTAAAATACCAATTTAATTCTCGATGCCTCTTTAATTGCGATAACTAACACATCGGCCCATCGTGAACTGACTTTACGGGTCAAGTAGCTTTCTAAAGCTGACTCGTGCTCCGTTTTGACGAGACAGCTGCTGGGAGTAATAATTAGTGCATACGCTTATTTGAGATGCAAGTGCGAAACAGCTTCAAGAGCCCACGAGAAAAGGAGCACTGAGAATGAGCAACTCAAAAGCCGAATTAGCATAGCTCTCACAAGTGTCAGTCATACTGAATATAAAGCAGGTTTGGTGAATTGCCATTTCTCAAAATTATCGATCCAAACAAAATAAAAAAGCTCATCGGGAACAGCACAAAACAGGAAAAAGACAAAGTAATGCGAAAGATGCACCGAGCACTTCCATCATTCCCTTATTATTTTTTTGCGGCGTATTTTTTTCTCGTCGGTCATCGTCGAAATAAAGACAGCTCATTTGAATACCGACCGCTGCCCTGGCGCTGCAGCGCCAATGCGTGGCGGAAAATGAGAAATTGCATACTACAAAGGTGGTCACTCACGCATGTTACTGGGGGGCCGTCCACCAAAAGAGTTCCGCTTTGCAACGAGAGCTTCCCTAATCAAGCGGACGCTACCCAATACTACGATTGGCTTTTCGGCCATCCAGAAGGTAAACAAGTCACCGTACTGGTATGACCAAGCCATTATCTTCTCCTTGAAGCGTTTCCTTTCCCCAACGGCTGCAGAGCAGAAGAGCGGTCGAACAATGAGGTTAGTTGAGTGTCTTGTTCACTTCAGCGACACCAAAAACGCAGTTTCTGCAGTTTCTTCTTCTTGTGTTTCTACACGTTAAAAAAATGGGCGCAATGTGCCGATCATGTGTAAACGTTTGTTTGTTCTTTTGTTCTCTTAATTCAACTCCTGTCACTGCAAGAAGGCTGGTGTAACGTAACGTGGTGAGCATAATTCGTGTAAGTATGTCACGCGCATGAAATAAGGAGATGAAACTTACCTAGTGACAAAAGAACACCATGTCGGCAGAAATCGTACTCAATAGCTTAACTCGCAAAACCTCGTGGTTAAAACACGACGTTTCCAGGATTCCAACACAACCAGAGAAGACAGCACAACATACACAACTTTTTAGTGGAAATTTATTTTACAGTCATGCCCTTCGTAAAGCTCATTGACCAATAAAAGGTGAGAGAGAGTTACCCTGTTATGACGTCACGACCGAAACCATGACAGCTGCTGCAGATGTTGCCTCATCTCGCGTTGAGCGCAAACGGAGGTAGCGCGCACGGCACGAGCGAGCTTCGCAAAGGACGATATTTGTCTAGTGTGCTAATGTGCGGCACAATGTATGGAGGTGCACCTGCACTCTTATCTCCGTAATTTTCTGAAGGGCTGATTATGGGTAACCGCAATAATTGCCCATAATTATACCCCTCGGCGAGCGCATAGTGAGACTTTACGGCGACGAGCATAAAAAGCTACGCGTCTGCATCGCCTAAATGCGACACAAAAGGGGCGGAAATCTCTGTCTTCGACTTATAAATTTAGACCACTCAGACTAAGGCCGTGTGGAAAGTGAAAAAAAAAAGTTTTTCACGCTAATCACGTTGGAGCGGGCTCCGCCGTCTACTGCAGCCGCCTTTGCTAAATGACCAAGGAGCACCAAGTGGTTGATGTGGTACTCCGTTTTACGTACACCATGCTTTTTTAGGCACACACAAACGATATGAAAGAAAGAACGAAAGAAAGAAATAAGAGAAGAAATAAAGAAAGAAAGAGAGAAGGGAAGAAAGGAAGAAAGAAGGAAAAAAGAAAGAGAGAGAGAGAGAAAGGAAGAGAAAGAATGAACGAAAGGGAAAGAAAGGAATAAAGAAAGAAAGAAAGAAAGAAAGAAAGAAAGAAAGAAAGAAAGAAAGAAAGAAAGAAAGAAAGAAAGAACGAACGAGAGGAAGGGAAGGAAAGAACGAAAGAAAAAATAATGAACAAAGGAACGAAAGGAAGGAAGGAAGGAAGGAAGGAAGGAAGGAAGGAAGGAAGGAAGGAAGGAAGGAAGGAAGGAAGGAAGGAAGGAAGGAAGGAAGGAAGGAAGGAAGGAAGGAAGGAAGGAAGGAAGGAAGGAAGGAAGGAAGGAAGGAAGGAAGGAAAAGGAAGGAGGGAAGGAAGGAAGGAAGGAAGGAAGGAAGGAAGGAAGGAAGGAAGGAAGGAAGGAAGGAAGGAAGGAAGGAAGGAAGGAAGGAAGGAAGGAAGGAAGGAAGGGAGAGAGAGAGAGAAAGAAGAAAGGAAGAAAAGAAAAGAAAAGAAAGAAAAAAAAGAGAGAGAGAAAGTAAGAAGTAACCAGGTCGCTCGTTATCTAGGCGCTTCCGCACGTGACAGCTGTTCACCCACCCAAAATTCAAACGTAGAACGGTTTTTGCGTAGATGCGCTGGGTCTTCACACAGCTGCGACTACAAAACAAACAAGGGCTTATCTACCTCAGGGCCTATAAGTGGGGTACGTTTTTTTCTGCTCCTCTCCATGCTCTGTGCTACAAACCCCGAACGCCAGGTTCTCCTTCACACAACCATCATAATCATATTGCATTAATAATAGTGACCTACCCGCACAACCGATTTGTACAACGGGCAAGGATGTATGAACATGGGAAGCAACCCTCCCTCTCTCGAACCTCGCTCTCTCATTCCCACACACATACACACGCGCACACACACAAGCGTGCACACATACGCACAAGCATGCCGGCTGTCTTCGGCGGGCCCAGTTCATCCAGATTACTAATCTAATAAAAGGAAAGATTACTTTAAAACGTGTCCATTGAGCCAGCCGCCTCATGAGTACAGGCAGCATTCCGCGCCCTGATGCAAGGCTGTGTCCTAAATTATTCGAGCGCCAGTTAGCGCTGCGGCGTAATAGTTTTCAGTGATACGACAGAGCAAAATTTTCTTCACATGGATAAAAAAGGTATTCCCCAATGTTCACTAGTATTTTATGTGTAAATTTTTTTACCTATGTGATGGGCAAATTATCCGGCCAAGTAAGATGGCTTAGCCTGGACTTGAGAAATTGTTCACAGCCCTACGAACAATACTGTATATGGGTCTGATTTTTTTAATTTCTTCCTATTACCGGACCCCCTTAAGGTGTTCAAATAATAGTGTCTAGGCAAACGCAGGATGGTGAGTTTATGTTGTGCCATAGCTTGAGATGGTGATAATTTGTATGCAGCCTAACACTCACCGAGCAAGTTTCCGACTATGGGCCAGGGGAACGGACCTCTAGGGTGTCTCTGTACCCTCAAGTAGAAGCGTACCACGTGCCATAGGATCAGCGTTGCCACGCCAATCAGGATGCAAGAGATGTCCGATAGTGATGTGTCCAGGCTCAGCATCTCTTAAAAAGAATCAGAACTCTTGGTGTATGAGAGCTCGTTTATTTGCATGCAGTGCTTACCACTCTTGCAATAACCCTGCCACTCATACACTTCCAAGTACACTGAATACTTTCGATGCAGCCAAGCCAAATGGATAGTAAATATTTGGTATGTATTCTTGATAATTTCAAAAAATTCAACGCGGAGAAACCGGATAAAATAAGAGACGATACAATATATCCCGTGTCTGAGCTCTGGTTTTGCGTCACGTTCTTGTGTCACCAACTAGCACAGCTATACGCACTGTTTTCACATTCTTGATTTCAGTAAAGGGCCGGTTAATACCACAATGAAGCCCCTGCATTAAGGCTATCAGGTACATAGAATAAAGCGTAACCCTGAAATAAATGGTTAATTTGAGGCGAGAATTTACTAAGTACGGCAGTAAGACTCCGTCTGTTGCTTTCGTTTACCCACCCAAAGGCGTGAGCTAGCAGTTTCCTACCAGCGCCTATCCTAGGCTAAATATTAGACATCGTGAAACTTCATTGAAGGACGAAGTATTTCTTATACTAAGGTTTAATGGCGACACTTTCACGAAGACGAGCCGCCGCGGTGGCTCAGTGGTTATGGCGCTCGCCTGCTGAGCCGAAAGACGCGGGCTGGATCCCGGTTGTGGCGGTCATTTTTCTGTAGAGGAAAAATTCCAAAGAACTATGTACTGCGCCATGTTGGTGCATGTTTGGGAACCCCAGCTGGTAGAAATTATCCGAAGCCCTACACTGCTGCGTCCCTTATAGCCTGAGTTGCTTTGGGACGTTAAACTCCCATAAACCACCTTTTAAGAAAAACGTCTGCCGCATCAAACTTCTTCTAAACTGTACGCAGGAAACTACACTTATATATCACAAAGGTTTGTACCGTAGCGTCTACACAGGGTTTTCTTATCGTTTTGCTTTACGGCAATTACCTTTTGTGAGCGCAACTAACTCCTTTATATTAAGAGAAAAACAAGATACCTGCACAGGCTAAACGTGCTTGAATCACGCCAGGTACCTACTTCAGTGCATCACTACCTTTCGCCTCCGTTCAAAAGAAGAGCAGCAAGCTGCAACAATAAGTGTCTAGAAGACCAAAAATCGAGAAAAGCAAGAACAAGTCATACATGAAAAAAACGGTGGAATACATCAACCGGTACGAAACCTTATTCGAAACTGCCGTGCAGTCTAGATCAGTGGAGGTAAGATTTAGCCTAGTTGCTTCGACATGATAAGGACGAAAAAGCTGCTAGAAAAGAAGGTGCCTCAGGAAAAAATATGAACAGTAGCCTGAGGTACGCACCAAGAAGAGCTATATACGTCTGTGCTTGTCTACGTCCTCTTCTGTTTCGCCACATTTTTTTTTCGCCTATATCAGTTGTTAGCCATTTTTGCCACATGTTTTGAGGTACTGGCAACACGGGAAAAGGAACGAAAGCAAAAAGTCCACTGCGACACAAGAGTAGAAGGAGGAATCATGCACACTCACTGATTTCTGCTAAACACGGAGCATGCCAACGGGATGTATACAACCGCGAAGCTCGCATGAAGGTTTAGGGGGAAATAGAGCCCTTCCTGAGGCACGTGTTTTTTTTTAGGTCGCAACAGGTGCATTTGCGGCCTGCTTTTCAATGCGTTGAATCTGGCTAAGGCGGTGACAGATATCTCATCTAATACAACAAAATAAATATGTAGAAGCGTCACAGAACGCTTTTCTGTCGCTCAGGCTACGCTCATGTTAAAAAAACGTAGCAGCACGAAAAAACGGGGACGAAATAGACACACATACGACAGGATGAATGCTATGTCGTATGTATGTCTATTTCCTCTCGTTTTTTTTTTTTTTGTGCTGCTACGTTTTTTCAAGATAGAACAATTCCAACTGGCCCAAACTTTGGCGCTTTTGCATGCTACGCTCATGACTTTTCAGTTTGTTTTTTGCTGTTTCGTGCCGTTAGATAATCAGCACCCCACCTCCATCGTGCTATAACTCTTCAATACTTCTCTTTGTAAGCGCTCACTCCTATTGGTTGCGATATTTTTCTTTTTCTTTTTTTTTGTTTTTGGAGAGTCACGCTCTCAGGAACTGCTGGCAGTTGTATCGGCTCTCTGAAGGAACAATGCTCGGTCTGAATTGCGAACCTTAAGAATATAGTGGGCGAAGTGCTCGATCGTCACTTTCTGGCCGGCCGCAGCGAACTTAGTTTAAGTCTCCTGCAGAGCCGTTCTTTCGGGTCTTCAATAGAGCCCTTCAAAATGGCAGTGCGATCGAGCCGCCCCAGTTAAAACTGCAGAAATTCTCGCTTTCAACTCACAACCTGAAAACAAAAACACATTTCTAGTCGCCTTGTTTTCGGGGCATACTTTACGCCCACATCTGGAAGCAGTAAAGCCTGCCATTGGGGAAAGAACAACAGCAAAATGTACGTTGTTTGTGCAATCTGCAACAAGATAGATTGCCAAAAGACAGTAAGGCGTCAATATCACCTCCGTGGTTGGCTGCTATAAATCGTGGTTAGGAATCGCGACTCGAGGCACCCGCCTAGTTTCCTAGTCTCATTCTTTCCGAGTCAAAATTTGTATCGTTTCATATGGTTGTGATAGAAGAGACGAAATAGGAGAATAACTAGTCATTAGCAGCTGCCCACTTGCTCATGGCTACACAGCTTTCGCAGAAACATAGTAGTAAAAGAAAAATTCTAATCGGACTTGTAACGCCGGCACATATATGCTGTGCTAAGGAATTCGAACATTACCCCTGGTTAAAGCGACGCCATTCACTTCACGACGGCTATTACTAGTGACACCACCCTAGCTTTTCATTCCACGCCATAAGCGCAAGCAATCGGTGCAAACATCGTTTCGCAAACACCATCGATTTTCCGGTAAATTCGAATCTTGACCTTCAGTTCGATTCGAGGCAGTGCAGAACCAAATTCACAAATCTGTTCGTGCGACATCGTACTACTCACTAGTCTTTCACTTTACTGGCAGATATGTTTTGGTCGGTCATACTAAGCGACAAGGCAGCAACTAGACAGCGGCAGTAAAGCAAATGTTTGGGTCGGTTGGTGCATAAAAGGCAGGTAAGCATGAAACAGCGCTCATTTTTTTTTGTTCCATCTTGTTCCTCTGTTCTCTTCCTTTTTAACGGAATTTCTGTGGTGTTTGCTCTTTCTTCCCCGCGCAGTGGCCCAGGGACCCAGCAGAGTCTAAAACTCACTTTCAGCAATAATGTTTTTCTGTCTGTCAGTCTCTAAACTGCACTATTTTTTTAATCAGTATGACCCCTGAAGATTTAGTACCTTTCAGTCAAAACTAGAGGGTAGTGCCAAGTCGGGAGCCTTGAAGCTAACAACACTGGGAGAGTTTAATCGCGCCCTCTTTCATTGCACTGGTTGCCTGAAAATTCGCACTGTAAACAGGCAAATCCAACATTAAATGTTGGCGACCACAGTCTTTGTGAACACAGTGCAACTCGATAGTCCAGCGTTCGTGAGCGCAAAACTTCGTCAGCTTCGTATTCCTTCATCTTCGTCGGCGCTGGCCGCTGTGGCATATCAAACCCCAACTGTCTGTCTTGCAGCACGGATATTCGCTGTAGTATTCGATACCAATATTCAATATTCGGTCAACGGTTTGTGGCACGCAGAGCCGTATTCAATGCCAAAAGCCGTAAAAAGCTATCACAAGATCGCCGTGCATACCGAGTGACAGATCCTGCGCGCGGGCAGCGCATCGAGACGCGGCAAGCAAACTTCTAAATACCTCTAAGTACACACAAAACTGTTTTTTTTTTCTTTTGGTTGGGTAGGGTAGCACCTTGCATTCGAGTTCAGCCTTATGCCCTGCTTTCTCTAATCTCTCTCTCTCTCTCTCTCTCTCTCTCTCTCTCTCTCTCTCTCTCTCTCTCTCTCTCTCTCTCTCTCTTTTCTTCAGTATATGAAATTCTCTTCCGTGTAGTCGTTCATATTCGCTCACGCAATCGTTTCGCCTTCGTTCACTGCTGGCGAGAGTGCCGCCATGTGTGGTGGAAACGTATCTCTGCGTATACATCGCGCATATATACCTGGCTCATCTCCAGATCCACCGGCTACTGTAGCTTTGGCCACACTGCCGTGTGCCTAACTGCTTTACTTTTAACAGCGAGAGCTGTTTTAGGCAGCCCCTCCCGTGTGGCTCCACGCGCAGCCCGTGACGAGGCGGGGCACAGGTGGTATGACGTCATCGGCAACCGCCGAGAAGCAGCATGTGGGGGAGCCAAGATCGGCCGTAGATGGCGCTGCGCGCAGCGTGACGTCACAGCACCCAACTGCATTTCTCCTATATGTGGCCAATTCGCAGCAGAAGAAAAGGGCCCGGGTTCACCACCTTAACGCACAGCGTCGACGCAAAGAAAATCTTTCCGCGCGCGCTGCCGAGCGCGAAGCCGATCGATGCCGGGGCCACAGCGAGCATCGTGTTATTCCCGGCGTGCCTTCCGGCCTAAAAGGATAAAGACACGAGCTCCCTCTACCAGAATTTCCAGAAAACCAATGTGAAGGCGACTGAGACTTCTGAAGAAACGCTGTTGTCTGGCGTTCGCGGAAGCAGTGGCAGAAGCAGCGGCGACAATGGCAGCACCGCGTGCCAGAGTATGCCATCGGGTCGCCCGACGGAGCGTTGCTTTCATCAGTCACGCTGGGGTTGACAATTGACGGAGAGCTGCGTCTTCGACAGAGTTCCCGCGCTTCGGACAACAGGCAACGAAGTGCAAGGTCTTTCAACCCCTACTGGGAAACGGCTTGGCATTCCTTGTGCCACATAGGCACCCACCTGGCAGCTGTGTCGACAACGTGACAGTGTCTTTTACCCTTTCCATCGACGAGCTGAGAGAGCATCAGCACCTCCCCCTGCCGTGGGCGGTACCACCAGTGTCTTCTTCTTCTCGTTTGATTGGACATCGTTCTTCGAACTGTATTCCCCAGCCAGGTATCTGGGGAATACGAAGGGTATTTAACGAGCTGCTAGTTTGGTACCAAGTGACCCGTTGGCGGAGAGACGCCCGTCTGCTAAGAAGCTCCCTTTACTGAAAGGCACTCTCAGTTACTCCTACTTGTACATAATGGGAATAGTCTTTGTATAAAGTTTTCCTTGTTTTTTCCTTCTTAACCACGTCTCCGATCCTCCTCGTCCCTTTTCCGGCCCGACCACGCTACCTGAATCCCAACAACTGGTGGCAGCGATGGGACGCTAACGACGGCCCGCCCTTTGCCAAACACGCAGCAGCTGAAGAACAGAAATCGTCAGCGTGAGGTAGTCGCCGCCTCCCTTTTTTTATCGCATCCAAAATCAGATTAATCAGCTCTCGCCAGTTAACAATCCAAATCGCTAGAGTTGCTCTACCAGTTTTTGTGGAAGCAATTGACCTTTTGCGAAAAGTTGAGTTCTGCGCATGCGCGGTGAAGGCGCAGCCAGCGCCGTCTGTAGGCGATTTGGATTTGTTTGGAAAACATGAGCCGTCAGAGCATTCCTGCACTGTAGTGCGGCGACTGATGTGGCTATAACTGCCACGTAACTGCCATGCAACTGCCATGCAACTGCAACGCGTTTCTATCTAAACTAACCACGCATTTTGCAACAGCGAGACTTGGACGTAAAAAAAAAAATCCGTGACGAGATACAAGGCGCAAAAGACGAACAGGAAACTGGGCGAGTTGGAATGTATTCATCTTTAAGCAGCACGAAACACAGGACAAGAGGAAGAAACACGTTGTTTATTATAGCGCTCGTGTCGTCTCGTGTTTCTTCCTCTTGTCCTGTGTTCCGCGCTGCTTAAAGATGAAGGCAAAAGACGAAGCCGTTGGTGGGGCCAGTAATGCGCGCATCCAGCACGTTTCGAAACGAGTGTTCCTGCTACATTTTTCGCTTGCTTCCAAGTGCGCACAGCTCGGTCGTTCTAGAAGAGTTTTGCCATCGACGCATGTGCGTATTCGGTGAAAACCGAATGATATATACTAGTATGAACTGAACATTCACCATGAATGCTACAATGTCAAGCTGTGCTACCTGAACAGCTTGAGCACGGCAGAGCACAACCTCGCCTATATCCGCGCATTGTAACGCTACTGCGGCCCGTTAGCACGCAAAGCAACGCTCTGTCGTATCAGCACGAGCCGTGATTGAGATAGTACAACGGGTCATTTGCTAATCATTTAAAAGTGGCCTGCGGCAAAAAGTGCTGTAGAAACGTTTTATTTTTGTATTCAAAAGACACTGGACGCCTTTACAAGCTTAATTTCACGTTGCATGTTGCTCCCATGCACTCTTTTCACGGTGAACTTTGTTAGCCCATTTGTCGGACTATGCGCTTCATCATTACATATGCAACATCATTACTCGCCGAGGCCCCTTAGTGCGCATTTGATGGCTGCGTTTTATCTTCTCACCTTTTTATTTGCTTTATTTTACTTTTTCCGCACCGCTCACCTTCCGCCTTTATCTCCCAAATTCTCTTCCCCGCGCAGAGTAGCATGCCAGCGATTTTTAAACGCCGGCTGAATTCTCTTTTTTTTTTCATTAAAAAGCTTCTCTCTCTCTCTCGCTCTCTCTCTCTCTCTCTCTCTCTCTCCTACCCTATCACGGAAACGAAAACATAAACGACGGGCGCCTTAGCGTTTTTCCTCCATAAAAACGCAGGAACCCGACCGCGGCGGCTGCGTTTTTATGGAGGAAAAACGCTAAGGCGCCCGTGTGCTGTGCGATGTCAGTGCACGTTAAAGATCCCCAGGTGGTCGAAATTATTCCGGAGCCCTCCACTACGGCATCTATCTCTTCCTTTCTTCTTTCACTCCCTCCTTTATCCCTTCCCTTACGGCGCGGTTCAGGTGTCCAACGGTATATGAGAGAGACAGATACTGCGCCATTTCCTTTCCCCAAAAAAACAATTATTATTATTATTGTGCGCATTAGAGAAGTGCATTCCAATATACTTTTACACTCGCCCGCGCATAGGCGCACATTCATGCACATTTTCATTTTGACATTCGGCGTTCCGTTGAGGTAGTAGAGTGCCGGTATTGCCACACATGGTCGTTTTTCAGGCCACAGCGCGAAAACTCTTCGTTCCATCCTGTTTTTAAAAACGGAAATGGGAGGTTCTCCTCCTCTGTCATGCTTTTAGTTAGCAGACGCATGTTTCCGGCAAAGATGCAACGCTAAAACAACAAAACAAGCGCGCGTGAAGTGCTGACCGCTGCCTTGCACATGTTCGGTCGGGGACACCTATACAACCTAAAGTGCTAACGGAGCTTCCCTGTTTGCACGACAGGTGGCGCTCGTTTTTCCGAAAATGAAAAGACAAAAATCGAGAAATCGCACTAGAAAATTGACATGCAAATATCTGGACAGCAGTAGGGGCCAAATCAGCAATTATCGGTTAAGAAAAAGGTTAAAGAAACAGGGAGAGCTCTGTGGAAAACAGGGATGCTGACGAAATCGGCACTGGGAACATACAGGATGGTTAAACAGGAAATTGCCAAAGAAAATATCTATGATAACTATAGGGGAAGCTCTTTGTTGTTTGAGGCCAGGGCGGGAGTTTTGCAGACTAAGACATATAGAGTCAGATACCAGGAGATAGACACGTTGTGCGTTGCGTGCGGAGAGGAGGAGGAAACGGCTGAACACTTGATACTTTTCTGTAAAGGGCTTCACCCTACAGTGGAATGCAGCGGGGCTGATTTACCCAAGGCATTGGGGTTTAAGGACAGTGAAGGGAAAGTAGATTTTAAGCGGGTAGAAGTAACCAAGCGAAGGTTATCTGATTGGTGGCTAAAATCAAGACAAGAGTAAAATTTCACGAGTCATGGCTAGATGGCTTGAACCACCACCCGATTTAAAGGGTTCAGCTTCTGCCTTATCCATCCATCCATCCATCCATCCATCCATCCATCCATCCATCCATCCATCCATCCATCCATCCATCCATCCATCCATCCATCCATCCATCCATCCATCCATCCATCCATCCATCCATCCATCCATCCATCCATCCATCCATCCATCCATCCATCCATCCATCCATCCATCCATCCATCCATCCATCCATCCATCCATCCATCCATCCATCCATCCATCCATCCATCCATCCATCCATCCATCCATCCATCCATCCATCCATCCATCCATCCATCCATCCATCCATCCATCCATCCATCCATCCATCCATCCATCCATCCATCCATCCATCCATCCATCCATCCATCCATCCATCCATCCATCCATCCATCCATCCATCCATCCATCCATCCATCCATCCATCCATCCATCCATCCATCCATCCATCCATCCATCCATCCATCCATCCATCCATCCATCCATCCATCCATCCATCCATCCATCCATCCATCCATCCATCCATCCATCCATCCATCCATCCATCCATCCATCCATCCATCCATCCATCCATCCATCCATCCATCCATCCATCCATCCATCCATCCATCCATCCATCCATCCATCCATCCATCCATCCATCCATCCATCCATCCATCCATCCATCCATCCATCCATCCATCCATCCATCCATCCATCCATCCATCCATCCATCCATCCATCCATCCATCCATCCATCCATCCATCCATCCATCCATCCATCCATCCATCCATCCATCCATCCATCCATCCATCCATCCATCCATCCATCCATCCATCCATCCATCCATCCATCCATCCATCCATCCATCCATCCATCCATCCATCCATCCATCCATCCATCCATCCATCCATCCATCCATCCATCCATCCATCCATCCATCCATCCATCCATCCATCCATCCATCCATCCATCCATCCATCCATCCATCCATCCATCCATCCATCCATCCAATGGTCAATTTAACTACAGGAACTTGGTTCGTTTGTGTTGCTTTGATAATGTGGCCCTTCCACGTGACAGCTGGTGGCGGTGTTTAATAATAGTGGGAGGAGACTGTACTGTTTCACAGTTATAATACTTTTATCAGCTTTTGGAAAAGTTGGGTATGCAAGTACCCGGCACGCACGGTTTCGACTGCACTGAAAATCCTGCCCCGAGAAGAATAGGCAAAGGCAAAAAGGCGCACTTGAGGCCCTCTAGAGGTCAGTTAATAGAAATAACTGCTGCGACAGAAAGCGGGACGAAGCCTGAATAGCATGACCTAGAAAGGCAGTTTGTGTCATAAAAATGCAACTACGGTGCCGTAGAGGAAAGTTACAAGCACAGTTGGATAACAGAATCGCGAACGAAAAAAAAAAGCACGAACAAACAATGATCTCAACAAATAGGCTAAAATAAAGAGCATCTGTGGCGCATTAGAGGCGCGTCCTATATTACATTGTGTGTAAACTTGCCTGCGGCCCGAATTGTGAGTGACATGATTCAAACTAGCAGGCTTGTTTCAAATAAACTGCAGCGAAAACAAAATCGCGGCAGCACCACCAGAGGAAGAACAAAAAAAAACATAAATCCGACCCACACAACGAAGTTTACGTAGCATACAGGAGCCCTGTGGTTAGTGTTCCCTTCCTTGTCTGTTTTTTTTTTCTCAGTGCAGTTTATTGGGACTCAAACCAACTCGCCCAAACCGCTCATCAGCGTCAGGATATTAAAGATTTGTCACTAATTACTTCGTGCAAAATGCGCGTAAAAGCCCCCGATTTCACTGACAAGAAAATAGCGAAATGGTTAAGGTATAAGTACGACAGGTTATCGTCCTTACAGTTTCGGGCATCTTTGCATTCTCTTGACCTTAGCGCCGCCGCGGTGGCTCTCAGTGGCTATAGTCCTAGGCTGCTGACCCGAAATGCGCGCCTTATGTTCCGGCCACGGCGGTCGCATTTTGATGAAGGCGAGATGCTAGAGGCCAGTGTCCTGTGCTATGTCAGCTCAGGTTAAAGAACCCTAGGTGGTCGAAATTATCGGCAGCCCCCCTCCACGGTGTTCCTTATAGCATGAGTGGCATTGAGGCGTTAAACCGTATAATAATAATAATAATAATAACAACAACAACAACAACAACAACCACAATAATAATAATAATAATAATAATAATAATAATAATAATAATAATAATAATAATAATAATAATAATAATAATAATAATAGTAGTAATAATAGCTTTATTTCCATCAAAACGATGGAGGGGCCGTGGGTAAAAGCTGCTGAACAGCTTGACTAGAGCCCACGGTCCCCTCTACAAGGCAGTACAGGAGCATACATGAAACATACAGGAATACAAACATGCAGAAACGCAAAATTGATTCGATTTAATGTATCACAAGGAAATCAATATTAGAATTGTTCAAAAACATGACATATCACGTGGCGCACTTCACGAACTGTAGTGCGACCTAAATCAATTCCACATTTATTCAGATCATTAAGAAGTTTAGGCAAAATGTACGATAGTGTACCCATAGAATAGTTAGCACGGGGAGTGACCACCTTCCAGTATTCAGACTGACGTATAGTGTAGGATGTAGGCTTTATTTCTAGCTTGGCTAGGTTGCGAAAGAAATTTCTATTTTCTTTTAATTCGTACTTAAAGGCAACAATTAGTCTATAGCTAAACAATTTCCAGAAAGGCATTATATCTGCTTTAATGAACAGAGCATGTGTATGAGAATTGTAGGGGACATCAAAAATAAGCCTAATTATGAAACCAAAAAGGCAGTTCTTACCACCATTGTATAAGAAACTTTGAGGCTCTTGGCGAGAACTGAATTCATCTTTTCCTGCGAAATTTTAAAATAGAGCGGCCGCATATTAGAGCCGCATCAAACAATTTATTCTGTATCAGCCGGAGTAGTTAGAGAAAATATGGACCGTACCACCCAGATATATATCTGCAGGCGAACTAAGGCACGCTTCTGCGCAGCCATACCTTGGATAACCGTGTTGGTTTGTGCAAGGTTGTTTATTTATGAGAATAGGTTATTCTGATGCCATCGTGCCAGGCAACGCCTTTTTCTGAGTTGCGGCAGTGAGCGTACAGCAGACACCTGCTTATTGTCTCTTGACTCAGAATTCCACGACCCCGGCGGCAGCCTTTCGATGGAGGAGAAACATGTCAGTGCACATTAAAGATCCCCACGTGGTCTAAATTATTCCGGAGCCCTTCACTGCAGCGTCTCTTTCTTAATTCCTCCTCTCAGTCTCTATTATATGCCGTCCCTTGCGGCGCGGTTCAGGTGACATCCCAGATGTGAGACTGATAATGCGCAATTTCCTTTCCCCAAAAAACAATTTTCAATTTTTTTTTTTCAGATATCGCGCTTTTTTCGCAGTCTCTCCCCCACATAACTCGTACGGACAATATCGAGCCTATTTCTATGCAATGACATTGATGTTCGGCTGCTGACCCCAAGGTCGCGGGCTCGATCCCGACGGCGTCGGCCGTACTTCTGTGGAGGCTAAAGGCAGAAACGTCAGTCTGCTGTGCACGTTGAAGAACTTCAGGTGGTCTAAATTATTCCGGAGCCCTCCACTACGGCGTCTATATTAGCCCATGTGTCGCTTCGGAACGCTAAACATCATGATTTAAAATTCCATGAAGTTCAACGCCACACCAGCGGTAATACAAGACGTACTACGCCCGATGTTTATAGACGAGGGTGTGCGCTGGTGAACACTTTCAAGGTTTCACATAAACTTCAATACCCCCGAAAGGAGAAGGAGAAAACTTGATTCTACCCTGCGGCTTTGGGGCATCTTCAGAGATGTTCTCTCCTTGGTTGTATCCACAGCAGTCTTCTCTGTCGAGCTCGTCCACATTTAATCAATGGTTGGTTGCCCTCAGTCCAGGGCTCCGCTGGCCACTGCCGCCCGTTGAGCTCGCTGTACCAGAACTTGTTGGTCTTCACAGCGATCACTGGACAGCAGTCTCGCCCATTGTTCTGTACTCAAGTTTTGTATTTTGGGGACCATGTCTATGCTTTGACAGGCCCATGTGATGCGATATAGTGTGAGCTTTTCGTCGCACCTGGGGCATTTGTCCGCGCATATCGTAGGGTGCATTTTGATTAGTATGTGTACGTTTGGGTAAGAACCTCTCTTACCAAGTGTTATTGTTTTCTTTGATTTTTCAGGGCGTGATAGATGGATGTGATAAGCGCCGTGGATTACCGAGTAATCGCTCAGGCCAGAAACTTGCGCAAGCGGCGGGATGTTGTCAGGAAGTATCGTGAGCACGAGGTCGAGAACATTAGATGAACTATATTTTGCCTCGTCGGGAACGTGACGAGATGGCACAAACAAAATGTGAGGCACATGTTAAGGAAATCACTCTCAGAGGTTGGTTCACTTAATGGCATTGCGAGATCATTCCCGTGCTATTCGAGGAAAGTAAAAAGTTGCCGTATTTAAGCAAAGATGTGCGCGGGTAGAATACACTTATGTACTGGAGTGTGACATGAAACTGCATCACAAACGAAGCATCAGCTTCCGGAGGCCGATAGCAACAACTCATAATAAAGGGGTATAGAGGCTCTATACTGCATCAATATGATTACCAGATTCGATGTAATGTTTATAGGGTAAGCTTTGGTGAGTCGAAATCAGGAAGCCGCTACCTTGCCAGGTGTATGTAAATCCTTGACTAGCCCAGCTGGCCAGCAGCTGTATTGGCAGAACTCCACGACCTGTAGTACTCGCGCGTCATAGGGAAAGGGCAAAGCCGCGTTTTGTTAAGGCAATCTTCACCGCCTCTCTTCGGTGGTTCCGTTATTCAGTTTTTTTTACACTTTCCCTTCACGCTCCTTGTTAACTGGCTGGATTACCGGTTTCTTTCTCTGATTTAATATTACACATGTAATATTACACGTGTAATATTATTAAACATAATGTTGTTATATTATATGTGTAATATTATAACGCGTGTAACAACTTTTGAACTCTTTATTACATTAAAAGCTGTTATACGATTGTTATAGCTGTTACAGCCCTGCATTCTACCGTGAACTCTATAGCGTCAGCATTAAGACCTTAATTATTTAGTGAATTAGTTTAATTACTTTCTCTCATGGTAGGCAGGCGGCAGTTCAATTGAAACAAATAACATAAACTGAACTCAACAGCCACCTGGAGAGAGGGAAATCCCCATTTGCTTAGCGCTGAGGGCATAACAGCGCGCTAAACTTAGGCTTTGCCCTGTTCCTGCGATAGCACGTATGGACTTGCGATAAACCTGCCACGGTTGGCATATCTCAATGGAGAGAGGAGGCAAGTTATAGAGGGAGAGAAGGCGAAGAGGGCTGGATTAGTCTAAATGGCTCAACTAAAGCTACAACATACTTCGCTGATTAATGCGCTAAGCTGGTAAGATTAGCTTTGCAAAAAGAAAGAGAGAGAGAGAGAGTAGGAATCGACGGTCTGTCTTGGCCCGATGTACGTCTTGGCCCTGAGCTCGATGTATGTCCAACCGGGCGTCAAGCAGAAAAAAATATAAACTAAGCATGGTTATGACTTCGAGCAGGTTTCCTATCCGCGGCAGAGCGAACAGGTGAGCTTCGCTTGCCGCTGCTTTTTAGGCCGCACAGTCATCGACGGTCACAGCCTTTCTCTCTCCCTCTCGCATTGTGATTTGGAAACCATCGTCTTCATTCACTCGTAGATTCCGCGGCCAAAAAAAAAGGCCTAAATAGCTGAACCAAAGCTATAACAGCTTAAGGTGTTTAATGCGTTAAGCCAATAAGGTTAGCTCTAGAAGAAAGTACGGGAAAAAAAGAAAGAAAGCAGAAAGAAAGAAGGAAGGAAGCATACGGAAAGAACGCGGAAAGTTCGAAATTAAATAAACAGACCTAATTAAGCTAATCTACACCATCATTATTGTTAGAATGACATAGCATACGCCTTATTTACAACTTAAGCCCAAGGAAAGGGAAAAACGTATGAAAGCATATACGAGCATATACGTAAACAAGTACGCGCACATCGACTTAGAACAGCTCATAATAAGTTGGAAGCGCCGCGCCTGCACAACACCCTAGATGAATTAATCGAAGCACTTCACATGAGCTAGAAAGTAAGACTCTCACGGACCATGACAGGTCGACGCACGCTACTAAGGCTCGAGTACACTCACACCGGACACGTACTCACTGCCGAACAATGCACTCCGAAAACTCATCAAAGTATAGCACCAGTCCCCAGAAAACATGCGGCCGCATTTTAACGCAAATAGGCGCAGCGCGAAGGCTAATCCTCTACATTAAATCGATGGAGAGGATCCAACAGTCCTGAGTACCAGGTCACTGTGGAATGGATAGAAATGAAGAAGCTGATAGGCTTGCTGCGCTAGCTGCCGAACTGAGTCGTATCGATGTAAACCAACTTCCATACCAGGACCTCAGGCCATATATTAGGACTGCGCTTCGCAAAGGGTGGCAGCAGGATTGTGATGAACAAACAGACAATAAAGTGCACACAATAAAGCCATCGATTGGGAGGAATGCCACAGAAAAAGAAAATATATTCAAAGAAGTTGCTCTCTGTAGACTGAGGGTAGGACATACATACATCACACACTCACGTCTTTTACAGGATACTCTGACACCGCAATGCGCGAGATGTGGAGCCCACATCTCAGTTGTCCACACATTAATCATATGCCCCAGACTGGATACACAAAGACGACAGCCCTTCCCTGAACCTTACACATTTGAAATACCAATGCGCCCTTCTTTATTTTTAGTTGATAACCGCATGTTTTCATTAGATCGGGTTTTTTTAACTGATGTAGGTTTCATACGAGAGATTTCATATTCAAAGTAACCTCTGCACCTCGTCATTGCTGAGGAGAATTCCGAGCTTACCCATAGCTACCAGAGGCCTCACGCTTCTTGCTCAAGCAAGGAATGTGGCTGAGGCTACCTGGCTTAATTTGTATTTATACATAACTCCTCTTAAAACAAGTTTTAGGCGCTATTCATCACTTTAAGCCATTCTACCACATATTTACGCATTCTGTTCACACCCTATAATCATGCACATATTCAATACTCTTAGGCTCTATACACCTGGTGCTGATTTTATCATCTGCACATATGTTAGCCTGAGTGGACCAAAAACCTCATGTTTGGCGCTCTTTGGCCTTAGATGCCCTTTGGCCATAAAAACCTAGCATCATCAGTATCCAACAGTCTTCATTACAGACGCTGCGGAATACGCTGATACCAATGCATTGACTGCAGTCGCAACTGATCAAGCGGGAACGCTATAGCCTGTGCATCCATACGGAAAAGACATCCAAAATTGCAGAACACTCCGCTCTGGTCAGTGTTTACGCATGCATGAAAGCACTTGACCAAGGAAAGAATCTCGGATATAGCCCTTAAGATCCTACTGGCGGGAAGCGATCAGATAAAAGAGGCAAAAAATTTGTCAACTGGGAACTGGAAGTGAATGAGGTACAGTTCTGTCTCTCCCCGCAAACAATATATGAAATTGTTTATTATTATATGAACATTTCACAGAAATTCCCTAAGCCGAATAAACTCGTAGCCAGAGAAGAGGGAACTGCCTTACAGGGACTTCGGACTAACTCCTTCCACATTCTCAATCTCCTCAGCAAAATCCACCTCGCGCTGTACAGCAATAAATGCCCATTCTGTCAGTAAATCTCCAACACGTACCACATGGCATAGGAATGTCAACAAAATGCCGCAATTTCTAGAATTACCCCTTCTACTAAGGAGCAGTGGATGGAACTGCTGACCAGCTCTAAAATCATCGCAACCTGTTTGCAAAGGCCAAGGGTTTGCAAGGGCCTCTGCATCCTCTAATGGCTTCGGGGACGAAGAATTCCACCCGTTAAGAACCTACTCCATTCTAACTCTATGCCGACCATAAAAGTTTTATCCTCCTCCAGCTATCCAATTTGCGCCGTCCTGAACCAGCCGCGGTCACTCTACGTCCGCGCACTCCATGTGACTGTTTTCCCCCTTCAGGCACGCTTCTCTTCTCTTGGTACTGGCTCTGTCAGTCAAAAAGCAGACATTTGGTTATGCGCCCTTCACATTAAATTTCTTGCCCCGCTCAATTTCCTCCTATTCATTTCAGATAAGGAATCATAATTTCTAGGAGGCTCCCTCTGTCTCGTTGCGTCACCCTTAGCATTTTGTTTTCTCTAGCCTGGTACGTTTAATGGATGACAACGTTAATTGTTTCAGAGAGCAGCAGCACATGGCCAGGTGATAACGATAAATTTCTACAAAGGATTGCATTTCTAAACCGCTGACTCATTTTAAGGTCTCGAAAAAAAAGGGGCTTTTAAACTGAAATGTCTGAAACTGCTGGGAACAAAACAACACAAAGACAAATTACGGTCGTCTGCGGCGTGAATGAGATGTTGCTCAACCATAGCTGATGGGTGAGGGTCCACACGAGACTTTATTGAGCCCCGCAGGTGCGCAGGCACACGATATCTACCGCGCCCGGTCCACGCCATAGGACCAAATGAAGGCGAGAAAATGGATAGAGCAACGGACACACTTAACAAGCTGCCAGCTCAGAGCAACAAATCAGAAATGACAAGAATGCGGCACGCGCAACTGGTCCAGAAGTGCCGCTGCCAAGCAAGAGCTGTCGCCCGTAATGACGTAAGTGTGACGTTGCTTTTGTGCAGACGTGTGTATTCGCACGTGGTGTCGTGCAGTTTTCAATGCAGAAATTCACTCCTTCCAGTTCAGGTTTCCCCTTACTTCTGCGTACGTGCTGCACCGCTCAATTGGATAGTTATCAAGGTGACCTGCATAACAGTAAGCACTCCTTATGTCTTAAAGAACGTACGCTGTGAACATGGCCGCGTAAATAGGAAGATGGGTTATTCATGTTTTACATGTGAGCTAGGAAGAAAAATAACATGAAGAGGAACAAATAGCAGACGAAGGAGAAGAGGGCCTCGACAAAATAAGCGGGCTTCCCCAGGAAACAGTGCGCTTCTGCAGCAGAAGCAGCCTTGGAGTTTCGCGAATGTATCTGCAAAATTTTTGAACGTCGGAAAATTATTGCCGGCATGAAATCCGAGCGGTGTGAAGGAAATAATGCCAGTAACCAGTCTGCACATTTACACATTGAATTTCAATGCTTGATTTCACGACCTATTTGACGCATGTAGGCAAGGACCCCGTCTAATGTAAAATTTTTCGTGCATATGCGCTGTTACTGCAGGAATTTTGTGCTCCCAAAAAGAAAACTAGTTAGCTGGGTATAAATTTGAGATAAATCTCTGGGAACAATTTTCCATTTGGTATACAAAAATAACTTCCAACAGCCAAAGTACTCTTGAAATAACGCCTTGTAGCCCAGCTTTGAAAATGGCCTTGAAGAGTTGATCCCCCTATTGTACAAGAAGGCAACGTTTTTTAATCTATTCCTGAGGTCGGTACTGATGAGCAAGCTTCTTTCGTTTGATCGTCCACCACTGCGGACCCAACGTAAACAGTAAAGTGGCGCTAAGTTGCTCTGAGCAGACCGAGCCATTTCAGGGGCCAGCGCTGGCAAGGCTCCAGCCATGCGTAAAATTTCTGATGTGTGATTCACAAGCATGGCGACCCAGTCATATCCGTTCGTCAACACCAGTTTCAATGATTATCCAGGTATACAGAGATCATATAATGGTGAGTAGCTCTTAGGCTTCTCGTCACGTGGCCTCCCAGTTCAGTACAAAGAAGTTTGTCTTGGTCCTTTTATTGTCGGATGTAGATGAGCATGTTGACCTTGAGCATGAAAGTAATGTTCACAGCTTTTAATTGTAGGTCACTGTATCTCACATAACCGAAGGACACCTGCTGAACCTTCGTTTCTAGCATGTTAGAGAAGTATGTTACGTTGGGCGGTTTCTTGGCTTGCACGAAGTGACAAGAAAACTGCTGTGGGCGTTGGGCTGTGGCGTAGTCATGTTGACAGCATATGTCTCCAAAACGTAAACAACTTAGTGAAGTTACTTGTCCAGATCAAGTATTTAGTGTATAAGGAGTAATGTGCAAGATCAGATGTACTAAAAGAGCGTAGTGCTTTCTACAGCTCTAGGTGTTAGTAAGAATGTCCTCGGGCAAAGCGTGTTTGTCATCGTCGTCGTATTAGCAGTAGTAGCGTAGAGGCGGATTCACACTGGCGAATCGCGGAGGTCACGTGACAGGTTTAGGCATTCGTTAAGGTCTCCTAGCTTTTCTAGTTGTCCTAAACCGCTACTAATCGACCAAAATCGATCGCGTGACATCTGAGACTCGCTAGTGTGAATGTGCCCTAAGTGCAACCATGCAGCCTATCGAGACCGGCAGTAGAGGTAAGGAAGCAAGGTGGGGGGGGGGGGGGGGGGGGGGGGTAGAGTGACTCCGCGCGGGCTGCATTCTTCTAGGCATAATCATCACTGCATCCCAGGTAACGCTAACTCTCCACATTACCAGTTATGTAATCACCATTCATTTTTTTTTCTTCAATGACTAGTATGACTGAAGCGGCAGCAAATTTATGCATGCGGTAGGTTCTGCCTGCATGAGTTGAAGTTGGAAGCGGTACCAGAGTTCCCCAGACCACTTTTTCAACCAAGGCTTGAGTACGAAACTGTCATATCTTACGAGCTTATTTGTGCGTGGAAATGATACATCGCATTCACACTGCCACCGGTTTTTGCCTCTCTGTGCGGGCCTGCACATCGATCCCAAATGACACAAGAACGCTTCTATACGCTTGGGTCCTCTACAGAATCCGAATGTGAATTAACACGATCCGTAAACCTTGCGACAGAAACCATACAAGCTGCATGATGTCATGAAATAAATTAACCTGCATAAATCGCCTTACATAAATCTCGGCCCGGCGTGTGTCACATCAAGTCGCGATGCGGTTTGACCGATTCAGCTCCCTGATTTTTGATGCAGCGTCAGCACTGAGTGGGCTACCATAAGCAAGAATGGCATAAACCTGGCCGATTCACTCGAAAATGCAAAAAAATAACGAAAGAAGTCGTCTCCATCACACGCTATGCATAAACAGAAAATTTACTGTCGCACACTGACATTTTTAGTTGCCTCGAACACCTAACTGAATCAACTCATTCCAACTGCCTGCAACTAGTGTCGTACAGCTTGTTAGTGGTCGGGCAGAGCGTGTGCAGAGTCATGGAAACGACAAGCCCCTAATTCTGCAAAAAGGTGCCCAGGCCAGCAAAGAGAGAGCCGGGGCAAGCGAGAGGCTGGCAACAAAGGAGTATAACGAGGTGCCAAGAGAAAGTGTAGCCCAGAAGGCGCCAAATGTGCCGACGCTTCAGAAAGCGTTTCCTGTTCGTCATAATCAGAAGCAGCAGTATATTGCTGCTGCTGCTTCTACTATAGTAGAGCGGAGCCAATTCTGCCATTAATCGACACTGGTCCCTCTCCTGCGCGAGCCGCAGCCATCCTACCCCAGCAAATTTTCCCCAATCTCAACTCCTCACCAGACTACCGCCATCCCCTTTCTCCTTTCCTTGGGATCCACTCTGTTACACTCAAAAGAGCATGAGTTTCCCTAGAATATAATTACAACTGTAGTCTGTTGCCTAATGCACGCTCTTCAGTCTTTTCACATCACCCCTCTCGTTTTCCTTTCACCAGTTGGCTGCGGTGTCCTATATATGCAATTTTGTGTGTGTGTGTGTGTGTGTGTGTGTGTGTGTGTGTGTGTGTGTGTGTGTGTGTGTGTGTGTGTGTGTGTGTGTGTGTGTGTGTGTGTGTGTGTGTGTGTGTGTGTGTGTGTGTGTGTGTGTGTGTGTGTGTGTGTGTGTGTGTGTGTGTGTGTGTGTGTGTGTGTGTGTGTGTGTGTGTGTGTGTGTGTGTGCGCGCGTGCGTGCGTGCGTGCGTGCGTGCGTGCGTGCGTGCGTGTGTGTGTGTGTGTGTGTGTGTGTGTGTGTGTGTGTGTGTGTGTGTGTGTGTGTGTGTGTGTGTGTGTGTGTGTGTGTGTGTGTGTGTGTGTGTGTGTGTGTGTGTGTGTGTGTGTGTGTGTGTGTGTGTGTGTGTGTGTGTTATGCCTTTTTTCTCTTCTCTCTTCCTCCTTTTAGTCCCCTTTCCTCTTCCCCAGTGCAGGGTAGCCAACCGGAACCTCTTTCTGGTTAACATCCCTGCCTTTCCCTCCTCCTCTTTATCTATCTATCTTCAAGATATTTTGTAACCCTCGAAGTTTCGGCATCCTAAGGGAGTGCCGGTAGCATAAGACTGTTACATAACCGTCTTTTGAACGGCATCGGCTAGATGCCGTACATAATATAGGAGTTCCTCCCAACTGCACTCTATCCCCGTCTTGTTCTCCTGGTAATTTGTTT